>NC_052066.1:105097620-105440745 GCF_015852505.1 Tachyglossus aculeatus | reverse complement strand
GATGAGGGAACTGAGGCCTGGAGAAGTGAAGTGACTTGCCCAAAGTCACACAGCTGACAACTGGTGGAGCTGGGATTTGAACCCATGACCTCTGACTCCAAAGCCAGTGATGCTACTGGGGTCTTAGATGGCAGCTCTAATATATACCTGTATATATGCATATATGTTTGTACATATTTATTACTCAATTTATTTATTTTACTTGTACATATCTATTCTATTTCTTTTATTTTGTTAGTATGTTTGGTTTTGTTGTCTGTCTCCCCCTTCTAGACTGTGAGCCCACTGTGGGGTAGGGACCATCTCTATATGTTACCAACTTGTACTTCCCAAGCGCTTAGGACAGTGCTCTGCATACAGTAAGTGCTCAATAAATACGATTGATTGATTGATTGATTGATTGAAGGTGGTGGAGAGACGGCACCCCTCAGGTTTCCAGCTTTGGGGTGAAGCCAGAGTTTGCCTCACAGCTGTCTCACCCTCCCTCACCCTACGCCCCCCACAACAGTTCCTGAGAGGAGCGGGAAAGACCCCCCTCTCCCAGCTCTTTGAGGCCTGTTGTCCCTCCCCAACCCAAAGCCCTCCCCTTCTCATCTCCAAGCTCAGGAAGCAGCGTGGCCTAGTGGAAAGAGCACAGTCCTGGGAGTCAGAAGACCTGGGTTCTAATCCCAGTTCATTCATTCATTCATTCAATCGTATTGATTGAGCGCTTACTGTGTGCAGAGCACTGTACTAAGCCCTTGGGAAGTACAAGTCGGCAACAGATAGAGACGGTCCCTACCCAACAGCGGGCTCACAGTCTAGAAGGGGGAGACACACAACAAGACAAAACATGCGGACAGGTGTCACCAGAATAAATAGAAATAAAGGTAGAGGCACATCATTAACAAAATAAATACAATAGTAAATATGTACAAGGAAAATAGAGTAATAAAATCATTCATTCATTCAGTAGTATTTATTGAGCGCTTACTGTATGCAGAGCACTGTACTAAGCCCTTGGGAAGTACAAGTTGGCAACATATACAGACGGTCCCTACCCAACAGCGGGCTCACAGTCTAGAAGGGGGAGACAGAGAACAAGACAAAACACGTGGACAGGTGTCATCAGAATAAATAGAAATAAAGGTAGATGCACATCACTGACAAAATAAATAGAATAGTAAATATGTACAAGTAAAATACAGTGATACATTCATTCATTCATTCAATCGTATTTATTGAGCGCTTACTGTGTGCAGAGCACTGGACTAAGCACTTGGGAAGTCCAAGTCGGCAACAGATAGAGACGGTCCCTACCCAACAACAGGCTCACAGTCTAGAAGCCGGAGACACACAACAAAACATGAGGACAGGTGTCATCAGAATAAATAGAAATAAAGCTAGATGCACATCATTAACAAAATAGATAGAATAGTAAATATGTACAAGTAAAATAGAGTAATAAATTCATTCATTCATTCAATCGTATTTACTGAGCGCTTACTGTGTGCAGAGCACTGTACTAAGCGCTTGGAAAGTCCAAGTCGACAACATATAGAGATGGTCCCTACCCAACAACGGGCTCACAGTCTAGAAGGGGGAGACAGAGAACAAGACAAAACATGTGGACAGGTGTCATCAGAATAAATAGAAATAAAGGTAGATGCACATCATTGACAAAATGAATAGAATAGTAAATATGTACAAGTAAAATAGAGTAATACATTCATTCATTTATTCATTCAATCGTATTTATTGAGCGCTTACTGTGTGCAGAGCACTGTACTAAGCCCTTGGGAAGTACAAGTTGGCAACATATATGTAGAGACGGTCCCTACCCAACGACGGGCTCACAGCCTAGAAGGGGGAGACAGACAACAACTGCAGAGAAGCAGTGTGGCTCAGTGGAAAGAGCCCGGGCTTTGGAGTCAGAGGTCATGGGTTCAAATCCCGGCTCCGCCAACTGTCAGCTGTGGGACTTTGGGCAAGTGACTTCACTTCTCTGGGCCTCAGTTCCCTCATCTGGAAAATGGGGATTAAGACTGAGAGCCCCACATGGGACAACCTGATCACCCTGTATCCTCCCCAGTGCTTAGAACAGTGCTTTGCACATAGTAAGCGCTTAATAAATGCCATCATTATTATTAACAAAACAAAACATGTGGACAGGTGTCAAGTCATCAGACCAAATAGAATTAAAGCTAGATGCACATCATTAACAAAATAAATAGAATAGTAAATATGTACTATTTACAGAGTACATAACCCATACATAGTACTTAGTACATATCCTGTCCCCCTCCTCCCCCTCCCCATCCCCCGCCTTACCTCCTTCCCCTCCCCAAAGCACCTGTATATATGTATATATGTTTGTATGTATTTATTACTCTATTTTATTTGTACATATTTATTCTATTTATTTTATTTTGTTAATATGTTTTGTTTTGTTCTCTGTCTCCCCCTCCTAGACCGTGAGCCCGCTGTTGGGTAGGGAACATCTCTATATGTTGTCAACTTGTACTTCCCAAGCACTTAGTACAGTGCTCTGAACACAGTAAGCGCTCAATAAATACGATTGAATGAATGAATGAATGACAACCTGATCACCTTGTCGCCTCCCCAGCGCTTAGAACAGTGCTTTGCCCATAGTAAGCGCTTAATAAATGTCATCATTATTATTATTATTAGCAAAACGTGGACAGGTGTCAAGTCGTCAGAACAAATAGAATTAAAGCTAGATAATAATAATAATAATAATAATAATAATAATGATAATAGCATTTATAAAGCGCTTACTATGTGCAAAGCACTGTTCTAAGCACTGGGGAGGTTACAAGGTGATCAGGTTGTCCCACAGGGGGTTCACAGTCTTAATCCCCATTTTCCAGATGAGGTAACTGAGGCCCAGAGAAGTGAAGTGACTTGCCCAAAGTCACCCAGCTGACAATTGGCGGAGCCGGGATTCAAACCCATGACCCCTGACTCCAAAGCCCGGGCTCTTTCCACTGAGCCACGCTGCTTCTCTAGATGCACACCATTAACAAAATAAATAGAATAGTAAATTTGTTCAAGTAAAATACAGTAATCAATCAATCGTATTTATTGAGCACTTACTGTGTGCAGAGCACTGTACTAAGCACTTGGGAAGTACAAGTTGGAGCCAGAGGTCGTGGGTTCAAATCCCGGCTCCGCCACTTGTCAGCTGGGTGACTTTGGGCAAGTCACTTCACTTCTCTGGGCCTCAGTGCCCTCATCTGGAAAATGGGGATGAAGACTGTGAGCCCGCCGTGGGACAACCTGATCACCTTGTAACCTCCCCAGAGCTTACAACAGTGCTTTGCACATAGTAAGCGCTTAATAAACGCCATCATTATTATTATTATTACAAGTTGGCAACATATAGAGACAGTCCCTACCCAACAGCGGGCTCACAGTCGAGAAATCTGTACAATAAATATATACAGGTGCCGTGGGGAGGGGAGACGCCTCACCACCCGTGATCCTTGGGATTCCCTCTGGAAGGGGAAGGAGTCCCTCCCTCTACCACGGAAACCAAGAGGAGAAAAACAGAACCATTTCGTGGCCCATTTTCCCTACCAGCTTGGACCTGTGGACCCCTTTCCGGGTTCTCCGGGTTCCTCTTTCACGCCAATCGAGTCCCCCTCCGGCACCTTTTTTCCCAGTGGTCCTGCCAGCTGGCACGGCCGTCCCTCAAGTAGGGCAAAGCGAGGAACACCAGCTCTCCTGGCATCTCGGGAACCGGTATTTCTGTGGGCTCGGCCCAGGGAGGAAGTATTGACCCGGAAAATAGGTCTGTTGTTGGACCTACCCATTTCCCTCCTCCTAAACAGAGAGAGGGCTCCACACCGGGTGTCCTGCCAACCAAATCCTGAGCTCCCTGCCCCCCGGGTTCATTCATTCAATCGTACTGATTGAGCGCTTACTGTGTGCAGAGCACTGTAGTAAGCGCTTGGGAAGTTCAAGTTGCCAACATATAGAGACGGTCCCTACCACGCATCGCACACCTCCTACAAGCACTCCTCCCTCCCTGCCTCGTTGGTAGGGGGGTCCACAGAATCAATCAATCAATCGTATTTATTGAGCACTTACTGTGTGCAGAGCACTGCCCTAAGCGCTTGGGAAGTACACGTTGGCAACATATAGAGACAGTCCCTACCCAACAGTGGGCTCACAGTCTAAAACGGGGAGACGGAGAACAAAACCAAACATACTAACGAATTAAAATAAAAAGAATTGCAGTTCTTTGCCCTCCAGGAGATGACTTTTAGAGATTATTCACGCCTGCCCTTTTAAGATCGATCTATCAAGTCATTCAATCGTATTTATTGAGCGCTTACTGTGTGCAGAGCACTGTACTAAGCGCTTGGGAAGTACAAGCTGGCAACATATAGAGACAGTCCCTACCCAACAGTGGGCTCACAGTCTAAAAGGGGGAGACGGAGAACAAAACCAAACATACTAACAAAATAAAATAAATAGAATTGCAGTTCTTTGCCCTCCAGGAGATGACTTTTAGAGATTATTCACGGCTGCCCTTTTAAGATCGATCCATCAAGTCATTCAATCGTATTTATTGAGCGCTTACTGCATGCAGAGCACTGTACTAAGTGCTTGGGAAGTCCAAGTTGGCAACAGATAGAGATGGTCCCTACCCAACAACGGGTTCACAGTCTAGAAGGGGGAGACAGACGACAAAACAAAACATGTAGACAGGTGTCAAAATCGTCAGAACAAATAGAAGTACGGCTATATGCACATCATTAACAAAATAAATAGAATATTTGTTGAGCGCTTATTGGGTGCGGAGCACTGTACTAAGTGCTTGGGAGAACACAGTACAGCGGCATTGGTTCATTCATTTATTCATTCACATTTATTTAGCGCTTACTGTGTGCAGAGCACTGTACTAAGCGCTTGGGAAGTCCAAGTTGGCAACATCTAGAGATGGTCCCTACCCAACAGTGGGCTCACAGTCTAGAAAGGGAAGACAGACAACAAAACATATTAACAAAATAAAATAAATAGAATAAATACAAGCAAATCGAGTTGGACACAGTCCCTGGCCCACACGGGGCTCACAGTTTCCATCCCCATTTTACAGATGAGGTAACCGAGGCCCACAGAAGTGAGGTAACTTGCCCAAGGTCACCTAGCAGATAAGCGGCTTAGTACAGTGCTCTGCACACAGTAAGCGCTCAATAAATACGACTGAATGAATGAATGAAGCGGCAGAGCCGGGATTAGAACCCATTACCTTCCGACTCCCAAGCCCAGGCGATGCTGCTTTTCTTCATATAATAAACACACGCCCTGCCCACAATAACTCGCTTCAGGGCACTGCCCAAAGCCCGACCAATCGATCATATTTATTGAACCCTATGTGCAGAGCACTGTACTAAGCGCTTGGGAGAGGGCACTACAACAGAATTAGCCGACACAATCCCTGCCAACGAGGAGCTTAGAATCTAGAGGGGAGATTCAATCATTCAACTGGATTTATTGAGAGTTTACAGTCTAGAGAGGGAGACAGATATTGGCTCCTTTAATCAGGAACCCGCCCCCCTTAGCATTCCAAATGCTGCCCTCTTCTAATTCCCATGAGTCAGGGGACCTGAGTTCTAATTCCGGCTCTGCCACGTGTCTGCCGTGTGACCTTGGGTGAGTCGCTTCACTTCTCTGGGCCCCAGTTCTCTCATCTGCAAAATGGGTTTTCAATCTCTCTTCTCCCTCCTACTTAGACCGTGAGTCCCATGAGGGACCTGACGATCTTGGATCTACCCCAGCACTTAGTCCTGACAGATGCCACAATTACTATTTTAAAGGACATGCTTTCGGGGTTTCCAGTCCAGAAACAATTAGGTGAGAATAATAAAAATAACAATAATGATGGCATTTATTAAGCGCTTACTATGTGCAAAGCACTGTTCTAAGCGCTGGGGTAGATACAAGGTAATCAAGTTGTCCCTCGTGGGCCTCACGGACTTAATCCCCATTTTCCAGATGAGGTAACTGAGGCCCAGAGAAGTGAAGTGACTTGCCCAAAGTCACACAGCAGACAAGTGGCAGAGCCGGGATTTGAACCCATGACCTCTGATTTATGACTTCTTCCTCCCTTCAAGGCCCTACTGAGAGCTCACCTCCTCCAGGAGGCCTTCCCAGACCGAGCCCCCTCCTTCCTCTCCCCCTCCTCCCCCCCTCCATCCTTCCCGCCTTACCTCCTTCCCTTCCCCACAGCACCTGTATATATGTTTGTATGTATTTATTACTCTATTTATTTGTTTATTTTAGTTGTACATTTAATAATAATAATAATAATGGCATTTGTTAAGTGCTTACTATGTGCAAAGCACTGTTCTAAGTGCTGGGGGGGATGCAAGGTGATCAGGTTGTCCCACATATGTATTCAATTTATTTTATTTTGTTAATATGCTTTGTTTTGTCCGCTGTCTCCCCCTTCTAGACTGTGAGCCCACTGTTGGGTAGGGACCGTCTCCATATGTTGCCAACTTGTACTTCCCAAGCGCTCAGTACAGTGCTCTGCACACAGTAAGTGCTCAATAAATACGACTGATTGATTGATTGACTCCAAAGACTGGGCTTTTTCCATTGAGCCACGCTGCTTCTCTAGAAGATCCAACTGCTTCCTCTTCCCACCTACATATCACCTGTGGGCAAACGGCTCCCACTTGCCAGCCACACCCATTCTCTAACCTCGAAAAAGCTAAACGGTTTCTTCTTCTCCCTCCTCTAGTCATCCATTCAATCGTATTTATTGAGCACTTACTGTGTGCAGAGCACTGTACTAAGCGCTTGGGAAGTCCAAGTCGGCAACAGAGAAAGATGGTCCCTACCCAACAACGGGCTCACAGTCTCGAAGGGGGAGACACACAACAAGACAAAACATGTGGACAGGTGTCATCAGAATAAAAATAGAAATAAACGTAGATGCACATCATTGACAAAATGAATAGAATATTAAATATGTACAAGTAAAATAGAGTAATACATTCATTCATTCATTCATTCATTCAATCGTATTTATTGAGCGCTTACTGTGTGCAGAGCACTGTACTAAGTGCTTGGGAAGTACAAGTCGGCAACAGATACAGACGGTCCCTTACCCAACAGCAGGCTCACAGTCTAGAAGGGGAAGACACACAACAAGACAAAACATGTGGACAGGTGTCAAGTCATCAGAATAAATAGAAATAAAGCTAGATGCACAGCATTAACACAATAGTTCCACCACTTGTCTGCTGTGTGACCTTGAGCAAGTCCCTTGACTTCTCTGTGCTTCATTTTTCTCAACCGTAAAAAATGGGGATTTAATATCGGTCCTCCCTTCTACTTAGACTTTGAGCTCCAAGTAGAACTGGGGCGATGTCCAAAGCAGCATGGCTCAGTGGAAAGAGCCCGGGCTTTGGAGTCAGTGGTCATGGGTTCAAATCCTTCCTGAAATCCTTCTGCAGAGATCCTACCCCCCACCCAACTCTAGGGACCAACTCACCCGTCCCCAGCGCCGGAGCCTAAATTTAAAGCACGTTTATGTCGGGCTCTTGGTGGGCGTCTCTCCTCTACATTGGAGAAGCAGCGTGGCTCAACGGAAAAGAGCACGGGCATTGGAGTCAGAGGTCATGGGTTCAAATCCCGGCTCCGCCAATTGTCAGCTGTGTGACTTTGGGCAAGTCACTTAACTTCTCTGTGCCTCAGTTACCTCATCTGTAAAATGGGGATGAAGACTGTGAGCCCCCCGTGGGACAACCTGATCACCTTGTAACCTCCCCAGCGCTTAGAACAGTGCTTTGCACATAGTAAGCGCTTAATAAATGCCATCATTATTATTATTACATGTGGTTCGGTTGTAGAAATAGGTAGAAATTTGTCCATCTATGTTGACGTCGCTTGTGAGCTCCTAGAGGGCGGCGGGCCCTGATTCGAACTAGCTCATCCTGACGCTTTCAGTCTCGGCGAGCTGCCACAGCGCTTGGCACAGAGTATGCACTTATAACAAATCCCATCATCATCGTGATAAATTCTCACCTCGGCACCCGCGTCCTCTTCTTTAGCGGCAATCTCAGCTAAGGAAAGTAGGGGACAATCGGTGAAGTCGGCTGTAGTCAAGGCAGCCACAACAATGGTGATGCAACAATGGAGAAGCAGCGCGGCTCAGTGGAAAGAGCACAGGCTTGGGAGTCAGAGGTCATGGGTTCTAATCCCAGGTCCGCCACATGTCTGCCGTGTGACCTCGGGCAAGTCACTTCACTTCTCTGAGCCTCAGTTACCTCATCTGTAAAATGGAGATTAAGACTGTGAGCCCCAGGTGGGACAATGTGATCACCCTGTATCCCCCACTCAGCGCTTAGAACAGTGCTTTGCACATAGTAAGCGCTTAACAAATGCCATTATTATTATTATAATTATTATTATTAATGGTGGGAGGAAACAGCAGCTCGCATACGACTGGCTGAAAATGACAATGAGCTGTATACGATTAGCTGGAAACCACCAAGAACTAGGAACCTGACCGGGTGAACGCTCAAACAGCCCTCTTCTCCGCTCTCTTACTGTAGTTGGGTGTACACGTGTGTGTGAATGTGAGCAAGTGTGTGGACGATGGGGTGAAGAGGAGGAAAGAAAGAGGATAATAACAGCCTTTCCCTCTCTTCCCCTCTCACCTGGGTCCCTGGTTACCCCACCTCTGCTTGAAGCTGGACTGTGAGCCCACTGTTGGGTAGGGACTGTCTCTATATGTTGCCAACTTGTACTTCCCAAGCGCTTAGTACAGTGCTCTGCACACAGTAAGCGCTCAATAAATACGATTGATTGATTGAGAAAGCTATTTCCTTCTCCGGCCTCGTAAACAGAGTCAGATTTCTGTTCCCGTGATCTTCCTCCTTCTAGCCTGGCACGTCTAAGTTCCTTGCTCCGCCTCTCCAGTTTCACTTCCACCAGGACTGGCCAGACGCGCAGGGTGACGTCTGCCTGCGGTGGGAATGTTCTGGGATAGACGTAGCTCAGTGGAAAGAGCCTCGGCTTTGGAGTCCGAGGTCATGGGGTTCATATCCCAGCTCTGCCAATTGCCAGCTGTGTGACTTTGGGCAAGTCACTTCACTTCTCTGGGCCTCAGTTCCCTCCTCTGGAAAATGGGGATGAAGACTGTGAGCCCGCTGTGGGACAACCTGATCACCTTGTAACCTCCCCAGCGCTTAGAACAGTGCTTTGCACACAGTAAGCACTTAATAAATGCTATCATTATTATTATTACTGGACAATTTCTTTGGCGACCTGGTTTTGTGGGCTGATTTTACTCTCATTATCAATCCAATGCTGCCTGGGAAAGCCCAGGTCAGGCAAGGGGGATGTTTCTGAAGCTACGTACTGACCGATACACTCTTCCAGAAGTCACAGGCCAGCTAGCCTGTCTGATACGTAGCCTGAATCAACGGTCCGTGACTTTGAATCCTAGCACAGGTGGAGCCAGGCCTGCTTGTTTGGCTTCTTGCTTCTAATATTATTATTACTAATAATAATAATCAAACAATGGTTTCCACTGAGCGCTTACTATATGACAGAACACTCAACTAAGCACTTGGTAAAGCAGAATAGAATAGATTTTTGGTCGGCGGGATGCTTTGTTTTGTTGTCCGTTTCCCCCTTCTAGACTGTGAGCCCGTTGTTGGGTAGGGACCATTTCTATATGTTACCAACTTGTACTTCCTAAGCTCTTAGTACAGTGCTCTGCACAAAGGAAGTGCTCAATAAATAGCACAGGTGGAGCCAGGCCTGCTTGTTTGGCTTCTTGCATCTAATATTATTATTATTATTATTATTAATAATAATAATAATAATAATCAAACAATGGTTTCTACTGAGCGATTACTATATGACAGAACACTCAACTAAGCACTTGGTAAAGCACAGCAGAATAGATTTTTGGTCGGTGGGATGCTTTGTTCTGTTGTCCGTCTCCCCCTTCTAGACTGTGAGCCCGTTGTTGGGTAGGGACCGTTTCTATATGTTACCAACTTGTACTTCCCAAGCGCTTAGTACAGTGCTCTGCATAAAGGAAGCGCTCAATAAATATGATTGAATGAATGAATCCTTGCCCATGAAGAGCTTCCACCCTACGGCAAGAAGCAGCATGGCTTAGTCGATCAGTCAGTCAATCAATCATATTTAAGTGCTTACTGTGTGCAGTGCACTGTACTAAGCGCTTGGGAGTGTACAAGACATGTTCTCTGCTCACAGTGTGCTTACAGTCTAGAGCGGGAGACAGACGTTAATAAAAATAAATAAATTACAGATATGTACATAAGTTTGGTGGAGCTGGAAAGGGGGATGACTAAGGGGAGCAAGTCAGGGTGACGCAGAAGGGAGTTTAAGAACAGGAAAAGAGGGAAGGCCTCTTGGTGGAGATGTGCCTTCAATAAGACTTTGAAGGGAGAAGAGTAAGTCAGGCAGGTAATAATAATAATAATAATAATAAAGGCATTTATTAAGTGCTTACTATGTGCAAAGCACTGTTCTAAGCACTGGGGAGGTTACAAGGTAATCAAGGTGTCCCACTGGGGGCTCACAGTCTTAATCCCCATTTTCCAGATGAGGTTACTGAGGCCCAGAGAAGTGAAGTGACTTGCCCAAAGTCACACAGCTGACAATTAGTGGAGCCAGGATTTGAACCCATGACCTCTGACTCCAAAGCCCGGGCTCTTCCCACTGAGCCACGCTGCTTCACTATGAAGCTGGTATGAGGAAAGAGGGCACCCCAGGCCAAAGGCAGGATGTGGGCCAGAGGTCGGCAGCAAGATGAAAACAGCCTGGGTCTGGGAATTAGAGGACCTGGGTTCTAATCCCGGCTCCACCACCTGCCTGCTGTGTGACCTTGGGCAAGTCACTTGACTTCTCTGGACCTCTGTTTCCTCATCTGTATAATGGGGGTTCAATACCTGTTCTCCCTCTTACTTAGCCCATTGTGGGACAGGGACGGAGTCCAACCTGATTAACTTGCATCCACTCCAGCACTTAGTACTTGTCACAGAGGAAGCACTTAATATGTGCTATCATTATTATTATTACAGGGGGAGGTGGACATTTAAATAAATTACAGGTGGGGAAATAGAGTATAAGAATATGTACAGAAGTGCTTTGGGGCAAAGAAGAGTATCAGAACGCTTAAGGGGTACACAGCTTAGTGTCTAGGTGACTGTGAGGAGGGTGGATAAGGGAAATGAGGGTTTGGCCATCTTTGCATCCCCTCTTCCGTTCTATTTATTTTATTTTGTTAATATGTTTTGTTTTGTTTGTCTCCCCCTTCTAGACTGTGAGCCCGCTGTTAGGTAGGGACCGTCTCTCTATGTTGCCAACTTGTACTTCCCAAGCGCTTAGTATAGTGCTCTGCACGCAGTAAGCGCTCAATAAATACGATTGAATGAATGAATGAATGAGCAAGGTAAGAAATAGGGCGGGAAAGGATCAATCGATCGATCAACGGGATTTATCGAGTGCTCACTGGGTGCAGAACACTATTCTAATAATAATAATAATATTTATTAAGCACTTACTATGTGCAAAGCACTGTTCTAAGCGCTGGGGAAGTTACAAGGTGATCAGGCTGTCCCACTGGAGGCTCACAGTTTTAATCCCCGTTTTACAGATGAGGTAACTGAGGCCCAGAGAAGTGAAGTGACTTCCCCAAAGTCACACAGCTGACAGTTGGCAGAGCCGGGATTTGAACCCATGACCTCTGACTCCAAAGCCTGGGCTCTTTCCACTGAGCCACGCTGCTTCTCTTAATAATAATAACTATGATATTTGTTAAGTGCTTATTATGTGCTAAGCATTCATTCATTCATTCCATCGTATTTATTGAGCACTTACTGTGTGCAGAGCACTGTACTAAGCGCTTGGGAAGTCCAAGTTGGCAACATATAGAGATGGTCCCTACCCAACAACGGGCTCACAGTCTAGAAGATGTGAACAGGTGTCAAGTCATCAGAATAAATAGAAATAAAGCACTGTTCTAAGCACTGGGGAGGATACAAGGTAACCAGGTTGTCCCACGTGGGGCTCGCAGTCTTCATCCCCATTTTCCAGATGAGGGAACTGAGGCCCAGAGAAGTGAAGTGACTTGCCCAAAGTCACACAGCTGATGAGTGGCAGAGCCGGGATTAGAACCCATGACCTCTGACTCCCAAACCCGGGCTCTTTCCGTTGAGCCACGCTGTTTCTGTAAGCATGATAACTTCTCTAAGCACTTGGGAGTTTCCAATCATCATCAATTGTCATCCATCAGCAATCGTGTTTATTGAGCGCTTACTGTGTGCAGAGCACTGTACTAAGCGCTTGGGAAGTACAAGTTGGATCCAACTTGTCCAACAACTTGTCCAACTTGTCCAATCCAACAGAGCTGGGGGCACGGTTCCCTGCCCACAAGGGGCTTACAGTCTAAGGATGAAGGGAGAAGCAAGGGCCGGGTGACTGGCTGAAAACCACACAGCACGAGGCATAATGTCTGGCAGGGGAACACTTCCTGTGAGCAGGCCTTCAAAAAATCAACAGTCCATTAAAAGGGGCGGAGAAGCAGTGTGGCCTAGTGGCTACAGCACAGCCTGGGAGTCACGGACCTGTTGGGTAGGGACCGTCTCTATATGTTGCCAACTTGTACTTCCCAAGCGCTTCGTACAGTGCTCTGCACACAGTAAGTGCTCAATAAATACGATGGAATGAATGAATGAATGACCTGGGTTCTAATCTTGGCTCTGCCGCTTCTCTGCTGTGTGACCGTGGGCAAGTCACTTCACGTTTCTGTGGCTCAGGCACCTCAACTGTAAAATGGGGATGAAGCCTGTTAGCCCCACATGGGCGGGGATTAGGTCCAACCAGATTAATTTGTATCTACCACAGCACTAGAATAGTGCTTAGCACATAGTAAGCGCTTAACAACTACCATAATTATTAGTTTCATTTTTATTACTAGAGTCCACACCTTCCTAGACTCCGTTTTAAAGTTTAATAATAACAAAGATAATTTAGGGTACGATATGTGCTTACTATGCATCAAGCACTGTTCTAAACACTGGGGTACTTACAAGTTGCCAACTTGTACTTCCCAAGCGCTTAATACAGTGCTCTGCACACAGTAAGCCCTCAATAAATACGATTGAATGAATGAATTAATTAAAACCGCATTTTGTAAATGAGGGAACTGAAGCACAGAGAAATTGAGTTGCCCTGACTTTCTCCCTTTGTTCTTCGCCCCTCCCAACGCCACAACACTTAAGTACATATCTGTAATATATGTACTTATATTGGTATTTGTAATATAACAATATATATTAATTGCCTGTCTAGTTGTTTTGTTTTGTTTTGTCTGTCTCCCCCTTCTAGACTGTGAGCCCATTGTTGGGTAGGGACTGTCTCTGTTGCCAAACTGTACTTTCCAAGTGTCTAGTACAGTGCTCTGCACACAGTAAGTGCTCAGTAAATACGATTGAATGAATATCTTTCTCCCCCTACTGATCATCATCATCATCAATCATATTTATTGAGCGCTTACTGTGTGCAGAGCACTGTACCAAGCACTTGGGAAGTACACGTTGGCAACATATAGAGATAGTCCTTACCCAACAGTGGGCTCACAGTCTAAAAGATCTGCAAGATCAGGGTGGGCAGGGAATGCATCTGTTTATTACTATTGTTTAATACTCTCCCCAGTGCTTAGTACATCACTCTGCACACAGTAAGCACTCAATAAATACTACTGAATGAATGAACAACGTGCCCAAGGTCAAACAGCGGACAAGTGGCAGAGCTGGGATTATCAATCAATTGTACATATTCAGTGCTTACTGTGGGTAGAGAGCTATACTGAGTGCTTGGGAAAGTACAATCTGAGTTGGTAGACACATTCCAGCGCTTAGAACAGTGCTCTGCACATAGTAAGCGCTTAATAAATGCCATCATTATTATTCCCTGCCCACAGCGACCTTACAGTCTAGAGGGATTACAACCCAGGCCCTCTGACTCCCAAGCCCAAGCTCTCTCCATTAGGCCCAGCTGCTTCTCAACAGAAATGTAACTCTTTCGATAAGGTGCAATCCTTGATTTACATCTGAAATGCAAAGAGGACAAAAGAAAGTTGAAAATTGGCTCCATTGCCCTTTCTAAAGGCCAATCGGGCTGGCTCTAGACTGTGAGCCCACTGTTGGGTAGGGACCGTCTCTATATGTTGCCAATTTGGACTTCCCAAGAGCTTAGTACAGTGCTCTGCACGCAGTAAGCACTTAATAAATGCGATTGAATGAATGAATGAATGAATGAATGACCAGAAGGGCCCGACAACACAATCACAGGGTGCCCCCAAATCAGCAACCGGACACCCAGATGGATGGTTTCAGCCTCATCCCCAGTCAAGGTTTCGTGATGACAAAAACATGCCTGTTTCCCATTCCTGAGAGAAAACAGAGGCCTGCTCAATCTGTGCCAGGAGGAAAGCTTCGCATTGCTTTCGTTCCACGTACAAAGTCCATGAGTCACTTTCTCTGCGTGTATAAACTCTCAGAGTGTCGACTGGGCATTTCCAAAAGCTGCCATAACCCTCTCTGATCAATAAATGATGAAGGGCCCTGACTGCTCGTGGAAGCGGGGGGAAATCAACAGGTGCAGCCCCCGCTATAAATGAACGGACCTTCCAGTGATTAATCGGGTGCCTGTGGGTTTGGAAAACTGGGGTGATACTCGCTCATTCCGGCTAGCCAGACCACAAGAAGTTGGGCCAACGGGGCCGTGGTCCAATGTGCAGGCAGTGGAACAGCCTGGAGAAGCAGCGTGGCTCAGTGGAAACAGCCCGGGCTTTGGAGTCAGAGGTCATGGGTTCAAATCCTGGCTCCGCCACTTGTCAGCTGTGTGACTTTGGACAAGTCACTTCACTTCTCTGGGCCCCAGTTCCCTCATCTGTAAAATGAGGATTAAGACTGTGAGCCCCCGCCGTAGGACAGCCTGATCACCTTGCTACCTCCCCAGCGCTTAGAACAGTGCTTTGCACATAGTAAGCGCTTAACAAATACCATCATTATTATTAAGCGCTTAGTACAGTGCTCTGCACACAGTAAGCGCTCAATAAATACGATTGAATGAATGAATGGAATGGGGAACTCAACCTTTCCTATCCTGGCTCTTGTTTTTCCCACTCATCTTCCTCTCCCCTGCTCCACCCCCTCCTCTGTACAGCCTAGGAAAATCTAGGAAAATCAATCCCAACCGATTGTAATGCCAACACACTTGATGGTGCCCCAAAGGCAAAAAAGCTACAGAGGCTTTTCCTGCAGGCCCAGAAGATCGCTGTAATTTCTTTATTTATATTGATGCCTGTCTCCCTTCCCTCTTGTGTGTGTCTTGCCCAAGGTCACACAGCTGACAATTGGCAGAGCCGGGATTTGAACCCATGACCTCTGACTACCAAGCCCGGGCTCTTTCCATTGAGTCACGCAGCTTCTCTAAGAGAGTCAGAACTGGGCCAGATGGACCGATCAGGGCGGCATTGGGCGTGGTTATGTACTATACGCTCCATGGAAACCTGAGGATTTAGGACGGTGCTTGGCATATAGTAAGTGTTTAACAAATATGTTTAACAAAGCGCTTGAATGAAATACATTTTTTAAAAAATAGACAGTGAGCCCCATGTGGGACAGGGACTGTGCCCCACCTGATTTGCTTGTATCCACCCCTGTAACTAGTATGGTGCCTGGCACAAAGTAAGTGCTTAACAAATACATAAAACTTGAAACTTCATGCCGTAAGCCTGGCAGGTGAACAGTGGCTCTGGAATTGCGGACAGAGCCCAGATTTGGGAGTCAGAAGGGCCTGGGGTTCGAATCCTGGCTCCGCCACTTGCCCGCTGGGTGACTTCGGGCAAGAAGCTTCACTGTGTGACCTTGGGAAAACCACTTCATTTCTTTCTGCCTCAGTTACCTCATCTGGAAAATGGGGATTGAGAACGTGAGCCCAATTTGGGACAGGGACTGTGTCCAACACGATTTGCTTATATCCATCTTACCTCCTTCCCTTCCCCACAGCACCTGTATATATGTATATATGTTTGTACATATTTATTACTCTATTTATTTATTTATTTATTTATCTGGCTTGTACATATCTATTATATTCATTTTATTTTGTTAGTATGTTTGGTTTTGTTCTCTGTCTCCCCCTTCTAGACTGTGAGCCCGCTGTTGGGTAGGGACTGTCTCTATGTGTTGCCGACTTGTACTTCCCAAGCGCTTAGTACAGTGCTCTGCGCACAGTAAGCGCTCAATAAATACGATTGATTGATTGATTGATCCACCCCAGCACTTAGTACACTGCCTGGCACATAATAAGCGCTTACCAAATACCATAAATATTATTATTTATTCTTTGGACTTCAGTTACCCATCTGTAAAATTAAGACTGTGAGGCCTGTGTCATTTTCATTCATTCATTCATTCATTCATATTTATTGAGAGCTTACTGTGTGCAAAGCACTGTACTAAGCACTTGGGAAGTACAAGTTGGCAACCTATAGAGACGGTCCCTACCAAACGATGGGCTCATAGTCTAGAAGGGGGAGATAGACAACAAAACAAAACATGTGGACAGGTGTCAAGTCGTCGGAACAAATAGAATTACAACTAAATGCACATCAACAAAATAAATAGAATAGTAAATATGTATGAGTAAAATAGAGTAATAAATCTGTACAAACATATATTCAGGTGCTGTGGAGAGGGGAAGGAGGTAGGGTGGGGGGATGCGGAGGAGGAGATCTTGTCCAACTTGATCTACTTGTATTCATTCATTCATTCAATCGTATTTATTGAGTGCTTACTGTGTGCAGAGCACTGTACTAAGTGCTTGGGAAGTACAAGTTGGCAACCTACAGAGACGGTCCCTAACCAATGACGGGCTCACAGTCTATAGAAGGGGGAGACAGACAACACAACAAAACATGTGGACAGGTGTCAAGTCGTCAGAACAAATAGAATTAAAGCTAAATGCACATCATTAACAAAATAAATAGAATAGTAAATATGTATGAGTAAAATAGAGTAATAAATCTGTACAAACATATATACAAGTGCTGTGGGGAGGGGAAGGAGGTAGGGCAGGGGGGGATGGGGAGGAGGAGATCTTGTCCAACTTGATCTACTTGTATCTACCCCAGCACTTAGTACAGTGCCTGGCATAAGCACTGTAAGTGCTTAACAAATACTTTTTTTTTTAAATAGACAGTGAGCCCCATGTGGGACAGGGACTGTGCTCCACCTGATTTGCTTGTATCCACCCCAGTACTTATTATGGTGCCTGGCACAAAGTTAGTGTTTAACAAATACATAAAAAAAGGAAAAAATAACAGACAGTGAGCCCCATGTTGGACAGGGACTGTGTCTGATATGATTTGCTTATATCCACCCCAGTACTTTGTATGGTACCTGGCACATATTAAGTGCTTAACAAATACATAAAAAAGAAAAAAACCTGTCTACATGTTTCATTTTGTTTTGTTGTCTGTCTCCCCCTTCTAGACTGTGAGCCCGTTGTTGGGTAGGGGCCATCTCTATAAGTTGCCGACTTGTATTTCCCAAGCGCTTAGTACAGTGCTCTGCACGCAGTAAGCACTCAATAAATACGATTGAATGAATGAATGAATGAATGAATGAATGAATGAATGAGAAAAAAATAGAGTGACCCCCATGTGGGACAGGGATTCTGTCCGATCTGATTTGCTTCTATCCTCCCGGGGGCTTAGTACAGTGCCTGGCACTTAGTGAGCGTTTCACAAATACCCCACTTATGACTAATTATTATGATGATGAACTATTTCTGGAGTAGTCATGCTGGAGCAGGCACATTACAAGTCCCACCTTCAGAGCCGGCCCGGCCCCCACCCACCCACCATTCCATTCCACTCAATCATATTTATTGAGCGCTTACTGTGTGCAGAGCACCGTACTAGGCTCTTGGGAAGTCCAAGTCGGCAACATATAGAGACGGTCCCTACCCAACAATGGGCTCACAGTCTAGAAGGGGGAGACAGGCAACAAAACAAAACACGTAGACAGGTGTCAAAACCATCGGAAAAAATAGAATTAGAGCTATATGCACATCATTAATAAAATAGAGTAATAAATCTGTACAAATATATACAAGTGCTTTGGAGAGGGTAGGGCTGGGGGGATGGGGAGGAGGAGAGGGAAAAGGGGGCCCAGTCTGGGAAGGCCTCCTGGAGGAGGTGAGATCTCAGTAGGGATTTGAGGGGAGGAAAAGAGCCCATCAGTGGGCAAACCATAGTGGCTAATGGTTGGTGAGGGTTTGCAGCCTCGGGGAAGGCCGGCCCGGTTCGCCGGCGAGCGTCGTCGAAACCGAACGACAGTCACGAGCCTCCTCGGGCCACTGGAGCATCGGCTGGGCGAGCCACGGGGTGATAGGGTCGGCAGGGGGATCTGGGTGAGAATCTCACTGGACGGCCACGCCTGCGTCCAAGAGAAGCCACAGGCTCAGGGTCATCACTTCCCTCCCGCCCCGTGGAAGATGACTAACGAGCCATGAATAACCCATGTAAACAGAGTGACTTGGCTCTCTCTGGCAAAACCGAGGAGTGGAGTCCCACAAAAACACACAGGGGAGAACCAGGTGAAGCCAGAAAGAGCCTTAGGGATCATCCCCGCCACTGCACGTTTCTGATTCCGTTTTCTGTTTTCACTTCTTCATTGAGGTTTGGTGTCTACATATGAAAACGCTCCCTGAAACCATGGTCCACTAAATCTATTTTAGATCTATTTTTGCGGCCTCCACTGCTAGACTGTAAACTCTTCAAGAACGGGGATTTAAGTTTTTTTAAAAAACTTCTTCTGCATGTTCTCCCAGCCCCTAATCTGGTGCTCTGCACCTAAATTTAATGCTCTGCATCTCTCACCCAAGGGGCACCCAAGACAGTGCTCGGCACCCAGTGGACACCCAATCTATACTCTGATATAACAATAATAATGATGGCATTTGTTAAGCGCTTACTATGTGCAAAGCACTGTTCTAAGCACTGGGGAGGTTACAAGGTGACCAGGTTGACCCATGGGGGGCTCACAGTCTTAATCCTCATTTTACAGATGAGGGAACTGAGGCCCAGAGAAGTGACTTGCCCAAAGTCACACAGCCGACAATTGGCAGAGACGGGATTTGAACCCATGACCTCTGACTCCAAAGCCCGGGCTCTTTCCACTGAGCCACGCTGCTTCCATAATATGATATATGATATGAACATTGTTGATACTCTTAAAGGAGTTCGTTCATTTGATAATAATAATAATGATGGCATTTATTAAGCACTTACTATGTGCAAAGCACTGCAGTGGTGCGGTGTTACAGGAAGTAGAATCCAATTGGAGGCTGAAGAGAGAAAAGTCAGAAGTCATGGGTTCAAATCCCGGCTCTGCCAATTGTCAGCTGTATGACTTTGGGCAAGCCACTTCACTTTTCAGTGCCTCAGTTCCCTCACCTGTGAAAAGGGGATAAAGACTGTGAGCCCCCCGTGGGACAACCTGATCATCTTGTAACCTCCCCAGCGCTTAGAACAGTGCTTTGCATGTAGTAAGCATTTAATAAATGCCATAATTATTATTATTATTCTTATTCCAAGGAGAGGCAGGGCTGTCTCGGAACTGTCCCTGTCACACAATGGAATAGAAGCAGTTTCCCTGTGTGCTCAGCATAGAAGAGAGTCAAAAGGATCCAAGTGGATTCTCAGATTGGATAGACCAAGTGGCTTTTTTGTTTGTTTGATTCTTTAGTGGTATTTAGTTAAGTGAAAGGTTCTGTACTAAGCACGGGGTAGATACAAAGCTAATCAGGTTGGACACAGTCCCTCTCTCAGGTGGGGTTCTGTACTAAGCACAGGGTAGATACAAAGCTAATCAGGTTGGACACAGTCCCTCTCTCATGTGGGGTTCACAGTCAATCTCCAGTTTACAGTGGCACAGAGGAGTTAAGTGACTTGCCCAGGGTCACACAGCAGACAAGGCGGGGGAGTTGGAATTAGAGCTTTTGACTCACAGGCCCGCACTCTTTCCACTAGGCCATGAGTGGACTGCAAGGGCTGCATGAGTTTCATCCCATGTTATAGACACCATTTATGCATTCATTCGTATTTATTGAGCCTTTATTATGTGGGCAGAACACTGTACTAAGCGCTTGGGAAAGTACAATACAACAATAAACAGTGACATTCTCTGCCCACAACGAGCTTACAGTCTGGAGGGGGTGGGGGGAGATGGACATTAATAATAATAATAATGATGACGGCATTTGTTAAGCGCTTACTATGTGCAAAGCACTGTTCTAAGAGCTGGGGGGATACAAGGTGATCAGGTTGCCCCACGTGGGGCTCAGTCTTAATCCCCATTTTACAGATGAGGGAACTGAGACACAGAGAAGTGAAGTGACTTGCCCAAAATCACACAGCTGACAAGTGGCCAAGCCGGGATTAGAACCCATGACCTCTGGCTCCAAAGCCCAGGCTCTTTCCACTGAGCCACGCTGCTTCTACAAATAAATAAAATGGCAGATATGTACATGAGTTCTGTGGGGCTTGGAGGGGGGAAGAACAAAGCGGGCAAGCCAGGGTGACGCAGAAAGGAGGGGGAGAAGAGGAAAAGTGGGGCTTTGTGCAGAGGTTTGGAGGAGATAGGGAGGGGAAAGTCGAAGGGAGAAATGGTGTCTCTAATCACATGAGTGTTCCTGCCTTTTCTATTAGTCTTTTATTCCCTGCCGCCAATCCACCCCGGGGCAACAGCCACAGGCCCTTTCCTCGGCCAGCGCGGGGTTTAGGCAGAAACCAGTTCTGTCGGATGGTGGGCAGATGACTTTCTGGGACAAGGATGATGCAAGCAGCCACCTCTGCTCCGGTTGTTTGGACACTTCGGTGCCACCCTACTGACAGGTAGCTGGAGCAAGGAGTGATTCACTCCTCTTGTTTGCAGGGGATTTTCCAGAGGACAGTCAAGGGGAAATCGTGGGCAGGGAATGTGCCTGCTTATTGTTGTATTGTAGTTTCCCAAGTGCTTAGTACAGTGCTTTGCACACACTAAGCACTCCATAAGTACCACTGAATGAACGAGCAAAACATCCAGTCCACAAGATGGTAAGGAAAAGAAAGGGTGTCTATTAAGAAAGGGAAGTTCTTGTTAAGGTGAGTTTTACCTCAGGGGCTTCCCACCTGCCTCTAAATGATAATAATGATAATAATGGCATTTATTAAGCACTTACTATCTGCAAAGCACTGTTCTAAGCGCTGGGGAGGTTACAAGGTGATCAGGTTGTCCCACGGGGGGCTCATAGTCTTAATCCTTATTTTACAGATGAGGGAACTGAGGCCCAGAGAAGTGAAGTGACTTGCCCAAAGTCACACAGCTGACAATTGGTGGAGCTGGGATTTGAACCCGTGACCTCTGACTAAAAAGCCCATGCGCTTTCCACTGGGCCACGCTGCTTCTCTAGTAATAATGATAGTATTTGTTAAGCAGTCACTGTGTGTCAAACACTGTTCTAAGTGCTAGGATAGATACAAGGTCATCAGATCGGACACAGTCCCTGTCCCACATGGGGCTCACAGTCTAAATTGGAGGAAGGGGGATTTAATTCCCATTTTACAGATGAGGTAACTGAGGCCCAGAGAAATTAAGATACTTGTCCAAGGACCCACAACAAATGGCATGCCTGGGATTAGAACCCAGGTCCTTTGACTCCCAGACTCCTGCTCTTTCCACTAGACCACAGTGCTTCTCCAACATCGAACAGAAATTCCTTTCCACTGGTTTTAAGGCACTTGATCAGCTTTACCCCTCCTACTTGAGAAGCAGCGTGGCTCAGTGGAAAGAGCCCGGGCTTTGGAGTCAGAGGTCATGGGTTCAAATCCCGGATCCGCCACTTGTCAGCTGTGTGACTTTGGGCAAGTCACTTCACTTCTCTGGGCCTCAGTTGCCTTACCTGTAAAATGGGGATGAAGACTGTGAGACCTCCATGGGACAACCTGATCACCTTGTAACCCCCCCCCCAGTGCTTAGAACAGTGCTTTTCACATAGTAAGCACTTAATAAATGCCATTATTATTATTACTTTGCTGATCTTTTATTATAACCCACACTTCACACTTGGCTCCTCAAAAAGCAGCTATTTTGCTATACCCCGATCTCATAAGCGCTTAGTACAGTGCTCTGCACACAGTAAGCACTCAATAAATAGATTGAATGAATGAATCTGTCTCACCGCCAATCCCTTTCCCCACGTCCTCCCTCTGCCCTGGTACTCCCTCCCCTTCCATAAAGGACAGACCACCACTCTCCCCACCTTCAAAGTCCTACTAAAATAACCTCCTCAAAAAGGCTTTCCCCAATTAAGCTCTTATTTTCCCTCTTCACCATCCTTTCTGCATCGTCTATGTGCTTTGATCTGTACCCCTTGAGCGTTTGATATCCATCTTGTCTCTAGCCCCAGAGCTCTTTTTCAAACATCCCCTATTTGTCGTTTATTTGAATGCCTGCCCCCGACTCTACACTGTAAACTCTTTGTGGGCAGGGAATACATCCACCAACTTGTACCAACTCTATCGTATTGTACTCTCCTAAGCTTCTAGAAACATGCTTGACATATAGTAATCCCTCAATAAATATCATTGATTGATTGAAACTCTGGCTTGTTACCAGACAGGACTTGAAAATGTAGTTTCTATGCATTTCTGAAAAAGAGGCAGGTCCTCATTTTCACATTTCTGGGTCAGCACCACTAGAACAACCTTTCAATCCAATGCCCAGCCTCTGAATTGTCTCTGGATGTGTTTATTCTGACCCCGGATGCCGCTGACACCTTAGAATAAATATATCCAAAAGCCACACCCCGTCCTCTCCCTGACTTCCCCATCACTGTAGCCAACATCACTATCCACGCTTTTTCACAAGTCCATAACTTTGGCATCATCCTTGACTCATCCGTCTCATTCAACCTATATATTCAATTTATCACCAAATCCTGTCAGTTCCACCTTTGCAACAGGGCAGAAACCTGCCCTTTCCTCTCCAAACTGTTACGATGCTCAGCCGAGCTCTTATTCTATTCTGCCTCGCCTACTCCCTGACCTCTCTTCCTCCCATCTCTCACCGTTCAGACCTATACTTCTCTCCGCTGCCCAGGGCATTTTGCAGTTCATGTTTTCTCACACTTCAAGAACCTCCAGGGGTTGCTCATCCGCTTCCACATCAAAACAGAATTGGGCACCATAGGCTTTAAAGTACTCAATCAGCTGGCCCCCTCCTATAATAATAATAATAATGGCATTTGTTAAGCGCTTACTATGTGCCAAGCACTGTTCTAAGTGCTGGGGTAGATACAAGGTAATCAGGTTGTCATTCATTCAATCATATTTATTGAGCGCTTACTGTGTGCAGAGCACTGTACAAGTTGGCAACATATAGAGATGGTCCCTACCCAACAGCGGGCTCACAGTCTAGAAGGGGGAGACAGACAACACATCAAAACATATTAACAAAATAAAATAAATACAATAGTAAATATGTTTGGGCCTCACAGTCTTAATCCCCATTTTCCAGATGAGGTAACTGAGGTCCACAGAATAATAATAATAATAATGGCATTTATTAAGCACTTACTATGTGCAAAGCACTGTTCTAAGAGCTGGGGAGGTTACAAGGTGATCAGGTTGTCCCACGTGGGGCTCACAGTCTTAATCCCCATTTGACAGATGAGGGAACTAAGGCACAGAGAAGTGAAGTGACTTGCCCAAAGTCACACAGCTGACATGTGGCGGAGCCAGGATTAGAACCCACGACCTCTGACTCCCAATTCTGTGCTCTTTCCACTAAGCCATGCTGCTTCTCCTACCTTGCCTGGCTGATTTCCTTCTACAGCCCAGCCTTCACACTTCGCTCCTCCAATACCTACTTATTCACTGTACCTCGATTTCATCTATCTCGCCACCGACCCCTTTCCCACATCCTCCCTCTGACGTGGGATTCCTTCCCCTTCCATATACTACATTTGGACCTTTGGACACTTGGTATACACCCCAACCCCAGCCCCACAGCACTTCTGTACATATCTACAAATTACATATTAGAAATGACACTGATTCATAATTATGTCTGTCTCCCCCACTAGACTGTAAACTCGTTATAGGCAAGGAATTTGACTGCTAATTCTGTTGTATTTTACTCCCCCAAGCACTTAGTACAGTGCTCTGCACATAGTAAGTGCTCAATAAATATGACTGATTGATTGAATGACCTCTGACTTTGTGAGTCCCCTCTTTCCCTTGAATACAGACAGGGTTCCTGCCTTTTGGGAGCTTTCAATAGAAAACTGAAAATATCAATCCAACCCCTCATACAAAAGAAGAGAAGAATTACGAGCAGCTAGAGACACCAACAAAGTATTATGTGTCGTCCGCTGTTTGGGCAGCTGCCATTATTCATTCATTCAATCGTATTTATTGAGCGCTTACTGTGTGGAGAGCACTGTACTAAGCGCTTGGGAAGTACAAAGTTGGCAGCATATAGATACGGTCCCTACCCAACAACAGTCTCACAGTCTAGAAGGGGGAGACAGACAACAGAACAAAACATATTAAATAGAATAAATAGAATAATAATAATAATAGAATAATAAATAGAATAGTAAATATGCACAAGTTCCCTGCCCACAACGAGTTTACAGTCTAGGAGAGCCTACAGTGTAGACTGTGAGCCTCATGTGGGACAGGGATTGTGTCCAACCGGATAGACTTGTATCTATCCCAGCAGCTTAGAAGCAGCATTTGACCCAAAGTAAGCATTTAAATACCATAAAAAAGGACAAAAAAAGAGAACGGAATCTAATTTGACCCTGAGGTTTAAGGAAAGTAATTATGAGTACAACATTGGCCAGAGTCCTCCACAGCAGGCCGAGCTAGAGGCTTCAAACTGAAATTGCAACAGTAGGAACTTGCAAAGTTTCAGGGACAAAACTCGGAAATAGGTTCCCAGAGGAGAGAACGGAAGCGACATTCCTGATATTCTTTGAAAACAAAAACAATTCCCATCTGCCCCAGAGTGGCTAGGATTCACCTGTCTCGAGATCTCTCTACTTCACCCGGTTTCCAATATCTAATTTGTTCAAGTTTCTTCAAATTACAATTTTGAGTTCTTACCTGAGCAAGGTGGCACTCGTTTCCCCAGGGCCCAAGTTCGTCTTACTGTGGATATGCTAGTTTCTGTTTAGGACGTGGAATCGGGTAATGATTTACTTCGAAGGAGATCCTCGGCACACTTTCCAACCTTTGACTGTCTTGGGCAGAGCCCTTCGTTTTTGCCGTCATTCTACTTTGCTCCTAGGGCCGCCTCCCTAACACCCCAGAATTTACAAATCCGGTGAAAGAAATGACTGAGAGGATAGAAACCATACTGTGCGATGGCTTGGAAGGCAGAAACCCAACAGTCAGTTTAGAGCACAGGCTGGTTTCATCTTGAACTGGCATGGGCGTTTGTATCTGGGGTCTGTTTATTGTTGTATTGGACTTTCCCAAGCACTTAGTACAGTGCTCTGCGCACAGTAAGTGCTCAATAAATATGATTAAATGAAAAGAACAAAATGAGGGAAATCTGTTCTGAGTTTCCATGTTCCTTCCCTGGGCTACTTGCCAAGTTTCTAGCGGCAAGTCACTTAACTTCTCTGGGCCTCAGTTATCTGTAAAATGGGGATGAAGACTGTGAGCCCCACGTGGGACAACCTGATTACCTTGTATCCCCCCAGAGCTTAGAACAGTGCTTTGCACATAGTAAGTGCTTAATAAATATTATTAGTATTATATATACACCTCTTTCTCCCTCTCTTCTCTTTCTCTCTCCTTTCTCCCTCTCTTTTCTGTCTCCTTTCTCTCTCTCACACTTTCTCTTTCTCATACTTTCTCTCTCTCATGCTTTTTTTTTTCTCTCTTTCATGCTTTCTTTCTCTCTCTCTCTTCTCCCCACCTCCCCCTCTCCTCCCACTGGGCTCTTGCATCTCTCCATGGACCCCTGAAGGTGCAAGAAGGAGGTGAAACCCGTGGCTCTCTTTCAACAAATCCTACTGCTGCTTAAGGTCTGCAGGGGCCAGGAAACAAAACCCTTGGTCTCCCTGGGGCACGGGCAAAACTGCGGGAAATAAGTGCTGGGAATAATAATAATAATGATAAGAATATTTGTCAAGCATTTACAATGTGCCAAGACTTTACTAAGCACTGAGGTGGTTACCAGAAAATCAGGTTCCTCACAGTCTAAATAAAAGCCAGTGGGACTTAGTCCCTGCTTTATAGGTGAGGACAATGAAGCACTGGGAAGTTAAGTGACTTGCCCACAAGTCACACAGTAGGCCCGGTGGAGGAATCGGGATTAGAACTCAAGTCCTCCGGCTCTCAGACCCATGCTCTTTTCACTAGGCCATGCTTCTTCTGGAGACGAAAGGGATCGGATATTGGACGTTCAGGGCTACAGGTTGGTCCATGCCACCTGAGTTCTACACACTTTCCTCAGCGGTGGCCACTCCTCTGTCCTGATACTCACTCATTCATTCAATACAATCATTCAATTGTATTTATTGAGCCCTTACTGTGTGCAAAGCACTGTACTAAGCACTTGGGAGAGCACAATATAACAATAAACAGATACAGTCCCTGCCCACACTGAGCTTGCAGTCGAGAGGGGGAGACGGACGCTAATATAATTAGATTAATTACTCAATCTTACCATTGGATTCATCGAAACCAGAGTGGAGCTCACTGCCTAGACTGTTTAGCTGGACATGAGTTACATGGAAGACAGTTATATGAACAGAGTGAATTCTGGAGAGGGTGAAGGGAAGCGGGAGAGGAGATAAACAAGATACTAAATAATAAAGGCTGCTCAGGAAATGCCTTCAAGACCAAGTGGCCAAGAAAGCGCTAAAATGACAATGAAAAGTAGAAAACTAGAGTTACAGACCAGGCCTGGGAGTCAAAAGGACGCGGGTTCTAATTCTGGCTCTTCCACCTGTCTGCTGTGTAACCTTGGGACAGGTCACTTCACTTCTCCGTGCCTCAGTTGCCTCATCTGTAAAAGTGGGAATTACGGCTGTGAGCCCCACTTAGGACAGGGACTGTGTCCAACCTAATTTGCTTGTATCCATCCCAGCCCTTAGTACAGTGCCTGGAACATAGTAAGCACTTACAAATACTACAATTATTATTAAACATGTCTATCAACTCTGTTGCACTGTATTCTGCCAAGTGCTTAGTACGGTGCTCTGCACCCAGTAAGGGGTCAATAAATACTATTACTTGATTGACACCTGTGAGAATTTTTACACAAACAGCAAAACCCCAGTTCAGGGTACAAATTGTACTGGAGTTAGTAGGGTGTTGACTGCTGACTTCTGAAATTATTTGAGTTTGAAGGCGTTTCTCTCTCAAAACCACTGGACAATGAAGCTGTTGAAATGTCCTTGCAGCTTCCTAAAATATATACCGTAAATGAAACTCACTTATCTGAAGATCCTGAA
The DNA here is from genome assembly GCF_015852505.1 of Tachyglossus aculeatus. Taxonomy (NCBI): domain Eukaryota; kingdom Metazoa; phylum Chordata; class Mammalia; order Monotremata; family Tachyglossidae; genus Tachyglossus; species Tachyglossus aculeatus. The sequence continues at coordinate 105,413,154 of NC_052066.1, read as the reverse complement.
TACGGTCCAAAAGTTTATTTTCCAAGAATCCTCTAAAGAGCATTGACAATAATAATAATAATTATTATTATGGCATTTGTTAAGTGATTACTATATGCCAAGCACTGTTCTAAGTGCTGGGGTAAGTACAAGGTAATCAGGTTGGACAAAGACCCCGTCTCACATGGGGCTCACAATCTTAACCCCCATTTCACAGATGAGGTAACTGAGGCACAGAGGAGTTAAGTGACCTGCCCAAGGTCACACAGCAGACAAACGGTGGACCCGGGATTAGAACCCACATCCTCTGAATCCCAAGTACAGGCTCTTGTCACTAGGCCACGCTGTCCTATACTCTCCCAAGTGCTTAGTACAGTACTCTGCATATAATCAATCAATCAATCGTATTTATTGAACGCTTACTGTGTGCAGAGCACTGTACTAAGCGCTTGGGAAGTACAAGTTGGCAACATATATAGTAACATATATAGTAAGCACTCAATAAATACCATTGGTTTATTAGCCTCATTCCGACTAACCTCAGTTGTGCTCGGAGATGGCACAAATCTCCCAAAAGTTTGGCAAATGGAATTTACCTCCTTCTGGAGCAATTCATCGATAGAGGAGAGCAACTTGAATTTTAACTGAATATAGGCACTGAAATTTTCTAGCCCAAAGTAAAGAAGATTTGGCAGAAATTCCTTTTTTGTTTTTGTTTTTATTCCTTCAAAGCCGGAGTTTTCTCTTTAGGAAAACCAACGGCTGAATAGGCGACACATTTTGCCCAGAGTGATAATCCACACTGTTCATTTCTCGCTTTCTACTGGTCTCCAGGGTCCACGGTTTCAGAACTAGGGCCAATCTTGATGCCTGACTGTTTTCACTGGGGAGTTAGCAGCGTTGTTGAAATGTCTCCAAACCAAAGGAAACTTTAATCTCTTCGATCCCAAAGTGATTTTCCCTTCACACTGTGAAAATTAATGGAGGATCCCAAACAGTAAGACTAGAAAGTAGGGGTTTTACTACTTTTCCCAAGGATTTAAAGCAAACTTTGGCGAATATTCACTTTGCTATCATTAAACCTTCAAAGTGTTTGTCAAACTGCCGCTGACTTTTCTGAGTTCTCTGTTTAGAAACACACTTCTGCATGATGAAATCCATTTTTTAATGCCCATTTGCTGTGCAAGGGTGATGAATCAGTACGTTCAGTAACAGGAAAAGAGTTATGAATCACATCAACACAGAGTAAATAGTCAAACTCGGAAACCAAAAAATGCTAGAGTTTTTTTTCCCCATTTGACTTCTGCTTTTTCAGCTACAGAAAGAAAAAAGACTTTTTCCCCTAAAAAAAACAGACTTTCATTGTTTCCACACTTTCCTATGTAAATCACCAAAGCAATAAATACACAACAAATCACTGGCAATGGATTCAAATGACATTTTTGGTGGTCTAAAGTTTACTATTGTTTAAATTTATTATTTCAATTTAAAAATAAATTTACTATTATTTTGGCTTACTAGGTGAGGGAGCAGTGATATTATTTTTCACTTCGTACGGTAGATAATACTTCATGAAAAGTTCCCCAAATAAGCAGCACGGCATAATGGAGAGAGCCCAGGCCTTGGAGTCAAAAGTCTTGCATTCTAATTCTGGCTCTGCCACTGTACTAAGCGCTTGGGAGAGTGCAACTGAATTGATAGACACGATCCCTGCCTTCACATCGTACCAAGGCTCTACTCCTAACAAGTCTTGCGGAAGCGCCTAGAGCAGCAGCGAGGTCTATTCATTCATTCATTCATTCATTCAATCGCATTTATTGAGCGCTTACTGTGTGCAGAGCACTGTACTAAGCACTTGGGAAGTACAGGTTGGCAACATAAAGAGACGGTCCCTACCCAACAGTGGGCTCACAGTCTAGAAGACTGTGGAAGGCCTAGTGGAAGACAGGGGCCTGGGTTCTAATCCCAGCTCCACCAGGTACCTGCTGTGTGATCTTGGGCATGTCACTTCACCTCTCTGTATCTCAGTTCCCTCATCTGCAGAAAGGGATTAAATACCTGCTCTCCCTCCTACTTAGACTGTGAGCCCCATATACTTCATGCTGCTGCCCGGATCATCTTTGTGCAGAAACGCTCTGGGCATGTTACTCCCCTCTTCAAAAATCGCCAGTGGCTACCAGTCAACCTACGCATCAGGCAAAAACTCCTCCCTCTTGGCTTCAAGGCTGTCCATCCCCTCGCCCCCTCCTACCTCACCTCCCTTCTGTCCTTCTCCAGCCCAGCCCGCACCCTCCACTCCTCTGCCACCGCTCACCTCCTCACTGGGCCTCGTTCTCGCCCATCCCGCCATTGACCCCCGGCCCACGTCCTCCCCCTGGCCCGGAATGCCCTCCCTCCGCACATCCGCCAAGCTGGCTCTCTTCCTCCCTTCAAAGCCCTACTGAGAGCTCACCTCCTCCAGGAAGCCTTCCCAGACTGAGCCCCCTCCTTCCTCTCCTCCTCCCCATCCCCTCCGCCTTACCTCCTTCCCCTCCCCACAGCACCTGTTTGTACAGATTTATTACTCTATTTTACTTGTACATATTTACTATTCTATTTATTTTATTTTGTTAATATGTTTTGTTTGGTCTGTCTCCCCCTTCTAGACTGTGAGTCCGCTGTTGGGTAGGGACCATCCCTACATGTTGCCAACTTGTACTTCCCAAATGCTTAGTAGAGTGCTCTGCACACAGTAAGCGCTCAATAAATACAATTGAATGAATGAATGGCAGGAACTATGACTGATCTAATTACTCTGTATCTACCCCAGCACTTAGAACACATTTGACACAGAGTAAGCACTTAACAAATACCATCAAAAGAGTCTCTGCAGGAGCAGCAGTTGCAGCAAATTAGAGAACATTAAGAAGGGTTGGGTGGCTGCTTTTGTGATTTATTGGACTCTCAGAGCCCTGGCTCAGGCGTCAGGGGCCTAAAAACGGCTCCTTGTTCTTGCTTTTTTATTATGTTAATCATTTCCCTTGCATTATTTTTTTCTGTCTTTATGTATTCAAACTTTCCTCATGTGCCCACAGCCAACCTCCCTTGTTGGACTGTGAACTCCCTTGAGGGCCAAAGACCGTGCTTTTTCATCCTTTATTGTACTTTTCCACAGTAATAATAATAATAATAATGGCATTTATTAAGTGCTTACTATGTGCAAAGCACTGTCCTAAGCGCTGGGGAGGTTACAAGGTGATCAGGTTGTCCCACGAGGGGCTCACAGTCTTCATTCCCATTTAACAGATGAGGTAACTGAGGCCCAGAGAAGTGAAGTGACTTGCCCAAAGTCACACAGCTGACAATTGGTGGAGTCGCGATTTGAACCCATAATAGTAATAATAATGTTGGTATTTGTTAAGCGCTTACTGTGTGCAAAGCACTGTTCTAAGCGCTGGGGAGGTTACAAGGTGATCAGGTGTCCCCCGGGGGGGGGGCGCTCACAGTTTTCATCCCCATTTTCCAGATGAGGGAACTGAGGCACAGAGAAGTGAAGTGACTCACCCAAAGTCACACGGCTGACAAGTGGCAGAGCCGGGATTAGAACCCATGACCTCTGACTCCAAAGCCCGGGCTCTTTCCACTGAGCCACGCTGCTTCGAACCCATGACCTCTGACTCCAAAGCGCGGGCTCTTTCCACTGTTTCTCACGTACTTAGTACATGTACTCATGTACAGTACTTAGCACACAGTAAGCCCTCCATAGTAGATGTCATTTGTTAAACGTCTACGATGTGCCAAGCACCGTACTAAGCCCTGGGATAGATAATAAGATAATCAGGTTGGACACAGCTCCTAATAATTAATAACTGTGGTATCTGTTAAGTGCTTACTATGCGCCAAGCACTGGGGTAGATACAAGGTAAACAGGTCGGACATAGTCCCCGTTCCAAATGGGATTCCCAGCCTAAGTGGGAGGGAGAACAGGGACTGAATCCCCATTTTACAGAGGAGGAAACTGAGGCCCAGAAGTTTAGTGAATTGCTTAATTGTCCGACGCTGGACTGGACTGCTAAACAGCACCCATGCGCCGGGCAACACTGACTGTCTCGATGGTAGCCACACCACCAGCGTAGCGGCCACCTGGACGGGCCAGAGAAATTCAGGGAAGCGAGTCCAGGGAACCATCCCAACCTTCCTTCAAAGTACCTGGCATCCTGGCCAGATCCGGTCAGTCAGTCAATCATATTTATTGAGCGCTGACTGTGTTCAGAGCACTGTACTAGGCGCTTGGGAGAGTACAATACAACAATAATAACAAATTGGCCTAGTGGAAAGAGCAGGGCCCAGGAGTCAGAGGACTTCTATTCCCAGTTCTGTCACCTGCCTGTTGAGTGATCTTGGGCAAGTCACTTCACTTCGTGGTCTAGTGGATAGAGCATGGCTTGGGAGTTAGAAGGACCTGGGTTCTAATCCTGGCCCCATCACTTATCTGCTGTGTGACCTTGGGCAAGTCATTTCACTTCTCTGTGCCTCAGTTAACTCACCTGTAAGAATGTGAGCTCCAAGTGGGATGGGGACTTTGTCCAACCTGATTAGCTTATATCTACCCCAGGGCTTAGAACAGTGCTTGACACATAGTAAGTAACCACTTAACAAATACCATCGTTATCATTACTATTATTCATTCAATCATATTTATTGAGCGCTTACTGTGTGCAGAGCACTGTACTAAGCGCTTGGGAAGTACAAGTTGGCAACATATAGAGACGGTCCCTACCCAACAGTGGGTTCACAGTCTAGAAATTATTATTTTTGTTGCCTCAGTTTCCTCATCAATCAATCATTCAGCAGTAATCACTGAATATTTACCAAGTACCAAGCACTGTGCTAGATGCTTGGGAGAGCAAAAACTCCTTATCAAGTAAAAACTCTTCACTATTACCAAGCAAAAACTCCTCACTATTGGCTTTAAAACTCTCCATCATCTTGCCCCCTCCTACCTCACCTCCCTTCTCGCTTTCTCCAGCCCAGCCCACACCCCCCGCTCCTCTGCCACTGCTAACCTCCTCACTGGGCCTCATTCTTGCCTGTACCGCCATCGACCCCTGGCCCATGTCCTATCTAATAATAATAATAATAATGATAGCATTTATTAAGCACTTACTATGTGCAAAGCACTGTTCTAAGTGCTGAGGAGGTAACAAGGTGATCAGGTTGTCCCGCGGGGGGCTCACATCTCTGGCCTGAAATGCCCTCCCTCCTCAAATCCACCAAACTAGCACACTTCCCCCTTTCAAAGCATACTGAAAGTTCACCTCCTCCGGGAAGCCTTCCCGGACTAAGCCCCCCTTTTTCTCAGCTCCCCCTCCCCTCCCCATCACCCCCACTAGCTCCCTCTGCTCTACCCCCTTCCCCACTCCACAGCACCAGTGAGTATATATGTACACATTTATAATTCTATTTATTTTATTATGTATATATAGTTATAACTCTACTTACATATATTGATGTTATTGATGTCTGTTTACTTGTTTCGATATGTGTCTCCCCCATTTGAGACTGTGAGCCCGTTGTAGAGAAGCAGCATGGCTCAGTGGAAAGAGTACGGGCTTTGGAGTAAGAGGTCATGGGTTCAAATCCCAGCTCCGCCAATTGTCAGCTGTGTGACTTTGGGCATGTCACTTCACTTCTCTGTGCCTCAGTTCCCTCATCTGTAAAATGGGCATTAACACTGTGAGCCCCACGTGGGACAAACTGTTCACTTTGTATCCCCCCCGCGCTTAGAACGGTGCTTTGCACATAGTAAGTGCTTAACAAATACCATTATTATTATTATTATTATTAGGCAGGGACTGTCTCTGTTGCTGAATTGTACTTTCCAAGTGCTTAGTACAGTGCCCTGCACACAGTAAGCGCTCAATGAATACGACTGAATGAATATGATACAACATCCCTCGCCTCAAGGAGTTTACAGAGTGAGGGCAAGAGGGGGAGGGAGGAGGCAGACCTTAAATAAATTCTAGATAGGGGAAACGACACAAAGAGGATTCCATGGATGTTCTCCCTCCTACTCAGACTGTGAGACTAGGACTGTGTCAGAACAGATTTGTAAAAAGGTTTTACAAATACCGCATTTATGATCATCCCTTGGATCTCCTAGATTCCTGAGACCCATTAGCTTGTAAATGGGGAGGGATTGCCTTTCATCTCCGCAGTGCACAGCATGTAGTAGTTGCTCAGTGAATATTATCCATTCATTCATTTATTCAATCGTATTTATTGAGCGCTTACTGTATGCAGAGCACTGTACTAAGCACTTGGGAAGTCCAAGTTGGCAACGTATAGAGACGGTCCCTACCCAACAATGGGCTCACAGTCTAGAAGGGGGAGACAGACAACAAAAGAAAACATATTAACAAAATAAAATAAATAGAATAGTAAATATGTACAAGCTATTATTGATGAAGCTCCCCTCTGGCCAAGCTCACATGGCTTCTAAGGAGTTAAGGAAAGAGAGGAGCCCAAGGAGCTCTATGGAGGTCTGGCCTGAAATCTCCCTCCACCCCCAACCAGCATATCAATCAATCAATCAATCGTATTTATTGAGCACTTACTGTGTGCAGAGCACTGTACTAAGCGCTTGGGAAGTACAAACTGGCAACATATAGAGACAGTCCCTACCCAACAGTGGGCTCACAGTCTAGAAGGGGGAGACAGAGAACAAAACCAAACATACTAACAAAATAAAATAAATAGAATAGATATAAATTATAGATAGCTATAGATATCTTTATAGATATCTATAAATAATAGATATGGCATATAAAGCCAGGCCACCTCTCTCCCCCACCTTCAAAGCCTTATTAAGGTCGCATCTCCTCCAAGAGGCCTTCCCTGATTAACTGCCATCCCCAACTTCCTCCCCCTTTCTGCATTGTCTATGAACTTGGATCTGTGACCTTTGGGCATTTGATTTTCACCACACCCTCAGCCCCACAGCACTGCTGGGCATATCTATAAATCGTTGTTTATTCATTCATTCAATCGCATTTATTGAGCGCTTACTGTGTGCAGAGCACTGTACCAAGCGCTTGTGAGAGTACAATACCACAATAAACAGTCACAATCTCTGCCCATAACGAGTGCACAGTCTCTAGAGGGGAGGAGACGGACATCAATATAAATAAATACAATAACAGATATGCACGGAAGTGCTGTGGGGCTGGAAGTGGGGAAGAGCAAACGGAGCAAGCCAGGGTGAAGCAGAGGGGAGTGGGAGATGAGGAAAAGTGGGGCTGAGTCTGGGAAGGCCTCTCGGAGGAGATGGGCCTTCAATACGGCTTTGAAGAGAGGGGAGAGGGTGGGCATTTCGGGCCAGAGGCAAGACGTGGGCAAGGCATTGGCGACTGGACAGGCGAGATCGAGACACAGTGAGAAGGTTAGGACTAGAGGAGCAAAGTGTATGGGCTGGGTTGTAGAAGGAGAGAAGCGAAGTAAAAACAATAATAATGGTATTTGTTAAGCACTTACTATGTGCGAAGCACTGTTCTGGGCGCTGGGGGAGATACAAGGTAATCAGGTTGTCCCACGTGGGGCTCACAGTCTTCCTCCCCATTTTACAGAGGTAACTGAGGCACAGAAAAGTTAAGCAACTTGCCCAAAATCAAACAGCAGACAAGTAGCAGAGGCAGGATTAGAACCCACAACCTCTGAATCCCAAGCCCGGGCTCTCTCCCCTGAGCCATGCTGCTTCTCTGTGAAGGAGAGCCCGCTGTTGGGTAGGGACCATCTCTATATCATCATCAATCGTATTTATTGAGCACTTACTGTGTGCAGAGCACTGTACTAAGCGCTTGGGAAGTACAAATTGGCAACATATAGAGACAGTCCCTGCCCAACAGTGGGCTCACAGTCTAAAAGGGGGAGACAAATATATGTTGCCAACTTGTACTTCCCAAGCGCTTAGTACAGTGCTCTGCACACAGTAAGCTCTCAATAAATACGACAATGAATGAATGAATTAAAGGAGGTAGGGGGTCAGAAGGGGCAAGGTGATGAAGTGTTTTAAAGCCAATGGTGAGGCGTTTTTGTTCGATGCAGAGGTGGATGGGCAACCACTGGAGTTTTTTGAGGAGGAGGGTGACATGTCCTGAACATTTCTGTAGAAGAATGATGTGGGAGCAGAGTGAAGTGTGGACTGGAGTGGGGAGAGACAGGAGGGGGGGAGGTCAGCAAGGAGGCTGATGCTGTAATCCAGGCAGGATAGGATGAGTGATTGTATTAACGTGATAGTTTGGATGGAGAGGAAAGGGCGGATTTTAGCAATGTTGCGAAGGAGGGACCGACGGGATTTAGTGATGGATTGAACATGTGCGTTGACTAACAGAGAGGAGTCAAGGATGACACCAAGGTTACGGCTTGTGACGTGGTAAGGATGGTGGTGCCATCTACAGTGATGGGAAAGTCAGGGGGAGAACAGGGTTTGGGTGTGTAGATAAGGAGCTCTGTTTTGGACAGGTTCAGTTTGAGGTGACGAGAGGACAACAAAGTAGAGATGTCTTGAAGGCAGGAGGAGCTGCGAGGCTAGAGGAAGAGAGAGACCAGGGCTGGAGATGTTTATGATAATGTCTCCTCCCCTCACCCCCCAAGTAGATTCTAAGCTTGTTATGAGAAGGGAATGTGTGTACCAACTCTGCTGCATTGTAATAACAATAACGGTACTTGCTACGCTTTTACTATGCATAAAGCACTGATTTAAGCACTGGGGTAGACACATGCTATCTGGCTGGACACAGTCCCTGTCCCCCATAGGGCTCTCAAGCTAAGTAGGGGAAAGAGTAGGATTCAATCCCCATTTTCCCCCTCTCCATCCCCCCCATCTTACCTCCTTCCCTTCCCCACAGCACCTGCATATATGTATATATGTTTCTACATATTTATTACTCTATTTATTTATTTATTTATCTTGTACATATCTATTCTATTTATTTTATTTTGTTAGTATGTTTGGTTTTGTTCTGTCTCCCCCTTTTAGACTGTGAGCCCACTGTCGGGTAGGGACTGTCTCTATATGTTGCCAACTTGTACTTCCCAAGCGCTTAGTACAGTGCTCTGCACACAGTAAGTGCTCAATAAATATGATTGATTGATAGACTGATTTTCAAATGAGGTAACTGAGGCCCAGAGAAGTTAAGCGACTTGCCCAAGGTCACACGGCAGGCACACGGCTGTACTCTCTCAAGTGCTTAGCACAGTGTCCTGTACACCGTAAACGCTCATCGATTGATTCCCCCACTGAAGCAGGCCCCAGGAGAGAGGCAGACCGCAAAACTGTAGCTCCTTGTGGCCTCAGGAAAATGCGACCACATCTGGGGGAGTGTGACCTGAGCTTGCAGGGAAAAACCAGGGCAAAGACACGGAGGCCTCTAGCAAATAAAGCCTCTCCCTCTCTTCCCCCTGACTACTCTGTAGAATAACATTAAATTGGGATTGTAGTCAAGCCTTTAACAAGGTGCAGATTCCTTCAGAACCTCTGTGTATTGCCAAGACCACAAACCGGTCGATGTACTATGAGGTAACCTCCTTCACGTGGCTCAGTGGAAAGAGCCCGGGCTTTGGAGTCAGAGTTCATGGGTTCAAATCCCGGCTCCGCCAATTGTCAGCTGTGTGACTTTGGGCAAGTCACTTAACTTCTCTGTGCCTCAGTTACCTCATCTGTAAAATGGGGATTAAGACTGTGAGCCCCCCGTGGGACAACCTGATCGCCTTGTAACCTCCCCAGCACTTAGAACAGTGCTTTGCACATAGTAAGCGCTTAATAAATGTAATTATTATTATTAACAGAAGGAGCGTGGCTCAGTGGAAAGAGCCCGGGCTTTGGAGCCAGAGGTCGTGGGTTCAAATCCCGGCTCTGCCAACTGTCAGCTGTGTGACTTTGGGCAAGTCACTTCACTTCTCCGGGCCTCAGTTACCTCATCTGGAAAATGGGGATTAAAACTGTGAGCCCCCCGGGACATCCTATCACCTTGTAACTTCCCCAGTGCTTAGAACAGTGCTTTGCACATAGTAAGTGCTTAACAAATACCATTATTATTATTATTATTATTATTATTATTATTAATAAAAACTGCCCTGCCTCTAAGCCTGGAAAGAGGCCTCTAGAGTCCAGGCTGCAAATACCCCTAAGTGTGAAAATCTTGCCCTCTCCTCTCCTTTTCCCACCTTTCCCACCTGAACTATCTGTGAGCGCCAGGGAAGCCACAGTAGACTATAAACCCTCTGGTAACACATCCGGCAGTGATGATTTGGGGTCATTTCTTAAAGCTACTATAGATGAGAGAAGCAGCGTGGCTCAGTGGAAAGAGCCCGGGCTTTGGAGTCAGAGGTCACAGAATGAAATCCCAGCTCCGCCAACTGTCAGCTGTGTAATAATAATAATAATAATAAATAATAATGGCATTTGTTAAGCGCTTACTATGTGCAAAGCACTGTTCTAAGCGCTGGGGGGGATACAAGGTGATCAGGTTGTCCCACGTGGGGCTCACAGTCATCATCCCCATTTTACAGATGAGGGAACTGAGGCTCAGAGAAGTTAAGTGACTTGCCCAAGGTCACACAGCAGACATGTGGCAGAGCCGGGATTCGAACCTATGACCTCAGACTCCAAAGCCCGTGCTCTTTCCACTGAGCCACGCTGCTTCCCCACTGAGCCATGCTGCTTCTCTGGGCAAGTCACTTCACTTCTCTGTGCCTCAGTTACCTCATCTGGAAAATGGGGATTGAGACCGTGAGCCCTTCGTGGGACAACCTGATCACCTTGTAACCTCTCCAGGGCTTAGAACAGTGCTTTGCACATAGTAAGTGCTTAATCAATGCCATCATTATTATTATTATTATTATTATTATTATTATTATTATTATTATTATTATTATTATGAGGTGGAAGACTGGAGATGGGGCCCTACACTCTTCTGGAAGCTTTTGGTGCAGTTGGAACTACATCAGGGAGGCTGGCTGGAAACTCCAGGAAAATGATGGTATTTGTTAAGCGCTTACTAAGGGCAAGGCACTGTACTAAGCGCTGGGGTGGACACAAGCAAAGCGAGTTGGGCACAGACCCTGTTCCACGTGGGGCTCTCCATCTTAATCCCCATTTTACAGTGGAGGGAACAGAGGCCCAGAGAAGTGACTTGCCTAAGGTCACACAGCAGACGAGTTGCGGAGCCGGGATTATTACCCATTCATGCATTCATTCAATAGTATTTATTGAGCGCTTACGGTGTGCAGAGCACTGTACTAAGCGCTTGGGAAGTACAAGTTGGCAACACATAGAGACGGTCCCTACCCAACAGCGGGCTCACAGTCTAGAAATGACCTTCTGAATTCTAGGCCTGTGCTCTTCACCTGTAATCATCATCATCAATCGTATTTATTGAGCACTTACTATGTGCAGAGCACATAATGACAGCAATGGGGGTTGCTACGGCAGGGGAAGGAGGAAGAGAAACAGGAAGACAATGAAAGTTGCTCTTCAAGGGGTGCCCATTTTTGTGGGCCCAGGGCGAGCTGGGGAGGAGAAAGAGGGACGCAGAGGAGAAGAGACTGAGAAGAGAAAGAGCACGAAAATAATAATAATAATGATCATGGTATTTCATTCATTCATTCAATCATATTTACTGAGCGCTTACTGTGTGCAGAGCACGGTATTAAGCGCTTGGGAAGTACAAGTCGGCAACATATAGAGACGGTCCCTACCCAACAACGGGCTCACAGTCTAGTAGGTGCTTACTGTGTGCCAGGCACTGTACTAAGCCCTTGGGCGGATGCCAACAAATTGGGTTGGACACAGTCCCTGTCCCATGATGGGCTGACCAGTCTCAATCAAGCAGTGTGGACTAGTGGAAAGAGCACAGGCTTGGGAGACGGAGGACCTGGGTTTTAATCTCGGCTTTGCCACTTTTCTGCTGTGCGACCTTGGGCAAGTCACTTTACTTCTCTGTGCCTCAGTTAACTCATCTGCAAAATGGGGATCAAGATTGAGGTAGATAAACGCTTATTTTTGGACTGTGAGCCCCATGTAGAACAGGGACTGTGTCCAACCTGATTATCCTGTATCTACTCCAGTGTTTAGGTCAGTGCCTGGCAGAGAGGAAGCGCTTAACAAATACCATTAAAAAATAATAAAAAGAAAAAAATAGGTCGAGGATTAGGGAGAGAGGAGAGGGAGGCGAAGAAAGATACCTACGCTCCCTCCTACTTAGCCTGTAAGCCCAATGTGGGACAGGGACTGTGTTCAGTCTGATTAACTTGCATCCACCCCAGTGCATGAAACGGTGCTTGGCACATAAGAAGGACTTAAATACGATAATAATAATCATCATCATCATCATCAATCGTATTTATTGAGCGCTTACTGTGTGCAGAGCACTGTACTAAGCGCTTGGGAAGTACAAGTTTGCAACACATAGAGACAGTCCCTACCCAACAGTGGGCTCACAGTCTAAAAATAATGATAATAGTGAGAGGAAGGGGAAAGAGTACAGGCCACTTCCACCTAGGCCCACAGATGCACTCAAAACCCCAACCCTCGCTGTTCCCTAAATAATAATTTCAATTCAATTCATTCAATCGTATTTGTTGAGTGCTTACTGTGTGCAGAGCACTGGACTAAGCGCTTGGGAAGTACAAGTTGGCAACATACAGAGACAGTCCTTACCCAACAGCGGGCTCACAGTCTAGAAGGGGGAGACAGACAACAAACATATTCACAAAATAAAATAGAATAAATATGTACAAGTAAAATAGAGTAATAAATATGTACAAACATATATACATATATACAGGTGCTGTGAGGAGGGGAAGGAGGTAAGGCAGGGGGATGGGGAGGGGAAGGGTAATAATAATGATAATAATGATGGTATTTGTTAAGTGCTTACTCTGTGCCAAGCATTGGGGTTGATACAAGGTGATCAGGTTGTCCCACGTGGGGTTCCCCGTCTTAATCCCCATTTTACAGATGAGGTAACTGAGACATAAAGAAGTGAAGTGACTTGCCCAAAGTCACGCAGCAGACAGGTGGCAGAGCCGGGATTAGAACCCACGACCTCTGACTCCCGAGCCCGGGCTCTTTCCACTGAGCCACGCTGCTTCACTAAAAATCCTCTAAATTCCCTAAATCCCCGACCGTCAGGGAAAGGAAGCAGCCGGTTCGGAGTCGGGCCGGATTCAATGGTGCGCGGGGCCCCATCGGAGCCTCGTGGTCCATTCTGATCATTTTGTGCAATGGGCAGCGGGAGCCGATGAAAACTGAGGGGCAGTCAGTCCTTTTCCTCAGGGAGCAGGAGCCGGGGTGAGATATTCCCGGCTCGGGAACAGAAACCAGGCTTGGAGCTGGCTAGCTGGGTGACTAAGGCAAAGCCCCTTAAGGCGACCCCAGCTGTAGCCCACCCTGTCCTGACTGTCCTGATCGTAAGCTCGGACATGACAGAGTATTTACATCTTGGCACTAGAGTGGAGTGGCACCGAAACCCGTGGCTATTTTAAGATGTGGAAGAGGCATGTCGAGTTCTGTTCGCCCAACGTCTTTGACTGTGAGCCCCAAGGGGGACAGCGACTGATTGATTTTTATTTACCCCAGTGCTTCGAACAGTGCTTGACACATAGCAGGTGTTTAAGAAATCCCCCCTAAACAGTACAGCTAGTGGGGCCCCTCAAGCCTGTAAGCTTGTTGTGGGTAGGAAATATGTCTGTTAATTGTTAGACTGTACTCTCCCAAGTGCTTAGTGCAGTGCTCTGCATGTAGTAAGTGCTCAATAAATATGACTGAATGAATGAATGAAAGGAGGGAGAGGAAATGGTTTCCCGCAGGGTTAGTAATCTGGGAGCTGATGTCCAGGACTGACATCACAGAGGAAAGGGTTTTTTTTTTTTTTCCAATCATATTTATTGAGCGCTTACTGGGTTCAAAGTGCTTGGGAGAGTACAATATGACATAATAATAATAATGATGGCATTCATTATGCACTTACTATGTGTGAAGCACTGTTCTAAGCACTGCAGAGGTTACAAGGTGATCAGGTTGTCCCACGGGGGGCTCACAGTCTTAATCCCCATTTTACAGATGAGGTAACCGAGGCCCAGAGAAGTGAAGTGACTTGCCCAGGGTCACACAGATGCCAATTGGCGGAGCTGGGATATGAACCCATGACCTCTGACTCCAAAGCCCGGGCTCTTTCCACCGTACCACGCTGCTTCTCTAATCAGACTCCTCCTCTAATCCCCTCCTCAAAAATCTCCAGTGGCTACCAATCAATCTGCGCAACAGGCAGAAACTCCTCACCCTCGGCTATAAGGCTGTCCATCACCTTGCCCCCTCCTACCTCACCTCCCTTCTCTCCTTCTCCAGCCCACCCTGCACCCTCCGCTCCTCTGCCGCTAATCTCCTCACTGGGCCTCGTTCCCGCCTGTCCCGCCGTGGACCCCCGGCCCACGTCATGCCCTGGGCCTGGAATGGCCTCCCTCTGCCCATCCACCAAGCTAGCTCTCTTCCTCCCTTCAAGGCCCTACTGAGAGCTCACCTCCTCCAGAAGGCCTTCCCAGACTGAGCCCCTTCCTTCCTCTCCCCCTCGTCCCCCTCTCCATCCCCCATCTTACCTCCTTCCCTTCCCCACAGCACCTGTATATATGTATATATGTTTGTACAGATTTATTACTCTATTTATTCATTTATTTATTTTACTTGTACATATCTATTCTATTTATTTTATTTTGTTAGTATGTTTGGTTTTATTCTCTGTCTCCCCCTTTTAGACTGTGAGCCCACTGTTGGGTAGGGACTGTCTCTATATGTTGCCAACTTGCACTTCCCAAGCACTTAGTACAGTGCTCTGCACACCGTAAGCACTCAATAAATACGACAGAACCTATGTCGATTGCTCAGTCAATCAATCAATGGTATTTATTGGGCTCTCACTGTGTGCAAAGCACTGTACTTGGGAGAGCGCTTGGGAGAGTATGATACAACAGAGTAGGGAGGCAAGCTCCCTGCTCATCAGGAGCTTACAATTCAGACTGTGAGCCCATTGTTGGGTGGGACTGTCTCTATCTGTTGCCGAATTGTACTTGCCAAGCGCTTAGTCCAGTACTCTGCACACAGTAAGCGTTCAATAAATACAACTGAATGAATTCAGAGGTCAGAAGCCCCTGGCAAGTGAGAGGTTCCCGTAACATCCTAGCTGCCACTCTCTATGATGGCCTTATTTCGAAGAATATCTTCTTCACTGAGATGTTCTCTTCTTTTCCTTGATTCTAAAACAAGTCCATTTACCAGGTAAAAGTCCGCCCAAAAGTTTCCTACTCTTTCCTAAAACAAAATGAAATATTTCAAAATAATAAATCACAAAACATCTTAAAAATAAACAAAAAAATCACACGGACGTTCTTTTTGGGTTCTCTCAGAATAAGGCAACATTAGTAAGTATTCCTTTTAATCTACCGTCATTAGATTTTCTCTTTTTCTATGGGAACAGCAAGAAGGGAAAACAAAAGAAACAAATTAGCCATCAGCGAATCACAATTGACAGGAAAATCAAGATAAAATTACCTCTTGCTATTCATTTAGAATTTACCTTGGTAATCGATGGTATTTATTGAGCACCACTGTGTGCACAGCACTGTACTAGTTGGTAGACACATCCCCTGCCCTAAAGGAGAAGCAGTGTGGCCCAGTGGAAAGAGTACATATGCCTGAGAGTCAGAAGGACCTGGGTTCTAATACTGGCTCCGCTACTTGTCAGCTACGTGACCCTGAGCAAGTCACTTCATTTCTCTGTGACTCTTAATCCCCATTTTACAGATGAGGTAACTGAGGCTCAGAGAAGTTATGATTTACCCAGGTTACACACCAGATAAGAGGAGGAACTGAGACTGTCTTTCCACTAGACAGGGACTGTGCCCAACCTGATTAGCTTGTAGCTACCTCAGCATTTAGTACAGTGCCTGAGACATAGTAAGAGCTTAACAAATACCAGGAAAAAAAAAAAGACCACACAGTCTGGAGGGGGAGACTGATATTAGAATGAAAAAACTGTAGCTATGAACATACATGCTGTGGGACTGAGGGTGGGGTGAAATTATATTTATGGAAAATAGAGGAGGAACTGGGATTAGAACCCAGGTCCTTCTGATTCCGAGGCCCAGGCTCTTTCCATTAGACAGGGACTGTGTCCAACCTAATTAGCTTGTAATAATAATAATGATGATGACATTTATTAAGCACTTACTATGTGCAAAGCACTGTTCTAAACTCTGGGGAGGTTACAAGGTGATCAGGTTGTCCCACGGGGGGCTCACAGTCTTCATCCCCATTCTACAGATGAGGGAACTGAGGCCCAGAGAAGTGAAGTGACTTGCCCGAAGTCACACAGCTGACAATTGGCAGAGTTGGGATTTGAACCCATGACCTCTGACTTGAAAGCCCGTGCTCTTTCCAATCAATCAATCAATCAATCATATTTATTGAGCACTTACTGTGTGCAGAGCACTGTACTAAGCGCTTGGGAAGTACAAGTTGGCAACATATAGAGACAGTCCCTACCCAACAGTGAGCTCACAGTCTAAAAGGGGGAGACAGAGAACAAAACCAAACATACTAACAAAATAAAATAAATAGAATAGATATGTACAAGTAAAATAAATAAATAGAGTAATAAATATGTACAAGCTGTGGGACTGGGGGTGGGGTGAAATTATATTATATGAAATTATATGGAAAATAGAGGAGGAACTGGGATTAGAAACCAGGTCCTTCTGATTCCAAGGCCCAGGCTCTTTCCATTAGACAGGGACTGTGTCCAACCTGATTAGCTTGTAGGTACCTCAACAATTAGTACAGTGCCTGGGACATAGTAAGCGCTTAACAAATACCAGGAAATAAAAAGACGACACAGTCTGGAGGGGGAGACAGATATTAAGATGAAAAAACTGTAGCTATGAACATACAAGCTATGGGATTGAGGGTGGGGTGAAATTATATTTACGGAAAATGTTTCCACAGCAGCTCCCCATTTCCCGATAAACTCCTTGCACTTGGACAAATGATCCAGTGAAAGAATCTGCCTCAGCTATGTGCCAGTTCCTGTTTTTGTCCCACTTGCCTCCTCCCTTAGGAAGTTATGTGTCCAGCTGAAACACAAAGAACCGTCCTCCAGAAGGGAAGGGAGCAGAGGGGTTGGGGAAGGGCAGGGCCAGAAGGAGGAGAGAACGATCAGTTTGTTCTTGAAATAGGCAGCGTTAGCAAAGGGGTAGGTCAGGATTCCCTCTCCAGTCATTCATTCAATTGTATTTATTGAGCGCCTACTGTGTGCAGAGCACTGTACTAAGCGGTTGAGAAGTACACGTTGGCAACATATAGAGCCCCACTGTTGGGTAGGGACCGTCACTTTATGTTACCAACTTGTACTTCCCAAGCGCTTAGTATGGTGCTCTGCACACAGTAGGCGCTCAATAAATACGATTGATTGATTGATTGACGGTCCCTACCCAACAGTCAGGCCTGCCCTGCCATCCCTGCAGCTCCAAAGAAAGCTGGGCTTTCCCCGATCAGAGCCACTGAGGCCCAGAGGAGTCAGGGGAAGCCCGGCCCTGCCGCGAGTTCACGACGGTGCTGATGGCCGGGAGGGTGATGAGGGTGGGGAGGATGATGAGATTGATGATGAAGGAGCGGTGCCCGGACTGTCACCAACAGCAGGCCCCGCTGCGGCCGGACAACTGCCCAGGGACCTTCCCCAGGGGGGCCCGACCCCAGCAGGAAAACCTGTATATATATATATATATATATATATATATATATATATATATATATATGTTTGTACATATTTATTACTCTATTTATTTATTTATTTATTTTACTTGTACATACCTATTCTATTTATTTTATTTTGTCAGTATGTTTGGTTTTGTTCTCTGTCTCCCCCTTTTCGACTGTGAGCCCACTGTTGGGTAGGGACCGTCTCTATATGTTGCCGACTTGTACTTCCCAAGCGCTTAGTACAGTGCTCTGCACACAGTAAGCGCTCAATAAATACGATTGATTGATTGATTGATTCTTCCCTTGAGCGGCCCCTGTTCAAGCCCTGCTTTTTTCCCCAGAGCTGTTCTAGAGGAGCTGAGGGCAGAGAGAAGTCAGGCAACGGGACACCAGACCAAAGAAGAGATGTAAGTCCCCTTCTAGACTGTGAGCCCACTGTTAAGGTAGGGACCGTCTCTATATGTTGCCAACTTGTACTTCCCAAGCGCTTAGTACAGTGCTCTGCACACAGTAAGCGCTCAATAAATGTGATTGATGATGAATAAATACGATTGAATGAATGAATGTAAATGGAACTGACAGTAGACAAGCTCTCTTTTCCCCTAATTCTCTTCTCCCTTCTACCTAATAATAATAATAATATTGGGGAAGCAGCGTTGCTCAGTGGAAAGAGCCCGGGCTTTGGAGTCAGAGATCATCGGTTCAAATCCCGGCTCCGCCACTTATCAGCTGTGTGACTTTGGGCAAGTCACTGCACTTCTCTGGGCCTCAGTTCCCTCATCTGTAAAATGGGGATTAAGACTGTGAGCCCCCCGTGGGACAACTTGATCACCTTGTAAACTCCTCAGTGCTTAGAACAGTGCTTTGCACATAGTAAGAGCTTAATAAATGCCATCATCATTATTATTATTAATAATAATGATAGTATTTGCTAAGTGCTTACTATATGCCAAGCACTGTTCTAAGCGCTGGGGCAGATGCAAGGTGATCAGGTTGTCCCACGTAGGACTCACAGTCTTCATCCCCATTTTACAGATGAGGGAACTGAGGCACAGAGAAGTGAAGAAGTGACTTGCCCAAAGTCACACAGCTGACAGTTGGCAGAGCTGGTTATCGAACCCACGATCTCGGACTCCTGAGCCCCGGCTCTTTTCACTAAGCCATGCTGCTTCTCATCATCTGCATAGCTCAGTGGAAAGAGCCCGGGCTTTGAAGTCAGAGGTCATGGGTCCAAATCCCGGCTCCGCCAACTGTCAGCTGTGTGACTTTGGGCAAGTCACTTCACTTCTCTGGGCCTCAGTTACCTCATCTGTGAAATGGGGATTAAAACTGTGAGCCCCCCATGGGACAACCTGATCACCTTGTAACCTCCCCAGCGCTTAGAACAGTGCTTTGCACATAGTAAGCGCTTAACAAATGCCATCATTATTATTATTATCTATGCACATCAGTCTGTACCCTTAGGGCATTTGTATTATATATTTTCATTCATTCATTCAATCATATTTATTGAGCGCTTACTGCAGAGCACTGTACTAAGCGCTTGGGAAGTACAAGTCGGTAACATATAGAGACGGTCCCTACCCAACAACGGGCTCACAGTCTAGAAATTTTCTATATTTACATACATACATATCGCATATAATTTTATGTTCATGTATATATATGTATATATATTTAACAAATACCGTATATATACAATTTTCTATATTTATATACATACATATTGTATATAATTGTATATTCATGTATATATATACCTAACAAATTCCATATATATATAGATAGATAGATAGATAGATCCATATCCATATATATATATATATGGATATGTATCTAAGCACTGGGGTAGAAACAAGCTAATCAAGTTGGACATAGCTCCACATGGGGTTAATAGTCGGTCAGTCAATCATATTTATTGAGCACTTAAGGTATGAAGAGCACTGTACCCCATGTTGGGAAGAGTACCGTATAGCAACGAACAGACACATTCCTTGCCCACAGTGAGCTTTAAGTCTTAAACCCCATTTTACAGATGACGGAAATGAGGCATGGAAAAGGGAAATGACTTACCCAAGGTCACAAAGCAGACAGGTCGTGGAGCCTGGATTAGAACCCACGTCCTTCTGACTCCCAAGCCCATTCTCTATCCACTAGGCCATGCGGCTTCTCCCATTGTATTATGTTCTCCATTCTACAGATGAGGTAACTGAGGTGCAGAGAAACTTAGCGACTTGGTGGGGTTGGGATTAGAACTCAACTCCCAGGCCCATGCTCTTTCCACTCGGCCACATTAATTCGATAATTATCAGAGAAGAGCGTGGCTTAGTGGAAATCAATCAATCAATCAATTGCATTTATTGAGAACTCACTGTGTGCAGGGCACTGTACTGAGCACTTGGGAAGTACAAGTTGGCAACATATAGAGACAGTCCCTACCCAACAGTGGGCTCACAGTCAAGAAGAAGAGCCCAGGCTTGGGACTCAGAGGTCGTGGGTTCTAATCCCGGCTCCGCTACTTATCAGCTGTGTGACTTTGGGCAAGTCACTTCACTTCTCTGGGCCTCAGTTCCCTCATCTGTAAACTGGGGACTAAGACTGTAAGCCCCACGTGGGACAACCTGAGTACCTTGTATCTACTCCAGTGCTTAGAACAGTGCTTGGCACATAGTGAGTGCTTAACGAATACCATCATCATTATTGTTATTATTAAATTATATTCCCTATTTATATTAATGTCTGTCTTCCCCTCTCTATTGTAAGCTCATGGCAGAGGACCTATCTACCAACTCTATTGTACTGTACTCTTCTGAGCGCCTAGCACAGTGTTCTACATACAAGTGACTGTATATCTATCTATCTATCTATCTATCTATATATATATATCCTGTATATATGTATATATGTTTGTACATATTTATTACTCTATTTATTTATTTTACTTGTACATATCTAATCTATTTTATTTTGTTAGTATGTTTGGTTTTGTTCTCTGTCTCCCCCTTTCAGACTGTGAGCCCACTGTTGGGTAGGGACCGCCTCTATATGTTGCCAACTTGTACTTCCCAAGTGCTTAGTACAGTGCTCTGCACACAGTAAGTGCTCAATAAATACGATTGATTGATTGATTGCTCAATAGACACCAATGATGATTGATTGAAGAAGAGAAGACTTTGGGCAAGTCACTTAACTTCTCTGTGCCTCAGTTGCCTCATCTGTAAAATGGGGATTAAGGCTGTGAGCCCCCCGTGGGACTACCTGATCACCTTGTAACCTCCCCAGCGCTTAGAACAGTGCTTTGCACATAGTAAGCGCTTAATAAATGCCATTATTATTATTATTATTATTATTATTATTATTGATTGATTGACTGATTGAGAAAGACCTATCAAGGACAGCAGGACTCAGGAAGGGTGAGATAAAGAGGTGAAAAACCCAACTATAGGAAAGGACCAGAGAAAAGGAGCAAAGTTGGGAAAAGCACAACGGCAGCAGATATAAAATGGACAGGAAGCTCTGGGTCAAAAAGGTCTTTTGGCTACAAAGGTTTAGAGTAGAAATAACTATTCACTGAGAATCCACTAAGTGCAATGCACTGTACTAAGCATTTGAGACAGTGCTACACAAAGAAAATAGGTATTTCCTGCCCACAAGGAGTTGACCTTCCAATGGGGAAGAGAGCCTTAAAATTATTTACAGCTGGAGTAATCGAATGTACAATGAAATAAACCGTATTTTAGGGAAGCACTGTCGCCTAGTGGAAAGAGCACAGTGGAAAGTGGACGACTAGAAAGAGTCTGGCTTCCAGGCTAGCTCCGTCACTAGCTTGTCGTGTGACTTTGGGCAAGTCGCTTAACTTCTCTGTGCCTCAGTTTCCTCATCTCTAAAATGGGGATTAAATCCTACTTTGACCGTGAGCCCCATGTAGGCCAGGGACTGAGTCCAACCTGATTATTTTGTATCGAGCCCACTGCTGGGTAGGGACTGTCTCTATATGTTGCCAACTTGTACTTTCCAAGTGCTTAGTACAGTGCTCTGCACACAGTAAGCACTCAATAAATACGATTGATGATGATCGACCCTAGTGTTTGGAACAATGCTTGGCACATAGTAAGCGCTAAAGCAGCGGGGCTCAGTGGAAACAGCCTGGGCTTTGGAGTCAGAGGTCATGAGTTCAAATCCCGACTCCGCCAATTGTCAGCTGTATGACTTTGGGCAAGTCACTTAACTTCTCTGTGCCTCAGTTACCTCATCTGTGAAATGGGGATTAAGACTGTGAGCCCCCCTTGGGACAACCTGATCACCTTGTTACCTCCCCAGCGCTTAGAACAGTGCTTTGCACATAGTAAGCGCTTAATAAATGTCATCATCATTACTATTATTATTATTAAACAAGTACCATCATCATGCTGTTTATTAGCAGCAGCATGGCTCAGTGGAAAAATCATGGGCTTTGGAGTCAGAGGTTATGGGTTCAAATCCCAGCTCCGCCAATTGTCAGCTGTGTGACTTTGGACAAGTCACTTCACTTCTCTGGGCCTCAGTTCCCTCATCTGTAAAATGGGGATTAAGACTGTGAGCCCCCCGTGGGACAACCCAATCACCTTGTAACCTCCCTAGCGCTTAGAACACTGCTTTGCACATAGTAAGCGCTTAATAAATGCCATCATTATTAGTATTATTATTATTCTCATTATATTTACACAAGTGCAGAGGAGCATAAATATAGAGATATGAGCTGAAAATGGCTGGTGGGCTTGAACAGCTTGGATTGGTGGGGAGGGAAGAGGAGGAGAAAGATCCAAAAAGATTCTAGTTTGAATCCAAGGACCATGTCAGCGCTTTGGGAGGTATCCTCAACTGTCTTTTAAGGTAAACAACAAAATAAAAATAAGAATTGCAGTATCTGTTAAGCGCTGAATGTTTGCCAAGCACTATACTGGGGTAGGAACAATATAATCAGTCCCTATCCAGAGAAGCAGCGTGGTTTAGTGGAAAGAGCCCGGGCTTGGGAGTCAGAGGTCGTGGGTTCTAATCCCAGCTCCGCTACTTATCAGCTGTGTGACTTTGGGCAAGTGACTTCACTTCTCTGGGCCTCAGTTCCCTCATCTGTAAAATGGGGATTAAGACTGTGAGCCCCATGTGGGACAGCCTGATTAACTTGTATCTCCCCCAGTGCTTAGAAGGGTGCTCGGCACATGGTAAGTGCTTCACAAATACCATCATTATCCCACCCAAGTTTCACAGCCAGGAGAAGGGAGAACAGGTATTGAATCCCCATTTTGCAGATGAGGGAACTGAGGTACAGAGAAGCAAAGGGATTTGCCCACAGCCACACACACCAAGCAAGTAATAATAATCAATCAATCAATCAATCAATCGTATTTATTGAGCGCTTACTATGTGCAGAGCACTGTACTAAGCGCTTGGGAAGTACAAATTGGCAACACATAGAGACAGTCCCTACCCAACAGTGGGCTCACAGTCTAAAAGGGGGAGACAGAGAACAGAACCAAACATACTAACAAAATAAAATAAATAGGATAGAAATGTACAAGTAAAATAAATAAATAAATAAATAGAGTAATAAATATGCACAACCATATATACATATATACAGGTGCTGTGGGGAAGGGAAGGAGGTAAGACGGGGGGATGGAGAGGGGGACGAGGGGGAGAGGAAAGAAGGGGCTCAGTCTGGGAAGGCCTCCTGGAGGAGGTGAGCTCTCAGCAGGGCCTTGAAGGGAGGAAGAGAGCTAGCTTGGCGGATGGGCAGAGGGAGGGCATTCCAGGCCCGGGGGATGACGTGGGCCGGGGGTCGACGGCGGGAGAGGCGAGAGCGAGGTACGGTGAGGAGATTAGCGGTGGAGGAGCAGAGGGTGCGGGCTGGGCAGTAGAAGGAGAGAAGGGAGGTGAGGTAGGAGGGGGCGAGGTGATGGAGAGCCTTGAAGCCCAGGGTGAGGAGTTTCTGCCTGATGCGCAGATTGATTGGTAGCCACTGGAGATTTTTGAGGAGGGGAGTAATATGCCCAGAGCGTTTCTGGACAAAGATAATCCGGGCAGCAGTATGAAGTATGGATTGAAGTGGAGAGAGACACGAGGATGGGAGATCAGAGAGAAGACTGGTGCAGTAGTACAGACGGGATAGGATGAGAGCTTGAATGAGAAGGGTAGCAGTTTGGATGGAGAGGAAAGGGCGGATCTTGGCAATGTTGCGGAGCTGAGACCGGCAGGTTTTGGTGACGGCTTGGATGTGAGGGGTGAGTGAGAGAGCGGAGTCGAGGATGACACCAAGGTTGCGGGCTTGTGAGACGGGAAGGATGGTAGTGCCGTCAACAGAGATGGGAAAGTCAGGGAGAGGACAAGGTTTGGGAGGGAAGACAAGGAGCTCAGTCTTCGACATGTTGAGCTTTAGGTGGCGGGCGGACATCCAGATGGAGATGTCCTGAAGGCAGGAGGAGATGCGAGCCCGGAGGGAGGGGGAGAGAGCAGGGGCAGAGATGTAGATCTGGGTGTCATCAGCGTAGAGATGATAGTTGAAGCCGTGGGAGCGAATGAGGTCACCAAGGGAGTGCGTGTAGATCGAGAACAGAAGGGGACCAAGCACTGAACCTTGGGGAACCCCCACAGTAAGAGGATGGGAGGGGGAGGAGGAGCCTACAAAAGAGACTGAGAAAGAACGACCGGAGAGATAAGAGGAGAACCAGGAGAGGACGGAGTCTGTGAAGCCAAGGTCAGATAGCGTGTTGAGGAGAAGGGGAGTGGTCCACAGTGTCAAAGGCAGCTGAGAGGTCGAGGAGGATTAGGACAGAATATGAGCCGTTGGATTTGGCAAGCAGGAGGTCATTGGTGACCTTTGAGAGGGCAGTTTCCGTGGAATGAAGGGGACGGAAGCCAGACTGGAGGGGGTCGAGGAGAGAGTTGGTGTTGAGGAATTCGAGGCAGCGCGTGTAGACAACTCGTTCAAGGAGTTTGGAAAAGAATGGTAGGAGGGATATGGGACGATAACTAGAAGGTGAGGTGGGGTCAAGAGAGGGTTTTTTTAGGATGGGAGAGACATGGGCATGTTTGAAGGCAGAGGGGAAGGAACCAGTGGAGAGTGAGCGGTTGAAGATGGTAGTTAAGGAGGGGAGAAGGGATGGAGCGAGAGATTTCATAAGATGAGAGGGAATGGGGTCAGAAGCACAGGTGGCCGGAGTAGCACTTGAGAGGAGGGAGGAGAGTTCCTCTGAGGATACCGCTGCGAAGGATGGGAGAGTAGCAGAGAGTGTTGAGAGCCGGGGGGATGGAGAAAGGGGGGAAGAGACTTTGGGGAGGTCGGACCTGATGGATTTAATTTTGTTAATGAAGTAGGAGGCCAGGTCGTTGGGGGTGAGGGAAGGAGGAGGGGGAGGAACCGGGGGCCTGAGAAGGGAGTTGAATGTATGGAAGAGCTGGCGGGGGTGATGGGCATGGGTGTCAATAAGGGAGGAGAAATAGTTTTGTCTGGCAGAAGAGAGGGCTGAGTTAAGGCAGGAAAGGATAAACTTGAAGTGAACGAGGTTGGCATGGTGTTTAGACTTTCGCCAGCAGTGTTCGGCAGCTCGAGCATAAGAGCGAAGGAGGCGGACAGTGGCAGTGATCCAGGGCTGTGGGTTAGTGGTGCGAGAGCGGCGAAGGGAAAGGGGAGCAAGTGAGTCTAGCTGAGTAGAGAGGGTAGAGTTGAGAGCAGTAATCTGATCATCAAGACTGGGTAGAGAGGAGAGGGCGGCGAGGTGGGGTGTGAGGCGCTCCGAAAGATGGGTGGGGTCCAGAGAGCGGAGATCTCTGTGAGGGAGTAATACGGATTTACAGGGGAAAGGAGTGTGAGTGAGGAGGCAGGTGAGAAGATTATGATCAGAGAGAGGGATTACAGAGTTGGTGAGGGTGGACACAGTGCAGCGGTAGGAGATGATGAGGTTGAGGGTATGACCAAGTTGGTAAGTGGGCGAGGTGGGGTGGAGGAAGAGGTTGGCAGCATCAAGGAGAGATAGAAGGCGGGCGGCAGAGGAGTCGTCAGGGATATCCATGTGGATATTGAAGTCTCCGAGGATCAGAGTGGGCATGGAGAAGGAGAGAACGAAGGTGAGGAAGGGGTCAAAGTCGTTAAAGAAGTTGGAAGTGGGGCCGGGAGGGCGGTAGATGACGGCTACAAGAATCTGGAGGGGGTGGTAGAGGCGAATGATGTGGGCTTCAAAGGAAGGGAAGGAAAGGGAAGGGGGAGGAGGGATAGTGCGAAAGCGACATTGGGGGGTGAGAAGGAAACCGACACCTCCTCCTTTTCCGGTGAGTCTGGGGGAGTGGGAGAAGAAGAGGACTGCACTGCAGAGAGCAGCAGAAGAGACTGTGTCGTCCGGCGACAGCCACGTTTCAGTTAGGGCGAGGAGGAGTAGAGAACTGGAAAGGAAAAGGTCCAGGATGAAAGTGGTCTTACTTAAAACGGAGCGGGGGTTCCAGAGGCCACACTTGGCAGCAGCTGTCGAGGGTGGGGAGGGAGGGGGAAGGGTGCGAGGGGTGGGGAGGGTTTGGATTGGGATGAGTTGGCGGGGGCCTGGGCGGGGAGCGTGGGCAGGGGGGTGGCGATGGGAAAGGAGAACTGGGCTGGGGTGGGGGCGGGGAGAAGGGGAGGGAGAGGGCCGGGAGGGAGAAGTGGAGGACCTGCGCTGGTACAGAGGAATCCTTGGTAGGGGGTGAGGGGGAGTGGTCTTGGTGGGTGAGAGGGAGGGAAACAGCTGGGTGGGAGAGGGGAAGGGGAAGGTGAGGAATGGGAATGGCAGTTGGGAGCAAGGGAACTGAAAGTTCATAGTGAGGTCAGCAGGGCGAGTGCAGAAGCAATAAAACAGTAGCAATGATAAAAGCAGGTGATGGCATCACAGGGTGTAGTTAAGCAATCAATATGCTATGGCAATAATAGAATTGGCAGATAATGATGCCACAGAGAGCAGATACAAACTATTAAGAGCTGGAGTAGGGTGGGCCAGTTAAGGGGGTTCAGGGAGCAGAGATACCTGGGGAGGGGAGCCAACAGTCAACTAGCATGGGAGGGCTGAGGAGGTGTGAATGAGGTTGAATAATAATAATAACAATAATGGCATTTATTAAACACTTACTATGTGCAAAGCACTGTTCTAAGCGCTGGGGAGGTTACAAGGGGATCAGGTTGTCCCACGGGGGGCTCACAGTCTTAATCCCCATTTTACAGATAAGGTAACTGTGTCACAGAGAAGCTAAGTGATTTGCCCAAAGTCACAGCTGACAATTGGCGGAGCCGGGATTTGAACGCATGACCTCTGACTCCAACAAAACCCAGGCTCTTTCCACTGAGCCACACTGCTTCTCCTGTGAGCCCGTTGTTGGGTAGGGACCGTCTCTATCTGTTGCTGACTTGTACTTCCCAAGCACTTAGTACAGTGCTCTGCCCACAGTAAGCGCTCAATAAATACGATTGAATGAATGAAAAGTGGCAGAGCCGGGACTGGAAGCAGGTCCTCTGACTCCGTGCCCATGCCCTTTTCACTACGCTAAGATGCCTTCTGAAAAAAATATCTGAAATCGTCCCGGGTCCAGTGACCCGATGTACGTGATTTGTTCTGGGTTCGGAACCTACCTGCTCCTTCCAGAGGCATCTGCTCTCCTCCGCTTCTGTTTGGGGAAGACGGCAGGCTCCCCCCAGGACCGGGCCTGTGTTCCCGGCTTGCCACTGGTTTGGAAGGGCTACTACAGAGGAGAGCTTCTGGCAGGAAACAGCTGTCGGCCCCGACTACGTTCATCCTTTATGATCCAAGCCTGAAACAGACCATTTACCATTCAACTTTATTAATAATAATAATAATAATAATAATAATAATAATAATAATGACATTTTATTAAGCGCTTACTATGTGCAAAGCACTGTTCTAAGCGCTGGGGAGGTTACAAGGTGATCAGGTTCTAGACTTCTAGACTGTGAGCCCACTGTTGGAGGCCTTTCCAGACTGAGCCCCCTCCTTCCTCTCCCCCTCGCCCCCCTCTCCATCCCCCCCGCCTTGCCTCCTTCCCTTCCCCACAGCACCTGTATACATGTATATATGATTGTACATATTTATTACTCTATTTATTTTACTTGTACATATCTATTCTATTTATTTTATTTTGTTAATATGTTTGGTTTTGTTCTCTGTCTCCCCCTTTTAGACTGTGAGCCCACTGTTGGGTAAGGACTGTCTCTATATGTTGCCATTTGTACTTCCCAAGTGCTTAGTACAGTGCTCTGCACATAGTAAGCGCTCAATAAATACGATTGATGATGATGATGATAATAATAATAATAATAGCATTTTATTAAGCGCTTACTATGTGCAAAGCACTGTTCTAAGCGCTGGGGAGGTTACAAGGTGATCAGGCTCTAGACTTCTAGCCTGTGAGCCCACTGTTGGAGGCCTTCCCAGACTGAGCCCCCTCCTTCCTCTCCCCCTCGCTCCCCTCTCCATCCCCCCCGCCTTGCCTCCTTCCCTTCCCCACAGCACCTGTATATATGTATATGTGATTGTACATATTTATTACTCTATTTATTTATTTTATTTGTACATATCTATTCTATTTATTTTATTTTGTTAATATGTTTGGTTTTGTTCTCTGTCTCCCCCTTCTAGTCTGTGAGCCCACTGTTGGGTAGGGACCTTCTCTATATGTTGCCAACTTGGACTTCCCGAGCGCTTAGTACAGTGCTCTGCACACAGTAAGCGCTCAATAAATACGATTGATTGACTGATTGATTGTTGGGTAGGGACCATCTCTATATGTTGCCAACTTGAACTTCCCAAGTACTTAGTACAGTGCTCTGCACACAGTAAGCGCTCAATATATATGACTGACTGAATGAATGAATCAGGTTGTCCCCCGTGGAGCTCACAGTCTTCATCCCCATTTTACAGATGAGGTAACTGAGGCCTAGAGAAGTGAAGTGACATGCCCAAAGTCACACAGCTGACAATTGGTGGAGCCAGGATTGGAACCCATGACCTCCGACTCCAAAGCCCATGCTCTTTCCACTGGGCCGTGCTGCTTTAATTCAGATCTGAATGATTTAGCTGCCGAAAGTGAAAAATCGGCATTTTCACATAGGATCCAATAGGAAAATTGGACCATCTTTAGACTAAACCCTTTTTTTTAATTTTAAACTCAGCCTGGTTTTTAGAGTAAATGGAGGAGAAAAAAAATTGGAATTGAAACAAGCCGTTACAAGAGAAGTAACATGGCCTAGTGGATAATAATAATAATAATAATAATAATAATAATAATAATAATAATGGTATTTTTAAGCTCTTACTATGTGCCAAGCACTGTTCTAAGCGCTGGGGGGGATACAAAGTAATTAAGGTTGTCTCACGTGGGGCTCACAGTCTTAACCCCCAATTTACAGATGAGGGAACTGAGGCTCAGAGAAATGAAGTGACTTGCCCAAAGTCACACAGCTGACAAGTGGCGGAGCCGGGATTAGAACCCATGACCTCGGACTCCCAAGCCCGGGCTCTTTCCACTGAGCCACGAGAGCGCTGGCTTGGGAGTCACAGGACCTGGATTCTAACCCCAGCCCCGCCACTTGTCTGCTGTGTGACCCTGGGCAAGTCATTTCACTGCTCTGGCCATTAGTTACCTCATTTGTGAAATCAATCAATCAATCAATCGTATTTATTGAGCGCTTACTGTGTGCAGAGCACTGTACTAAGCGCTTGGGAAGTACAAGTTGGCAAAAAAATGGGGATTAAGACTGTGAGCCCCATGTGGGACAGGGACTGGGTCCAACCTGATTAGCTTGTTATTCTAGACTGTGAGCCCGCTGTGGGGTAGGGACCATCTCTATATGTTGCCAACTTGTACTTCCCAAGTGCTTAGTACAGTGCTCTGCACACTGTAAGCACTCAATAAATATGATTGAATGAATGAATGACTCTATCCCAGAACCTAGTGCCTGGCACATAGTAAGTCCTCAACGAATGCAATTAAAAATAAAAAATCTGTTACAGTCCAACCGGGCTCCCTCTCTATGAGCAGAGGAGGCAGGAACGTCACCAGGATACGTCCAAACTTGGACTGTCCCTCCTCAGCTTTTACTGTCCTAAATTGGCTTTTTTTTACGGCATCTGATACGCACTTACCGTGCATCCAACACTGTTCTAAGAGCAAATTCGAACACAGTCCCTGTCCCGCATGGGGCTCACATCATTATCATCATCAATCGCATTTATTGAGCGCTTACTGTGTGCAGAGCACTGTACTAAGCGCTTGGGAAGTACAAGATGGCAACATATAGAGACAGTCCCTATCCAAAAGTGGGCTCACAGTCTAAGTAGGAGGGAGAACAGAGATCCCCATTTCGCAGTTGAGAAAACTGAAGCAAAGAGATGTTACGTGACTTGCAATTGGCAGAACAGGACAACTTGTACTTCCCAAGCGCTTAGTACAGTGCTCTGCACACAGTAAGCGCTCAATAAATACGATTGAATGAATGACAAAGGGCAAAGAAACCAATCCCTTTCCTTCCCCACCCAACAAGGGAATTAACAAGTCTCTTCCAGCTATTCCTGAGTGCTCTCTATTTCAAGGCTTTAATCAACCTTCTTCGCCACTGCAGGTGGGGAAAAAGGTATCAATCAGGCGTATTTTTGAGTGCTTACTATGTGCACAGCTTTGTACTATGAGCTTGGGAAAGTACGAGATAATAGAATCAGTAGATGCAACCCCTGCCTGCAAGGAGCTTGCAATCTACAGGGAGAAAGCTGGGTGGAAGCAGCGTGGCTTAGCGGAAATAATAATAATAATAATAATGGCTCTATTACTATTACTCTATTTATTTATTTATTACTCTATTTATTTATTTATTTTATTTGTACATATCTATTCTATTTATTTTATTTTGTTAGTATGTTTGGTTTTGTTCTCTGTCTCCCCCTTTTAGACTGTGAGCCCACTGTAGGGTAGGGACTGTCTCTATATGTTGCCAATTTGTACTTCCCAAGCGCTTAGTACAGTGCTCTGAACATAGTAAGCACTCAATAAATACGATTGATGATGATGATGATAATGGCATTTGTTAAACGCTTACTATGTGCCAAGCACTGTTCTAAGCGCTGAAGAACACAGGCTTGGGAGTCAGAGGTTGTGGGTCCTAATCCCGGCTCTGCCACTTGTCAGCTGTGAGACTTTGGGCAAGTCACTTCACTTCTCTGTGCCTCAGTTATCTCATCTGTAAAATGGGGGTGAAGACTGTGAGCCCCACGTGGGACAACCTGATTAGCTTGGGTCTCCCCCAGCGCTTAGAACAGTGCTTGGCAAATAGTAAGCACTTAACACATATCAACATTTTTATTATTATTATAATAGAGAACAGGCCTAAGAGTCAAAGGACTGGGTTTTAATCCTGGCACTGCCACTTATCTGCTATGTGACCTGGGGCAAGTCACTTCAATTTTCTGTACCTCAGTTACTTCATTCATTCATTCATTCATTCAGTTGTATTTATTGAGCGCTTACTGTGTGCAGAGCACAGTACTAAGCGCTTGGGAAGTACAAGTTGGCAACATATAGAGGAGCCACTGTTGGGTAGGGACGGTCTCTATATGTTGCCAACTTGTACTTCCCAAGCGCTTAGTCCAGTGCTCTGCACACAGTAAGCGCTCAATAAATACGATTGAATGAATATAGAGACGGTCCCTACTCAATAACGGGCTCACAGTTTAGAAGGGGGAGACAGACAACAAAACAAAACATGTGGACAGGTGTCAAGTCATCAGAATAGATAGAAGTAAAGCTAGAAGCACATCATTAACAAAATAAATAGAATAGTAAATACGTACAAGTAAAATAAGTGGGTACTTCATCTGCAAAATGGGGATTAAGACTGTGAGCCCGCTGTGGGACGTGGACTGTGTCCCACCAGCTTATATTGTATCTACCCCAGAGCTTGGTACACTGCCTAGCACATAGTAAGTGGAGAAGCAGTGTGGCTCAGTGGAAACAGCCCGGGCTTTGGAGTCAGGGGTCATGGGTTCGAATCCCAGCTCTGCCAACTGTCAGCTGTGTGACTTTGGGCAAGTCACTTCACTTCTCTGGGCCTCAGTTCCCTCATCTGTAAAATGGGGATTAAGACTGTGAGCCCCCCCGTGGGACAACCTGATCTCCTTGTAACCTCCCCAGCGCTTAGAACAGAGCTTTGCACATAGTAAGCGCTTAATAAATGCCATCATTATTATTATTATTATTATTATTAACAAATGCCATTAAAAAAATTACAGGGGAGACAGACCCAAGGCATCCTGAAATCCACTTGTCAGTCGGTCGCGGTCGCTCCACCTGGGCGTGGGAGGCCACGGGGCTTTGGGGCCCCCTCCTTCCCCTCCCCACAGCACCTGTATATATGTATATATGTTTGTACAGATTTATTACTCTATCTATTTTACTTGTACATATTTATTCTATTTATTTTATTTTGTCAATATGTTTTGTTGTCTGTCTCCCCCTTCTAGACTGTGAGCCCGCTGTTGGGTGGGGACCGTCCCTATATGTTGCCGACTTGGACTTCCCAAGCGCTTAGTACAGTGCTCTGCACACAGTAAGCGCTCAATAAATACGACTGAACGAATAAATGATTCAAAATTCCCCTGCAAGTGCCAAGCCTCGGGGGGCCATCCCCGCCAACAACCGGTGGTGATAGAGATTTCTATTTTCCTTGCCTTTCTGGGGAGGGGTGTGCGAAGGAGGAAGGGAGTAGGCCTGGGGGGTGAGGGAGAGAGAAGCGGTGGGCTTCCCTAGAGATTGACTTCATAGAGAAGCAGCGTGGCTCAGTGGAAATGAGCCCGGGCTTTGGAGTCAGAGGTCATGGGTTTGTATCCTGGCTCCGCCACTTGTCAGCTGTGTGACTCTGGGCAAGTCACTTAAATTCTCTGGGCCTCCGTTCCCTCATCTGTAACCCAGCTCCGCCAATTGTCAGCTGTGTGACATTGGGCAAGTCACTTAAATTCTCTGGGCCTCAGTTCCCTCATCTGTAAAATGGGGATTAAAGACTGTGAGCCCCACGTGGGACAACCTGACCACCTTGTAACCTCCCCAGCGCTTAGAACAGTGCTTTGCACATAGTAATCGCTTAATAAATGCCATTATCATTATTATTATTCATTACTCAGTCAGCCCTAGACAACCCAGAGGTCGGCTTGCCCCTGGCCGAGGACCCTGCTTTTAATTCTCTCCACGTCCCTCTCGGCGCCCCTGACTCTGGGCAGCTGGATTCTCTGTGGAGGTTGGAGAAGCCCCCCGGCATCGCCCCAACCATGTTCTGGGGCAGACACTGAAAGTACACTCTGCTACCCCACCTCATAGCTCTTACTCATAGCTCATAGCTCTTCTAGACTGTGAGCCCACTGTTGGGTAGGGACTGCCTCTATATGTTGCCAACCTGTACTTCCCAAGCGCTTAGTACAGTGTTCTGCACACAGTAAGCGCTCAATAAATATGACTGATTGATTGATTGATTGATTACTTGGATTTCCAGAGGTCCCACCCAGACCTGGGCGAAGGTAGGCGAGGAGTGGGAAGCGGGGACTTTTAGACTGTGAGCCCACTGTTGGGTAGGGACTGTCTCTATATATTGCCAATTTGTACTTCCCAAGCGCTTAGTACAGTGCTCTGCACATAGTAAGCGCTCAATAAATATGATTGATAAATACGATTGATGATGAGCAGTGAGAGACTATCGGGGAGCAGGGAATGTGGGTACTCCCACACACAGAGATGTGGGGGGACTTGTCCTGAGTACTAAGAAGTTTCCCTTCCCCTTTTTTCCTAAAGCTAGGAGAGACAGGTTCACAAACTGAAAAGTCCACCTGATTATTATTATTAAGAATAATGGTAATAATAATTGTGGTATTTGTTAAGAGCTTACTTTGTTCCAAGCACTATACTAAGCACTGGGGTGGATACAAGCAAATCGGGTTGGACACAGTCCACAGTCTCAAGCCCCATTTTACATGTAACGATAATAATAATAATTATAATTATGGTATTTAATAATAATAATAATGATGGCATTTATTAATCAATCAATCAACCATATTTATTGAGTGCTTACTGTGTGCAGAGTGCTGTACTAAGCGCTTGGGAAGTACAAGTTGGCAACATATAGAGACGGTCCCTACC
This sequence comes from Tachyglossus aculeatus, assembly GCF_015852505.1. Taxonomy (NCBI): domain Eukaryota; kingdom Metazoa; phylum Chordata; class Mammalia; order Monotremata; family Tachyglossidae; genus Tachyglossus; species Tachyglossus aculeatus. The sequence goes on along the minus strand of NC_052066.1, from coordinate 105,379,199 downwards.
CAACAGCGGGCTCACAGTCTAAAAGGGGGAGACAGAGAACAAAACCAAACATACTAACAAAATAAAATAAATAGAATAGATATGTACAAGTAAAATAGAGTAATAAATATGTACAAACATATATACATATATACAGGTGCTGTGGGGAAGGGAAGGAGGTTAGATGGGGGGATAGAGAGGGGGACGAGGGGGAGAGGAAGGAAGGGGCTCAGTCTGGGAAGGCCTCCTGGAGGAGGTGAGCTCTCAGTATTAAGCGCTTACTATGTGCAAAGCACTGTTCTAAGCCCTGGGAAAGTTACAAGGTGATCGGGTTGTCCCACGGGGGGCTCACAGTCTTCATCCCCATTTTACATGTGAGGGAACTGAGGCACAGAGAAGTGAAGTGACTTGCCCAAAGTCACACAGCCGATAAGTGGCGGAGCCGGGATTAGAACCCACGACCTCTGACTCTCAAGCCTGGGCCCTTTCCACTGAGCCACGCTGCTTCTCCCAAGTGCTGGGGCGGTTAGAAGATAATTCTATTTTAGCTTTAATTCCACTTGTTCTGACGACTTGACCCCTGTCCACATGTTTTGTTTTGTTGTCTATCTCCCCCTTCTAGACTGCGAGCCCGCTGTTGGGTAGGGACCGTCTCTATATGTTGCCGATTTGTACTTCCCAAGCGCTTAATACAGTGCTCTGCACACAGTAAGCGCTCAATAAATACGACTGACTGAATGCTCTGCACACAGTAAGTGCTTAATAAATACAATTGAATGAATGAAAAGTGAGACACAGTCCATGTCTCACAGGGGGCTCACAGTCTTAGGAGGAGGGAAGGAGATCAAATGTAAAAGTTAATTATGAACAGAAATCATGGAAGAATTCTCGGTTGTCATCCATGTGATTTGGGATTCATTCATTCATTCAATCGTATTTATTGAGCACTTACTGTGTGCGGAGCACTGTACTAAGCGCTTGGGAAGTACAAGTTGGCAACATATAGAGACGGTCCCTACCCAACAGCGGGCTCACAGTCTAGAAGGGGGAGATAGACAACAAAACAAAACATATTAACAAAATAAAATAAATCCGTACAAATAAAATAGAGTAATAAATACAAATAAAATAAATAAATAGAGTAATACATATGTACCAACATATATACATGTGAGCCCACTGTTGGGTAGGGACTGTCTCTATATGTTGCCAACCTGTACTTCCCAAGCGCTTAGTACAGTGCTCTGCACACAGTAAGTGCTCAATAAATACGATTGATTGATTGATTGATTGATATACAGGTGCTGTGGGGAGGGGAAGGAGGTAAGGTGGGGGGGATGGGGAGGGGTTCCTTGTGTTGCACTACACACCCTGTGAGGCTGCCAGCCAACTCCCCCCAAATACCCACCCATGGAGCCCCAAAGCTCAGCCTCCCTGGGCCAGCAGCTTAAGCATTTTCCAAAGGCCTCATCCAACTTGGCTTACGCTTGGGAAATCCGACCCTGGGCTTGGGAATGCAGGGGGCTCCAACCCTGGCTGCACCATACGGTTTGACCAGGTGCTTAGCTCCCGCTTTAAGAGCAAAATAAATCCTCGCCTGCCTCTGACATCAGCCTTGTCAGTTCTGCCAAGAGAAACATACACAACCGTCCTCCTTGCATTAGATATAAACTCCTAGACTGTGAGCCCACTGTTGGGTAGGGACCGTCTCTCTACGTTGCCAACTTGCACTTCCCAAGTGCTTAGTACTTGCACACAGTAAGCGCTCAATAAATGCAATTGAATGAATGAATGAATAAGCAGCCCCAGAAATGACTCAGTGGGGGCCCATAAGATTTACAGATACAAAACCACAGGGCAATAACAATAATAATAATGGCATTTATTAAGTGATTACTAAGTGCAAAGCACTGTTCTAAGCGCTGGGGAGGTTACAAGGTGATAAGGTTGTCCCATGGGGGGCTCACAGTCTTAATCCCCATTTTACAGAGGAGGGAACTGAGGCCCAGAGAAGTGAAGTGACTTGCCCAAAGTCACACAGCTGACAATTGGCGGAGCCGAGAGTTGAACACATGACCTCTGACTCCAAAGCTTACGTTCTTTCCACTGAGCCACGCTGCTTTTACGCAACACAAGCCTATCTTTCCAGTTTTATTATCAACATTATTATTATTATTAATAAAAATAATAATAACATTTATTGAGTGCTTACTACGTGCAAAGCACTGTTCTAAACGCTGGGGAGGTTACAAAGTGATCAGGTTGTCCCATGGGGGGCTCAGTCTTCATCCCCATTTTCCAGATGAGGTAACAGGCCCAAGTGACTTGCCCAAAGTCACACAGCTGACAGTTGGCGGAGCCGAGATTTGAACGCATGACCTCTGACTCCAAAGCCTGTGCTCTTTCCACTGAGCCACGCTGCTTTTATGCAATGCCATCCTATCTTTCCAGTTTTATTATCAACATCATTATTATTACTATTATTAATAATGATAATAACAATAATACTGGTTTTAGTATCACCAGAACCGACTGAGCACCTACAATGGACTGGGCCCTGAACTGGATTGCACTCAGAGCACTGTACTGGACACATACTTCATACAGAGAGTACTGTACTAGACACCTTCCACATACAGAGCAATGTACTGGGTGGGTGGCTACTGTAGCGCACCGGACAGGGCATCTGTTTTGTATCGAGCACTGTACTGGGTGACTACACATCCAGAGCACTGTACTGGGTGTCTACTGTGTACAGAACATTGTATTGGGCACTTCTTATAGGCAGAGCCCTGCTTAAAGAGGCTGTGTCCACAACTGCACACCTCCTGGCCTTTATTCAGGTTTTAGATACCCACTCGATAAATACTACTGATTGACTGAATAACACCGGGCTTGAAAGACGGGTAGCCTGGGGATGTTTTCAACAGTGACAGGAATGTTGGGTGGAGGCGGAAATTTGGGAAGGAAGGCGAGAATGTTCGGTTTTAGGCAGACTGAGTTTGAGAAGCCTGCGGGACATCCACAGAGGTGTGTTCCAGAGGCAGGAGGAAACGTGAGATTGCTGAGAAAGAGAAAATCAATCAATCAATCAATCAATTGTATTTATTGAGCGCTTACTGTGTGCAGAGCACTGTACTAAGCACTTGGGAAGTACAAGTCGGCAACATATAGAGACAGTCCCTACCCAACAGTGGGCTCACAGTCTAAAAGGGGGAGACAGAGAACAAAACCAAACATACTAACAAAATAAAATAAATAGAATAGATATGTACAAGTAAAATAAATAGAGTAATAAATATGTACAAACATAGATACAGATGTACAGGTGCTCTGGGGAAGGGAAGGAGGTAAGATGCAGGGCTAGAGAGGTAGATTTGCTTATTACAGCGGTTGACACATCGTAAGTGCTTACCCAAATACCATGATGATGATGATTATTTTGAGTTGACGCCATGGGAGTTGATGAGCATGCAAAAGGGGAAAAGAAGGGGACTTAGAATGGGGCCTTGAGGGACCCCCAGGATTAGGGATTGAAAGGAAGAGGGAGAGCCAGCGAAAGAAACCGAGACGGTCAGCTGGGGAGGTAGGAGGAAAACTAGGAGAGGACCACATCCGGAAAACTAAGATTGGGTGACGTTTCCAGGAGAAGGAAGCCATCCACAGTGCTGTAGGCTGCAAAGAGGTCGAAGGGAATTAGGATGGATTGGAGTCTGTTAAATTCGGCACGTAGGAAGCGCTTAATAAATGCCATTATTATTATTATTATTTGGCAGTGACCTTAACGGAACAGCCTTTTGGGACTGAAGGAGGTGGAAACCAGACTGCAGAAGACCAAGAAGGGAATTGGAAGGCGAAGGAAGTACAGTCAGTGGGTGCCCACTACATACTATCCACGAATGGGAGGAAGGTGTAGGGGCGATAACCAGCTCTGAGTTCGCCCTCTTTTTGAACCCTCATTTTCACTCGGTCACCCAAATCTTGTCCAATTTCCACCACAACCTATCCATGATCCATCTCTTCCCCATCATTCAAACGGTCACCACGGTGGTCCAGGCACATGTCATATCCCGAGCGCTTAGTACAGTACTCTACACATAGTAAGCACTCAATAAATACCATTGACAGATTGATATCCCATCTTTACTACTACAGCACACTCCTCGCTGGTCTCTCTGTCTTCGGTCTCTCTCTCCTATCCGGTCTATATTTCACTCTCATGCGCGGAAAGTTTTTCTAAAACCTGGTTCCTCAAAACCCACTGTGCATCCAAGAAAATTCCTACATATCCACTCTTTTGCCCCAAGATATCCCAGCCACACTCGTTACTCCTTTCAGATTAATTTACTCAAGAGTGCTTCGGTTTTGGCTCTCTCGCTGCTAACCTCTTGTTCACATCCTCGTTCCTGTCTGGAACTGTCTCTGTTGCTGTTGCTGATGGTATTTGTTAGGTACTTATTATGTGCCAGGCACTGTTCTAAGCACTGGGGTGGATACAAGGTAATCAGGTCGGACACAGTCCCTGTCCCACATGGAGCTCACGGTCTTAATCCCCATTTGACAGATGAGGTAACTGAGGCAGAAAGAAGTGAAGTGACTTGCCGAAGAACACACGGCAGACAAGCGGCAGAGCCAAGATTAGAACCCAGGTCCTTCTGATTCCCAAGCCCGTGTTCTATTCACTAGGCCCTTAGAACAGTGCTTTGCACATAGTAAGCGCTTAATAAATGCCATTAGTATGATTATTTTATTAGGCCACACTGCTTCTCTGTATCCAACAGACCCTGCTTCACCCCATTTTCAAAACCCTTCTGAAATTACATCTCAATCAATCAATGGTATTTATTGAATACGTATTATAATAATAATTATGGTATTTGTCAAGCACTTACTATGTAACAGGCACTGTACTAAGCACGGGGGTGGATATGAACAATCAATCAATCAATCAATCAATCGTATTTATTGAGCGCTTACTATGTGCAGAGCACTGTACTAAGCGCTTGGGAAGTACAAATTGGCAACACATAGAGACAGTCCCTACCCAACAGTGGGCTCACAGTCTAACAAATCGGGTTGGACACAGTCCCTGTCCCAGATAAGCCTCCCTAATAATAATAATGATGGCATTTATTAATAATAGTAATAATTTTGGTATTTGTTAAGAACTTACTACATGCAAAGCACTGCTCTAAGCGCTGGGGAGGATACAAGGTGACCAGGTTGTCCCACGTGGGGCTCACAATCGTAATCTCCATTTTCCAGATGAGGTAACTGAGGCACAGAGAAGGGAAGTGAGTTGCCCAAGGCCACACAGCAGACGAGTGGAAGAGCAGGGATTAGAGCCCATGACCATCTAACTCCCACGCCCGTGTGTTCTATCCAGTACATCTATGCTCAGAGCATTCAATTCAATCGTATTTATTGAGCGCTTACTGTGTGCAGAGCACTGTACTAAGTGCTTGGGAGAGTACAATACGACAGAATTAGGGGACATGTTCCCTGTCCATCTTCCGCAGGGGGCTTTTGCTGATTAATTAAAAATCTCCCTGCCCTACAGCCTTCAACTGCCACTTAATCATTTGCATGCCACCTGATCACTAATGTAGTGTCAACCGCGCCCCCCCAAAGATCTCATGAGCATACCTTACCTACCCCATTTCTTAAGTCACAACTCATGTTCATCTAGTTACGCAACCCCCCGAGCTTGTACAGATTTATTAATCTATTTATTTTATTTGTACATATTTACTATTCTATTTATTTGTTATTGTTGTGCATCGAGATTTACCTCTATTTATTCTGATAATAATAATAATGATGGCATTTATTAAGCGCTTACTGAGTGCAAAGCACTGTTCTAAGCGCTGGGGAGTTTACAAGGTGACCAGGTTGTCCCACTTCGGGCTCACAGTCTTAATCCTCATTTTACAGATGAGGTAACTGAGGCCCAGAGAAGTGAAGCGACTGGCCCAAAGTCACACAGCTGACAGGTGGCGGAGCCGGGATTTGAACCCATGACCTCTGACTCCAAAGCCCAGGCTCTTTCCACTGAGCCACGCTGCTTCCCATGACTTGACACCAGTCCACGTGTTTTGTTTTGTTGTCCATCTCCCCCTTCTAGACTGTGAGCCCGTTGTTGGGTAGGGACTGTCTCTATATGTTGCCAGCTTGTACTTCCCAAGCGCTTAGTACAGTGCTCTGCACACAATAAGCGCTCAATAAATGAGACAATGAATGAATGAATCCCCCACATTTCCTTCTGCCTCTGATCAGTGATCTATTTTTCCTGTTTGACTCCCCTGCTAGAATGTAAGGTTCTTGAGGTCAAGGATCGTGTCAGCGCTTAGAACAGTGCTTTGCACCCAGTAAGCATTTAATAAATGCTATCATTATTATTACTAATTTTGCTACACTCTCCCACTTAGTACAGTGCTCTGCAGACAGAAGAAGCCAAACAAATCCTGAGAAGCAGCATGGGTAATGGATAGAGGATGGGCCTGGGAGTAAGAAGGTCATGGTTTCTAATCTCACTTCCGGTACTTGACTGCTGTGTGACCTTGGGCAAATCTCCATCTCTGCCCCTGCTCTCTCTCCCTCCCTCCAGGCTCGCATCTCCTCCTGCCTTCAGGACATCTCCACCTGTATGCCTGCCCACCACCTAAAACTCAACATGTCCAAGACGGAACTCCTTGTCTTCCCTCCCAAACCCTGCCCTCTCCCTGACTTTCCCATCTCTGTTGACGGCACTACCATCCTTCCTGTCTCACAAGCCCGCAACCTTGGTGTCATCCTCGACTCCGCTCTCTCATTCACCCCTCACATCCAAGCCATCACCAAAACTTGCCGGTCTCACCTCCGCAACATTGCCAAGATCCGCCCTTTCCTCTCCATCCAAACCGCTACCCTGCTCGTTCAAGCTCTCATCCTATCCCATCTGGACCACTGTATCAGCCTCCTCTCTGATCTCCCATCCTCGTGTCTCTCTCCACTTCAATCCATACTTCATGCTGCTGCCCGGACTGTCTTTGTGCAGAAAAGCTCTGGGCATGTTCCTCCCCTCCTCAAAAATCTCCAGTGGCTACCAATCAACCTACGTATCAGGCAAAAACTCCTCACTCTGGGCTTCCAGGCTGTCCATCCCCTCGCCCCCTCCTACCTCACCTCCCTTCTCTCCTTCTTCAGCCCAGCCCGCACCCTCTGCTCCTCTGCCTCTAATCTCCTCACTGTGCCTCATTCTCGCCTGTCCTGCCATTGACCCCCGGCCCACGTCCTCCCCCTGGCCCGGAATGCCCTCCCTCCACACATCCGCCAAGCTAGCTCTCTTGCTCCTTTCAAGGCCCTACTGAGAGCTCACCTCCTCCAGGAGGCCTTCCCAGACTGAGCCCCCTCCTTCCTCTCCCCCTCCTCATCTTACCTCCTTCCCCTCCCCACAGCACCTTTATATATGTATATATGTTTGTATGTATTTATTACTCTATTTATTTTATTTGTACATGTTTATTCTATTTATTTGTATGTTTATTCTATTTATTTTATTTTGTTAATATGTTTTGTTTTGTTCTCTGTCTCCCCCTTCTAGACTGTGAGCCCACTGTTGGGTAGGGACCGTCTCTATTTGTTGCCAACTTGTACTTCCCAAGCGCTTAGTACAGTGCTCTGCACACAGTAAGCACTCAATAAATATGACTGATTGATTGATTGAAGTGACTTGCCCAAAGTCACACAGTTGACAATTGGTGGAGCTAGGATTTGAACCCATGACCTCTGACTCCAAAGCCCGGGCTCTTTCCACTGAACCACACTGCCTCTCTATGGGAAGCATATGGGAAGCATGGGAAGCAGCATGGGTTATGGATAGAAGATGGGCCTGGGAGTAAGAAGGTCATGGGTTCTAATCCCATTTCGGTACTTTGCTGTGTGACCTTGGGCAAGTCACTTCACTGTGACCTTGGGCAAGTCACTTAACTCCTCTGTGCCTCAGTTACCTCATCTGTAAAATGGGGATGGAGACTGTGAGGCCTACATGGGACACCCTGATGACCTTGTATCTACTCCAGCGCTTAGAACAGTGGTTGGCACATAGTAAGCGCTTAACAAATACCAACATTATTATTATTATTATTCTCCATGTTACCTCACTGCAAAATGGCGATTGAGACTGTGAGCCCCATGTGGGACAGGGCTGTTTCCAACCCGATTTGCTTGTCTACACCCCAGCGCACGGAGTAAGCGCTTAACAAACACCATTATTATTATTATCACTGATTAATTCATTCAATCGCATTTATTGAGCGCTTACTTTGTGCACAGCACTGTACTAAGCACTTGGAAAGTACAACTGGGCAACAGATAGAGACAATCCCTACCCAACAACGGGCTCACAATCTAGAAATGTAAACATAGTACTCAGATAGCAGAGGGGATGGCTAAATGAGAAGGTGGTGGGTGATGAAAGGGTGGGGTTCATCAGGGAATACATTCATTCATTCATTCATTCACTCAATCATATTTATTGAGCGCTCACTGTGTGCACTGTAATAAGCGCTTGGGAAGTACAAGCTGGCAACGTATAGAGATGGTCTCTACCCAACAACGGGTTCACAATCTAGAAGGGAGAGACAGACAACAAAACAAAACATGTAGACAGGTGTCAAAATCCTCAGAAGAAATAGAATTAGAGCTATATGCACATCCTTAACAAAATAAATAGAATAGTAAATATGTGCAAGTAAAATAGAGTAATAAATCTGTAGAAATATATACAAGTGCTGTGGGAAGGGGAAGGAGGTAGGGCAGAGGGGGGATGGGGAGGAGGAGAGGAAAGAGGGGGCTCAGTCTGGGAAGGCCTCCTGGAGGAGGTGAGCTCTCAGTAGGGATTTGAAGGGAGGAAGAGAGCGAGCTTGGCGGATGTGCGGAGGGAGGGCATTCCGGGCCCGGGGGAGGACGTGGGCCGGGAGTCGATGGCGGGACAGGCGAGACGAGGCACGGTGAGGAGATTAACGGCAGAGGAGCGGAGGGTGCGGGCTGGGCTGGAGAAGGACAGAAGGGAGGTGAGGTAGGAGGGGGCCAGGGGATGGACAGCCTTGAAGCCCAGGGTGAGGAGTTTTTGCTTGATGCGTAGGTTGACAGGCAGCGACTGGAGATTTTGAGGGAATGTGTTCCGTTCCCTCCATCTGTAATTTATTTTAGTGTCTCTCTGCCCTACTGCATTGTAAACTAGGGGAGAGCTAGGGGCAAGATGGGGGAATGGGTGATCAGTAGGTCAGAGTGGTAAAGTGCAGAAAAATAGACTGTTTAATCAATCACAAGTACTTAATAATAATGATAATAATAATAATGGTATTTGTTAAGCACTTATTATATGCCAAGCACTGTTCTAAGTGCTGGGGAGGTTACAAGGAGATCAGGTTGTCCCACGGGGGGCTCACAGTCTTAATCCTCATTTTACAGCTGAGGGAACTGAGGCTCAGAGAAGTGAAGTGACTTGCCCAAAGTCACACAGCTTACAATTGGCAGAGCTGGGATTTGAACCCAGGACCCCTGACTACAAAGCCTGTGCTCCAAGTGGATGGACCTGGGATCTAATCCTAGCTCCCTGGCCTGCCTGCTGGGTGACCTTGGACAAGTCACTTAACTTCTAGGTCAAGAGTTCTGATCCCAGCTGCACCAATTGTCTGCAGTGTGACCTTGGGGAAGTCAGTGCTTCGCACATAGTAAGCACTTAACAATACCATAATAATAATAATAATTATTATTATTTTTATTCTCTGTGCCTCAGTTACCTCATCTGTAAAATGGGGATTGAGACTGTGAGCCCCACATGGGACAGGGACTGTTTCCAAGCAGCGTGGCTCAGTGGAAAGAGCACGGGCTTTGGAGTCTGAGGTCATGTGTTCAAATCCCAGCTCCACTACTCGTCAGCTGTGTGACTTTGGGCAAGTCAGTTCACTGTGCCTCAGTAACCTCATCTATAAAATGGGGATGAAAACTGTCAGCACCACTTGGGACAACCTGATTCATTCATTCATTCATTCAATCGTATTTATTGAGCGCTTACTGTGTGCACAGCACTGTACTAAGCACTTGGGAAGTACAAGTTGGCAACATATAGAGACGGTCCCTACCCAACAGTGGGCTCTGATCACCGTATAACCTCCCCAGCGCTTAGAACAGTGCTTTGTACATAGTATGTGCTTAATAAATGCCATTATTATTATTTGCTTACATTCACCCCAGTGTTTAGTACAGTACCTGGCACATATTAAGCACTAAACAAATACCACTATTATTATTATTCTCTGGGCTTCAGTTTCTTCCTCTATAAAATGGGACTACAACACCTGTTCTCCATCCTTCTTGGACTGAAAGTTCCATGTGGGATCAGGACTGAGTCCAATCTGGAAGCAGCGTGGCTCAGTGGCAAGAGCCCGGGCTTGGGAGTCAGAGGTCGTGGGTTCTAATCCCGGCTCTGCCACTTGTCAGCTGTGTGACTTTGGGCAAGTCACTTCACTTCTCTGAGCCTCTGTGACCGCATCTGTAAAATGGGGATTAAGACTGTGAGCCCCACGTGGGACAACCTGATCACCTTGCACCCCCCTCCCCAGCACTTAGAACAGTGCTTTGCACATAGTAAGCGCTTAACAAATGCCATTATTATTATTATTACTATTATTACCTCAGCTTTTAGTACGGTGTTTGACGGCTAATAGGATTAAGTGCTAACTGTATGTAGATAAGCATTGAGAAAGGCTCTGCACACTGTAAGCGCTCAATAAATACGATTGAATGAATGAAAAAGGGGGAAATTAGACATGAACCCTGTTCCTTGAAAGGTTCACAAGCATAGTAAGCCCTTAACTAATACCACAATTATCTTTCAATCAGAGGTATTAACTGAGCTCACTGGGTGCACAGCACTGTACTAAGCACTTGGGAGAGTACACGTTCCCTGCTCGCAACGAGCTTACGGTCTAGAGGAGCTTACAGCTTACAGTCTACTAATTATTATTATTAATGGTGGTGAATCCTAGGCTCCCCGCCACTTACAAATATTTATTTCTATAATCAGTCATTCAGCTGGTTCATCCTGACATTATTTGTACTGTGAAATCAGAAAGAGGAAGATTACAGAATGCTAACTTCCATCCTTCCTGAAGGGAGCGGGAAGCCAGGCAAGAAAAGAGATGCCTTTTACAACTCCCAGGCATTATAGAGACTTGACCAGATACATTTCGGATTCTGGGAGCAGCCAGAAAAACAGGGAACTGAAATGTGAGCTTGTGGGAATACAAATATCTAGGAAGTCAATGAAGTGCTGTGCATAGCATAAAGAGCAATAGAACTTTAAAATACCGCTTACTACACAGAGCTCTTGTTGTTCCTTGGGTCAGTTAGGTGCTGTATCTCTGTGGAATGCCATCTGGGAAAATAATAATAATTGTGATATTTATTAAGCACTTACTATGTTCTAGGCTGCATACTACATACAAGGTAATCAGGTTGGACACAGTCCCTGTCCCACGTGGGGCTCACAATCTTCATCCCCGTTTTCCAGATGAGGTAACTGAGGCACAGAGAAGTGAAGCAATTGGCCCAAAGTCAGACAGCAGACAAGTGGCGGAGCCGGAATTGGAACCTAGGTCCTCCTGATTCCCAGACCCAGGCTCTATCCACCAGGCCACACTGCTCTCAGGCCCAGTTTTTTGTTGTGACCTGTTCCTAGCCCAGCACAATTGCAATGTGCCTGTCAAGGGATGGAAATTTAGGGACAGCAGGGAATTACTATCGATTACCATCCGTCACTGAGCACTTAGTCCAGTACTGACTCTCTCAGAGAAGCAGCGTGGCTCAGTGGAAAGAGCCCAGGCTTCGGAGTCAGAGGCTGTGGGTTCTAATCCCGGCTCCACCACTTGTCAGCTGTGTGACTTTGGGCAAGTCACTTCCCTTCCCGGTGCCTCAGTTCCCTCATCTGTAAAATGGGGATGAAGACTGTGAGCCCCATGTGGGGCAACTGGATTACCTTGTATCTTAAAGGTATCTTAAAACAGTGCTTGGCACTAGTAAGCGCTTAACAAATACGATTATCAGTGTTATTATTACTAGATCAATCAAACTATGGTATTCATTCATTCAATCATAATTATTGAGCACTTACTGTGTGCAGAGCACTGAACTAAGCACTTGAGAAGTACAAGTTGGCAACATATAGAGACGGTCCCTACCCAACAATGGCCTCATGTTATATACACTGGGCACTTACTATGTGCACAGTAACGCACTAAGCACTTGGGAGAGCTCATTATGGGCAGGGACTGTCACTATTTATTGTTATATTGTACTTTCCCAAGCGCTTAGTACAGTGCTCTGCACTTAATCAATACCATTGAATGAATAAATGAATATAACAGAATTGGCAGACATGCTCCCTGTTTCTAACGAGCTTTCAGTCTAGTGGGGGAGAAAGACATGGATATGAATAAAGAAGTACTTTATAATATAGAATTTAAAGATATGTACAAAATTGCTGTGGGGTTGGGGGTGGCTATCAAAGAATTCCCAGAATAGTTCCTCTCTCAGCCAGATGTCCTAGCTCAGCCTTTGTGGGTCAAAAACAGCTTTTGGAAATCTATTCCAGGGCCATTTTGGGGGGAGCTTCCAGGTTTGTAGCTGAGGGGAAAGCTTGCAAGGGTAGATCCCATCTAAGTCTATAAAAATCAGGGCATTTACAAAGGTTTACAAAATCAGAAGCCGCTTATGATTTAAAGCCTTTTTGTGGAACTTGGGTTGGGTGAACCAAAAATTCGTGAGCAGTGGAATGCCGAGAACTCTGTCTACATGTTACACTTCAATATTTTGAATGGAAAGATAAAAGACTCATTTTTAATGAATCAATCACATGATGGCACCTAGACTGCATTGCTCACCAGTTTTATGACACAACTGAAAAAGGGATTCCTCTTGGGGAAAAAAAAATCCAAGTAGCATATGATTAAGGGTATATAGCAGCTTGCTCATCGGCACCTTTCAAACAGCCAATCAATTCTTTCAATCGTATTTATTGAGCACTTACTGTGTGGAGAGCTCTGTACTAAACACTTGGGAAGTACAAGTTGGCAATCAATTAAGAGTACTTTTTGAGAGTCAGTGTGCAGGTGTCCTCTCGTCACTTCAAGCTTAACATGTCCAAAACAGAATTCCTTATCATCTCACCCAAACCCTGCACTCCCCTTAACTCTCCCATCAAGGCCCTACTGAGAGCTCACCTCCTCCAGGAGGCCTTCCCAGACTGAGCCCCCTCCTTCCTCTCCCCCTCCTCCCCCTCTCCACCCTCCACCTCACCTCCTTCCCTTCCCCACAGCACCTGTATATATGTATATATGTTTGTACATATTTATTACTCTATTTATTTATTTGTTTTACTTGTACATACCTATTCTATTTATTTTATTTTGTTAATATGTTTGGTTTTGTTCTCTGTTTCCCCCTTCCAGACTGTAAGCCCACTGTTGGGTAGGGACCATCTCTATATGTTGCCAACTTGTACCTCCCAAGCGCTTAGTACAGTGCTCTGCACACAGTAAGCGCTCAATAAATACGATTGATTGATCACTGCAGACGGCACCCACCTTTCCCGTCTCACAAGCCCGTAACGTTGGCATTATCTCTGACTCCTCTCTCTCGTTCAACCCACACAGTCAATCCATCACTAAATCCTGTCAGTCCCACCTTCACGATATCGCTAAAATACGCCTTCCTTTCCATCCAAACAGTGTTAATACAGTCACTCATCCTATCCCACATAGATTACTGTATCAACCTCCTTGCTGACTTCCCACCTCCTGTGTCTCCCCACTCCAGTCCATACTTCACTTTCCTGCCCAGATCGTTTTTCTACAAAAATGCGTAGGATGTTTCCCCACTCCTAAGGGAACTCCAGAGGTTGCCCATCCACCTGTGCATCAAACAAAAACTCCTCACCCTTGGCTTTAAAGCACTCAATCATCTTGCCCCCCTCCAACCTCACCTCACTCCTCTCCCACTACAACCCAGCCCTCACATTTCACTCCTCTAGCGCTGACCTTTCTCACGGTACCTCCATCTCGCCTATCTCGCCACCGACCCCTCGTCCACAACCTGCCTCTGGCCTGGAACGCCCTCCCTCCTCAAATCTGACAGACAATTCCTCTCCCCTCCTTCAAAGCCTTACTGAAGGCACACCTCCTCCAAGAGGCCTTCCCTGACTAACCCCTGCTTTCTTCTTCTCCCACTCCCTTCTGCGTCGCCCTGACTTGCTCCCTTTGCTCATCCCCCTTCCCAGCCCCAAAGCCCTTATGTACAGAAGCAGCACGGCTCAGGGGAAAGAGCGTGGATTTGGGAGTGGGTTCTAATCCCGGCTCCGCCACTTATTGGACGTGTGACTTTGGGCATGTCACTTCACTGCTCTGTGCCTCATCTGGAAAATGGGGATTAAGACTGTGAGCGTGGCTCAATGGAAAGAGCCCAGGCTTGGGTGTCAGAGGTCGTGGGTTCTAATCCATGGGTTCTAGACTGTGAGCCCACTGTTGGGTAGGGACCTTCTCTATATGTTGCCAATTTGTACTTCCCAAGCGCTTAATACAGTGCTCTGCACACAGTAAGCGCTCAATAAATATGATTGAATGAATGAATCTCGGCTCAGCCATATGTCTGCTGTGTGACCTTGGGCAAGTCACTTAACTTCTCTGAGCCTCAGTTACCTCATCTGTAAAATGGGAATTAAGACTGTGTGCCCCACGTGGGACAACCTGATCACCTTGTATCCCCCCCAGCGCTTAGAACAGTGCTTCACACATAGTAAGTGCTCAACAAATGCCATCATTATTTATTATATGAGACAACCTGATTACCTGGCATCTACCCAGTGCTTAGAACAGTGCTTGCCACACAGTAAGCGCTTAACAAATACCAAAATTATAATTATTATTATTACCATATCTGTAATTTATGTATTCATATTAATGCCTGTCTCCCCCTCTAGACTGTAAGCTCACTGTGGGCAGGGAATGTGTCTGTTTATTGCTACATCGTACTCTCCCAGGTGCTTAGCACAGCGCTCTGCACACAGTAAGTGTTCAACAAATACGATTGAATGAATGAATGAATGACTGCAGGGTATGGTATTTAGCAGTTGATCCAAATGAGTAAGTCACACAGTGCTTACCTTCAAGGATTTTACTATCTAATGGGGAAGACTGACAGCACAAGTCATTCACAAGCACTTTCTCAAGAAGAGCAAAAGTACAGAAGAATACATAGGCAAATAGATGAGGTTGACATAAGTGTTTCAATAAATCACGCCAAATGTATACGTACATACAAGTGCTATGTGTCCTATACAAATGCTTTCCAGCGATATTTGGACTTGTATATAAAACTGAGTAGCGGGAGAAAATAAGAAATGCTTTTGAAAACCAATCAACTTCTAATCATGCTAATATTGTCAGCACTCATCCATAATTTAGGTTACTTCAAAGCCAAAAATACCGTCAGTAACATTCACAAAATAGAAATCAAGTCTAAGCGATAACTGAAAGGAGAATTTCAAAGACTTGCCTTGCAAAGAAAGCACATTTGATTGATCTGCTAACCAGTTCTGTGCCGAACGCAAGCAACAGCCAAAACTCAAACCTACACTTCTCTGGGTTTAAGATTCAAGCCTTCGGGACTTTACGCACAGCAAAGTTAAAATATCTTTTACCTCCAATCTCTCCAATTTCTTCCGGGTCTTTCTCGGGTTCTTCCTCACCCCTTAATCGTGGGTATCCCTCAAGGCTCCGGTTTGGGCCCCTTCTCTTCTCACTCCCAACTCACCCCCTTGGGGATTTCATCTGTTCCCTACTCTCCTCTACAGGGATGACTCCAAAATCTACCTAGCTCTCCCTGACCTCTGACTTTCTCTGCAGTCTTGAATTTCCTCCTGCCTTTAAGACATCCCCATTTGGATGTCCAACCGGCACCTCAAGTTCAAAGTCTAAAACTGAACCCCTCATTTTCCCTTCCAAATCCTCTCTACCAAATTTTCCCACCACCAACCCCTCAATCTCTGAAGCCCACAATCTTTACTCGTCCCTTCCTTCCAACTCCGATATTCACACCGTCATAAAATTCTGTCAGTGATGCCTGCACTGCGCTTCCAGAATCCACTTCTTGTCTCCACTCAAATAGCCACTAGACTTGACTAATGGATTAGCCGCCACACTGGCCTCCTGGCCAACAATTTATTTATTTATTTAATCGTATTTATTGAGCGCTTACTATGTGCAGAGCACTGTACTAAGCGCTCCCCACTCAAGTCTATGCTTCATTCTGTGCCCGTACTATTTTTCTGAAAAGCTGGCCTACGCACAGCTTCACACTCCTCAAATACTTCAAACGGACATCCATTTCTCTCTACAGCAGACAGAACACCTGACCAGTGGCTCTAAAGCACTGGTCTAAAGCAGCAGCGTGACTCAGTGGAAAGAGCCCAGGTTTTGGAGTCAGAGGTCATGGGTTCAAATCCCAGCTCTGCTAATTGTCAGCTGTGTGACTTTGGGCTAGTCACTTAACTTCTCTGGGCCTCAGTTACCTCACCTGTAAAATGGGGATTAAGACTGTGAGCCCCACTGACACAACCTGATCACCTTGTAACTTCCCCACGGCTTAGAACAGTGCTTTGCACATAGTAAGCGCTCAATAAATGCCATTAAAAAAAAAGCACCCAATCAGCTCTCTCCTTCCTTCTTGTCCGCTCTTTTCAACCAACAATCAATCATATTTACTGAGCGCTTACCATGTGCAGAGCACTGTACCAAGTGCTTGGAAGAGTACAACACAACAACAGAACACACGTTCCCTGCCCACAATGAGCTTACAGTCTAGAGGGGGAGACAGATATTAATATCTGCGCTGCTTCTCTAATGGTTGAGACTTTCTTGCTCCTTGCTCTCAGCATAGCTTTTACCTGATTTTGCTGCTGTTGGGAAACATCCATTACAAACACGATAATTCTACGTGGCGAGTCAAAGATCCACAGGATTATCAGTATTTGATTTCCCTTTGAACGTAACTATAAACTCTGAAAGAAGGGAAATTAAACAGCACTAAAGGCTGAGAATTGCTGAAAATGAGCAGCCTCCAAAGAAACAGAAACATTATTATTACATTAAGTGCTGACAATGTGCCGTGGCACTGTACTAGGGCCTGCTTTTTATATGGGATACTCAAGTTGGACACAGTCCTTATCCCACATGGAGCTCCCAGTCCAAAGAAGTTAAGTGACTTGCCCAAGATCACACAGCAAACAGCTGGCATGTTTGCATGCATTAATTACTCTATTTATTTTACCTGTACATATCTATTCTATTTCTTTTATTTTGTTAATATGTTTTGTTTTGTTCTCTGTCTCCCCCTTCTAGACTGTGAGCCCACTGTTGGGTAGGGACCGTCTCTATATGTTGCCAACTTGGACTTCCCAAGCGCTTAGTACAGTGCTCTGCACACAGTAAGCGCTCAATAAATACGATTGATTGATTGGCAGAGCGGGATTTGAACTCCCAGGCCTGGGCTCTTTCTAATTCGCTCTTCCACTGCTTCTTGATAGTTGGTGAGTTGGTTTTGTGTGCCCCAGTGGATTGAACATGCGGCTGGGAGTCAGAAGGACGTGGTTTCTAATCCCGGCTCCGCCACGTGTCTGCTATGTGACCTTGGGCAAGTCACTTCACTTCTCTTTGCTCTAAATTCCCGCATCTGTAAAACAGGATTAAGGCTGCAAGTCCTATGATTATCCAATCATCTTGTCTTGACCCCGGCACTTAGAACACGGCGTGGCACAGAATAAGTGTTTAACAAATACCATCACCATCATTATTATTATTACGATCAAGCAATTGATTTTATTCATGTCTTCTGTGGGCAGAGCACCGTAGAGAACAATGGAATCAGTAGATACGATCCCTGGTTTCAAGGAACTTCCTTTCCAGTTCCATCCTCCCCCTCCAGTCCCTTCACTGACTCTCTTGGTCCTCTTCCCTACAGTCTTTCAAGGGGCAATCTCCCACTTTTCTAAATCCGGCGCTTAGAACAGCGCTTTGCACATAGTACGCACTTAATAAATGCCGTCATTATTATTATTAAATCTACTCCCAAAACTTGCCCCTCTGACTACATCCTTCCACACCCTATTACAATCCATGTTCCCCCCCACTTTGTTCATCCACCAATTTCAACCACTCACTCTCCCGTGGCTCTTTCCTCACTCTCTCCTGGCTCTGTTACTTTTTTTCTTTAATGGTAGTTATTAATAATAATGATGGCATTTGTTAAGTGCTTACTATGTGCCAAGCACTGTTCTAAGCTCTGAATAATAATAATAATAATAATAATAATAATAATAATAATAATAATAGTAATGGTACTTTGGGCAAGTCACTTAACTTCTCTGGGCCTCAGTTACCTTGTCTGTAAAATGGGGATTAAGAATGTGAGCCCCCCGTGGGACAACCTGATCACCTTGTAACCTCCCCAGCACTTAGAACAGTGCTTTGCACATACTAAGCACTTAATAAATGCTATCATTATTATTATTATTATTTGTTAAGTGCAGCCTGGGAGGCAAAAGAACCTGCATTCTAGTCCCGGCTGCGCCACTTTCATTCATTCATTCATTCAATCGTATTTATTGAGCGCTTACTGTGTGCAGAGCACTGTACTAAGCGCCTGGGAAGTCCAAGTCGGCAACATATAGAGATGGTCCCTACCCAACAATGGGCTCAGAGTCTAGAAGGGGGAGACAGACAACAAAACAAACCATGCAGACAAGTGTCCCTTGTCTGCTGTGTGACCTTGGACAAGTCACTTCACTTCTCTGCACCTCAGTTGCCTCATCTGCAAAATGGGGATTAAGACTTTGAGCCCCATGTGGTTCAGGGACTGTGCCCGACCTGATTACCATTTATCTACCCCGGCGCTTAGAACAGTGCCGGGCACATAGTAAGCGTTTAAGAAATAGCATAAAAAGAAGAAAAAAAAAGGAAACTGGCAGGGTTGGAAAGCTGAGCCTGCTGTGTAGGACTTAACCTTTGATCCAGTTTTGACTCTTTTTTATTTATCATCTACATACTTTTTGGCCTTAAGGAAATAAACACAGGATGCAAAATATGCGATTCCCCAGTAGGAAACAGCAATGTTTTCTCAAGAAGTGGTGCCAGCATCTGGCTTGGAGAGCCAGAGACTTCGGGCTTTCCAACTGACCATCCGGTGCTTAGAACAGTGCTTTGCACATAGTAAGCGCTTAACAAATACCATCATTATTATTATTATTATTATTATTGTTTGGGTTTCTCTGGGCTGCTCGCCCGGGGGTCTAGGGCCTTGGGGCTTAGGAGAGGACACATCAGGCCATCCGGGACCTCCCAGGACCAAGCAGCAGTAGGATGTAAGCACACAGCGGGCAGGGAACATGTCTGCTAACCCTGTTTGTTGTACTCTCCCACGTGTACACTGCTCTGCACAGAGTTAGCGCTCAATAAACACCACCGATCGCTTGATTGAGTGAAGGATGACTGAAAATGGGTCGCCTGTCCCGCCGTCGACCCCCGGCCCATCGTCCTCCCCCTGGCCCGGAATGCCCTCCCTCCGCACATCCGCCAAACTAGCTCTCTTCAAAGCCCTACCGAGAGCTCACCTCCTCCAGGAGGCCTTCCCACACTGAGCCCCCTCCTTCCTCTCCCCCCCATCCCCCTCGCCTTACCTCCTTCCCCTCCCCACAGCACCTGTATATATGTACAGATGTTTGTACGTATTTATTACTCTATTTATTTATTTTATTTGTACATATTTATTCTATTTATTTTATTTTGTTAATATGTTTTGTTTGATTGTCTGTCTCCCCCTTCTAGACTGTGAGCCCGCTGTTGGGTAAGGACCGTCTCTATATGTTGCCATCTTGGACTTCCCAAGCGCTTAGTACAGTGCTCTGCACACATTAAGCGCTCAATACGATTAAATGAATGAATGAATGAACCTCCTCCAGGAGGCCTTCCCAGACTGAGCCCCCTTTTTCCTCTCCTCCTCCGCATCCCCCCCACCCTACCTCCTTCCCCTCCCCACAGCACCTGTATATATGTTTGTACAGATTTATTACTCTATTTATTTTACTTGTACATATTTACTATTCTACTTATTTTCTTAATGATGTGCATCTATCTTTATTTCTATTTATTCCGATGACTTGACACCTGTCCACATGTTTTGTTTTGTTGTCTGTCTCCCCCATCTAGACTGTGAGCCCGCTGTTGGGTAGGGACTGTCTCTATATGTTCCCAACCTGTACTTCCCAAGCGCTTAGTACAGTGCTCTGCACACAGTAAGCGCTCAATAAATACGACTGATTGATTGATTGATTGTGAGCCCGTTGTTGGATAGGGACCGTCTCTATATGTTGCCGACTTGTACTTCCCAAGCGCTTAGTACAGTGCTCTGCACACAGTAAGCGCTCAATAAATACCATTGAATGAATGAACGTAAAGCCTTCTCAGAGGGTGGCGTGTACAGCTGCCTAGAGAGGAAGGTTGGTTTCGGAGAATCATTGTCGATTGAAATTTGACTTTATAAAAATGATTTGGGGCCCTGGGTTTAGTGATAATATTAATTGGGGTATTTGTTAAGTGCTTACTATGTGTCGGGCACCCTCCTAAGCACTGGGGGAGATACAAAACAGTCAGTTCAGACGGAGGCCCTGTCCCACAGCGGGCTCACAGTCCAAGTAGGAGGAAGAACAGGTACTAAATCCCCATTTTTCAGCTGAAGGAACTGAGGTCCAAAGAAGATAAGTGACTTGCCCAAGGTCTCCCAACTTCAACGTCCATCACTACACCGTTGATTGCCAAATCTACGTCTCCAACCCTGACCTCTCTTCTCTGCAGTCTCCCCCTCATCCCCCTCTCCATCCCCCCCGCCTTACCTCCTTCCCTTCGCCACAGCACCTGTATATATGTATAGATGTTTGTACAGATTTATTACTCTATTTATTTTACTTGTACATATCTATTCTACTTATTTTATTTTGTTAATATGTTTGGTTTTGTTCTCTGTCTCCCCCTTCTAGACTGTGAGCCCACTGTTGGGTAGGCACTGTCTCTATATGTTGCCAACTTGTACTTCCCAAGCGCTTAGTCCAGTGCTCTGCACACAGTAAGCGCTCAATAAATACGATTGATTGATTGATTGATTGCAGTCTTGCATTTCCTGTTGCCTTTAGGACGTCTTCACTTGGATGTCCCACCGACATTTCAAGCTTAACATGCCCAGAATAAAACGCCTCATCTTCCCATCCAAACCCTCTTTTCCCCATCACTGTTGACAGTACCACCGTCTGGGGGAAGTAGCATGGCCTAGGAGAATAATAATAACAATAATAATAATAATAATGGCATTTATTAAGCACTTACTATGTGCCAAGCACTGTTCTAAGCGCTGGGGAGGTTACAAGGTGATCAGGTTGTCCCACTTGGGGCTCACAGTCTTCATCCCCATTTTCCAGATAAGGGAACTGAGGCACAGAGAAGTTAAGTGACATGCCCAAAGTCATACAGCGGACAAGTGGCGGAGCCGGGATTTGAACCCATGACCTCTGACTCCAAAGTCCGGGCTCTTTCCACTGAGCCACGCTGGCTTGGGGATCAGAGGACCTGGGTTCTAATTCCGGCTCTGCTGTGTGACCTTGGGCAAGTCCCTTACTCTACCCACTCTATCCGCTGGACCAGGCTGCTTCTCGGTTCCCTCCGAGAGTGAGCAGGGACAGAGACGTACCTCTCCGACTAGGAGGCAAGCAGTATGGCCTAGTGGCTAGAGCCCGGGCTTGGGAGTCAGAAGGTCATGGGTTCTAATCCCGGCTCCGCCACTTGTCTTCTGTGTGACCTTGGGCAAATCACTTCACTTCTCCGTGCCTCTGTTCCCTCTTCTGTAAAATGGGGATTAAGACTGTGATCCCTGTGTGGGATGGGGGCCGCGTCCAAACTGATTATCTTGTATCTACCCCAGCGCTTAGAACGGTGCCTAGCACGTAGTAAGTGCTTAACAAATACCATTATTATTATTATCATTATTATTATTATTAGGAAGCGATGGAGGTAGAAGCCAGGCAAGAGAGTTGGGAGACAGAACGTCTGGGTTCTCGCTTCAGCTTGAGCAAGTCCATTGGCCTCAGTTTGCTCAACTGGGAAGTGGAGCATTCATTCATTCATTCACTCAATCGTATTTACTGAGCGCTTACTGTATGCAGAGCACTGTACTAAGCGCTTGGAAAGTACAATTCAGCAACAAATAATAATAATAATGATGGCATTTATTAAGCACTTACTATGTGCAAAGCACTGTTCTAAGCGCTAGGGAGGTTACAAGGTGAGCAGGTTGTCCCACAAGGGGCTCACAGTCTTAATCCCCATTTTCCAGATGAGGTAACCGAGGCCCAGAGAAGTGAAGTGACTTGCCCGAAGTCACACAGCTGACCGTTGGCGGAGCCGGGATTCGAACTCATGACTTCTGACTTCATAGCCCGGGCTCTTTCCACTGAGCCACGCTGCTTCTCCAGACAATCCCTGCCCACAGCGAGCGCTTACTGCGTGCAGAGCACTCTACCAAGTACTTGGAAAAGTATAATGCAATACAGTAACTAGACTGGAGTCCACTGTTGGGTAGGGACCGTCTCTAACTGTTGCCGACTTGTAGTTCCCAAGCGCTTAGTACAGTGCTCTGCACACAGTAAGCGCTCAATAAATACGATTGAATGAATGAATGGAGTTAGTAGACAAGGCACATAGAGTCTACGGGGGAAAGAGACATTAAAATAAATTACGGAGCAAGTACGGCCTAGTGGAAGGGGCTCATTACTGGGACTCAAAAGACCCGGGTTCTAATTCCGGATCGAACGATGGCCGGCCGAGGTGACCCTGAACGAGCCACTCAACTGCTCTGTGCCTCAGTGTCCTCGTCTTACAAATGGAGATAAGATACCCGCTCTTTCTCCCTCTTTGACTGGGAGAGCGGCACCTGATCTAATTATTGTGTAATAATAATAATGGCATTTATTAAGCGCTTACGATGCGCAAAGCACTGTTCTAAGAGCTGGGGAGGTTACAATAATAATAATAATAATAATGGCATTTATTAAGCGCTTACTATGTGCAGAGCACTGTTCTAAGCGCTGGGGAATTTACAAGGTGATCAGGTTGTCCCACGGGGGGCTCACAGTCTTAATCCCCATTTTCCAGATGAGGTCACTGAGGCCCAGAGAAGTGAAGTGACTTGCCCAAAGTCACACAGCTGACAAGTGGCGGAGCCGGAATTGTGAACCCATCCCAGTGCTTGGCACAAAAGAATTGATCAATCAGTGGTAATTATTCACAGCTTACTGTGGGCAGGACACTGTACTAAACACTTGGGAGAGTTTGACAAAGCTGGTAGTCAAGTTCTTTGACCACGAGTTTACAGTCTAGAGGGGGAGACAGACATTAACGTAAATATTTATTCTGATAGTTTTGACACCTGTCTACATGTTTTGTTTTGTTCATTCATTCAATGGCATTTATTGAGCGCTTACTGCGTGCAGAGCACTGTACTAAGCACTTGGGTGGTCTGTCTCCCCCTTCTAGACTGTGAGCCCGTTGTTTGGTAGGGACCATCTCTATCTGTTGCCTGTATATATGTATATATGTTTGTACATATTTATTACTCTATTTTACTTGTACATATTTATTCTATTTATTTTATATTATTTGGTTTATATGTTTTGTTTTGTTGTCTGTCTTCCCCTTCTAGATTGTGAGCCCGCTGTTGGGTAGGGACCGTCTCTAGATGTTGCCAACTTGTACTTCCCAAGCGCTTAGTACAGTGCTCTGCACACAGTAAGCGCTCAATAAATACGATTGAATGAATGAATGAATTACTTGGACTTCCCAAGCGCTTAGTACAGTGCTCTGCACATAAGCGCTCAGTTAATACAACTGAATGACAATGACTGAATGAAATTTATAATTATAATAATAATGATGGCATTTGCTAAGCACTTACTATGTGCCCGGCACTGTTCTAATTATAATAATATAAGAGAAGCAGTGTCGCTCAGTGGAAAGAGCCCGGGCTTTGGAGTCTGAGGTCATGGGTTCAAATCCCGACTCCACCCATTGTCAGCTGGGTGACTTTGGGCAAGTCACTTTACTTCTCTGTGCCCCAGTTACCTCATCTGTAAAATGGGGATTAGACTGTTAGCCCCCCGTGGGGCAACCTGATCACCTTGTAACTTCCCCAGCGCTTAGAACAGTGCTTTGCACATAGTAAGCGCTTAATAAATGCCATTATTATTATTATAAGAAGAAGAAGAAGAAGCGGTGTGGGTTCTAATCCCAGCTCTGCCGCTTGTCTTCTGTGTGACTCTGGGCCTCAGTTAGCTCATCTGTAAAATGGGGATTGAGTCTGTGAGCCCCATGTGGGACAGAAAGACGTGTAGGGAGGCAGGTCCAGCTCGGCTGGGATGTTGGGGCGAGCGTTAGAGAGGCAGCGTGGCTCAATGGAAAGAGCCCGGGCTTGGGGGTCAGAGGTCACGGGTTCAAATCCCAGCTCCGCCAACTGTCAGCTGGGTGACTTTGGGCAAGTCAACTTCAATCAATCAATCAATCGTATTTATTGAGCACTTACTGTGTGCAGAGCACTGGACTAAGCACTTGGGAAGTACAACAAATACCTACAAACATATATACAGGCGACTTCTCTGGGCCTCAGTTCCTTCATCTGGAAAATGGGGATGAAGACTGTGAGCCCCATGTGGAACAACCTAATCACCCTGTATCCTCCCCAGCGCTTACAACAGTGCTTTGCACATAGTAAGCGCTTAACAAATGCCACCATTATTATTATTATTATTTTGACTTGCCAGTCAAACGCTCCCAAGCTCCCACAGCTCTAGCTGGCTGCCCCTCTCTCTGAAATTTCCACCTCTAAATCATCATCATCATCATCAATCGTATTTATTGAGCGCTTACTATGTGCAGAGCACTGTACTAAGCACTTGGGAAGTACAAATTGGCAACATATAGAGACAGTCCCTACCCAACAGTGGGCTCACCCCTGCCACACACCAACAGCCTAATTAATTTTGGAAACACACCGGGGCGGCGGCGGCTCCAGACTGGGAAAACCCCACTCGGGCTAGAGACATTTCCCCCGAGACATTCCTGGGTTTATGTCTTCCCTGGCCGTCCAATCCGGATTGGCATTCCCTTCGGAAAGGGAGGGAAAACCCTGCTTCCTTCCATTTCTAAACCCTACTTTAGGGCACCTAGGAAATTCTGAGCAATCCCTATGTGACCAACTCCGCTTTCTCACTCTCCTGGAGAAAATCCAGAGGATGTGGGAAACATTTCTAACGATTCCCAAGGCAACTTAATTTTGTAAAGCGCTTTGTAAACACTTTTATTGATTATTCCTCAAACTGAAGTGATGACAGTGGACAGATGCGTTTGGCATGGGGCTGGATAGAGAACACCACAGTCCTGCAACTAATTAATCGGGCTAAATCTGTCTGTTTTTTGTGAGCTCCGGCTCCCAAGTTTAATTTGACGTTTTCCCCCCTTGGTCCCAACCCCAGGCCACGTCCCTCTCCTTCTCCCTGCAGTTCTGGGTGATCCTGGCCCTGTGCTTAGGCAGAAGGAATGGGAAGGATCGTAGTAATAATAACTGTGGTATTTGTTAAGCGCTTACTACATGCCAGGCACTGTACTAAACACTGGGCGGACACAAGCGAATTGGATTGGACGCAGCCCCTCGTCCCACTTGGGGCTCACATTCTCAAGACTGTGGGAGGACCAGAAAAGTGAAGTGACTTGTCCAAGGCCACACAACCGACAAGTGGAGGGGCTGGGATTAGAACCCATGACCCTTTGACACCCGGGCCCGTAGCGTAGCCAAGCATGGCTTAGTGGAGAGAGCTCGGGTTTGGGAGTCAGAGGTCGTGGGTTCTCATCCCGGCTCCGCCGCTTGTCAGCTGTGTGACTTTGGGCAAGTCGCTTCACTTCCCTGGGCCTCAGTTCCCTCATCTGTCAAATGGGGATGAAGACTGTGAGCCCCACGGGGGACAACCTGATCACCTTGTAATTCCCCCAGTGCTTGGCACACGGTAAGCACTTAAATACCAACATTTATTATTATTGTTAGCAGAGAAGAAGCGTGGCTCGGTGGAAAGAGCCCGGGCTTTGGAGTCAGAGGTCATGGGTTCAAATCCCAACTCTTCCAATTGTCAGCTGACTTTGGGCAAGTTACTTCACTTCTCTGAGCCTCAGTTCCCTCATCTGTAAAATGGAGATGAAGACTGTGAGCCTCACGTGGGACAACACGATCACCTTGTATCTCCCCCAGTGCTTAGTACAGTGCTTGGCACATAGTAAGCCCTTAATACCAACATTATTATTATTATTAGCAGAGAAGCAGTGTTGCTCAGTGGAAAGAGCCCAGGCTTGGGAGTCAGAGGTCATGGGTTCTATTTCCGGCTCCACCACTTGTCAGCTGTGTGACTTTGGGCAGGTCAGAGCCCACTGTTGGGTAGGGACTGTCTCTATATGTTGCCAACTGTACTTCCCAAGCGCTTAGTACAGCGCTCTGCATACAGTAAGCACTCAATAAATACGATTGATTGATTGATTGATTCTCTGTGCCTCAGTGACCTCATCTGTCAAATGGGGAAGAAGACTGTGAGCTCCCCGTGGGACAACCTGATCACCTTGTAACCTCCCCAGAGCTTAGAACAGTGCTTTGCACCTAGTAAGCGCTTAATAAATGCCATCATTATTATTATTATTATCTGGAAAATGGGGATGAAGACTGTGAGCCCCCCGTGGGACAACCTGATCACCTTGTAACCTCCCCAGTGCTTAGAACAGTGCTTGGCACCTAGTAAGCGCTTAATAAATTCTATTATTATTATTATTATTATTATCTGTAAAATGGGGATGAAGACTGTGAGCCCCCCGTGGGACAACCTGCTCACCTTGTAACCTCCCCAGCGCTTAGAACAGCGCTTTGCACCTAGTAAGCACTTAATAAATGCCATCATTATCATAATTATTATTATCTGGAAAATGGGGATGAAGACTGTGAGCCCCCCGTGGGACAACCTGATCACCTTGTAACCTCCCCAGTTCTTAGAACAGTGCTTTGCACATAGTAAGTGCTTAATAAATGCCATCATCATCATTATTATTATTATTATCTGTAAAATGGGGATGAAGACTGTGTGCCCCCCATGGGACAACTTGATCACCTTGTAACCTCCCCGGTGCTTAGAACAGTGCTTTGCACATTGTAAGTGCTTAATAGATACCATCAGTATTATCATTATCTGTAAAATGGGGATGAAGACTGTGAGCCCCACGTGGGACAACCTGATCACCTTGTAACCTCCCCAGCGCCTAGAACAGTGCTTGGCACATAGCAAGCGCTTAATAAATGCCATCATTATTATTATTATCTGTAAAACGGGGATGAAGACTGTGAGCCCCCCGTGGGACAACCTGATCACCTTGTAACCTCCCCGGCGCTTAGAACAGTGCTTTGCACATTGTAAGTGCTTAATAGATACCATCAGTATTATTATTATCTGTAAAATGGGGATGAAGACTGTGAGCCCCCCGTGGGACAACCTGATCACCTTGTAACCTCCCCAGCGCCTAGAACAGTGCTTTGCACATAGCAAGCACTTAATAAATGCCATTATTATTATTATTATCTTTAAAATGGGGATGAAGACTGTGAGCCCCCCGTGGGACCACCTGATTCACCTTGTAACCTCCCCTGTGCTTAGAACAGTGCTTGGCACGTAGTAAGCGCTTTACAAACACCATCATTATTATTATTAGGACAGTGGTTTGCAAATAGTAAGCGCTTAACAAAAACCATCCTTATTATTATTATTAGAACAGTGCTTCGCACATAGTAAGCGCTTAACAAATGCCATTATTATTGTTATTATTATCTTATACGTCCCCCAGCGCTTAGCACAGTGCTCGGCACACGGTAAGCGCTGAAGAAATGCCATCATTATTCATCCATTCATTCTTTCCATCGCATTTATTGAGCGCTTATTTCGGTGGGCCGCGCACTGTAGTAAGCGCCTAAGGGCGCCTCCCCCCAGCCCATCGCACCCAAGCACGCGGATCGCGCTGCGCAGGCGCACTGGGGCTCGCGCCAGGCACGCGCACGCACGGACGCGCGCGCCCCCGCTTACCTGCGGCGCGGGCGGCGGCGTTGGCGCGCCCTGGCGGGAGGGCTGTCGACGTCCCGTCCGCCCTGCGGGGGGCGCTGCGGCTGCGGCCCCGGCCCGGCTCCCGAGGGCCTGCCTGGGCCGCCGCGCCGACCCGCACCCGGCAGCCCCCGCGCGGGCTCTCGGCGCCCCGGCCGGGCAGGGCGCATGCGCGGGGGCCCGCCGCCCGCAGGGGCGGACACGCCCACCCCGCGGGGGGGGGGAGGGAGGGAGGGAGAGGGGGAGGGAGGAGGATGGAAGAGGAGAGAGAAGGAGGGAGGGTGGGGAGAAGCAAGAGGAGAAGGAGGAGGGGGAAGAGGGGAAGGAAGGGGGAGGAAAAAGAGGAGGAGGGAGGAAGAGGAAGAGGAGGAGAGAGGATGATGGAAGAGGAGAGAGAAGGAGGGAGGATGGGGAGAAGCAAGAGGAGGAGGAGGAGGAGAAGCAAGAGGAGGAGGAGAAGGTGAAGCAAGAGGAGGAGGGAAGAGGAGAAGGAGGAGGGAGGAAGAAGAGAGGAGAAGGGAGGAAGAGGAGAGGAGGAGAGAGGCTAATGGAAGAGGAGAGAGAAGGAGGGAGGATGGGGAGAAGCAAGAGGAGGAGGAGGGGGAAGAGGGGAAGGAGAAGGGAGGAGGACGAGGAGAGAGGAGAAGGGAGGAAGAGGAGGAGAGAGGATGATGGAAGAGGGGAGAGAAGGAGGGAGGATGGGGAGAAGCAAGAGGAGGAGGAGAAGGAGGAGGAGAGGAGGAGAGAGGATGATGGAAGAGGAGAGAGAAGGAGGGAGGATGGGGAGAAGCAAGAGGAGAAGGAGGAGGGGGAAGAGGAGGAGGGAGGAAGAAGAGAGGAGGAGGAGGGAGGGAGAAGAGAGGAGGGAGGAAGAAGAGGAGAGGAGAAGGGAGGAAGAGGAGGAGAGAGGATGATGGAAGAGGAGAGAGAAGGAGGGAGGATGGGGAGAAGCAAGAGGAGAAGGAGGAGGGGGAAGAGGAGAAGGAGGAGGGAGGAAGAAGAGAGGAGGAGGAGGGAGGAAGAGGAGAGAGGAGAAGGGAGGAAGAGGAGGAGAGGATGATGGAAGAGGAGAGAGAAGGAGGGAGGATGGGGAGAAGCAAGAGGAGGAGCAGAAGAGGGAGGAGGAGAGGAGGAGAGAGGATGATGGAAGAGGAGAGAGAAGGAGGGAGGATTGGGAGAAACAAGAGGAGAAGGAGGAGGGGGAAGAGGAGGAGGAGGAGGGAGGAAGAAGAGAGGAGGAGGAGGGAGGAAAAAGAGAGGAGGAGGGAGGAAGAAGAGAGGAGGAGGGAGGAAGAAGAGAGAGGAGAAGGGAGGGAGGAGAGAGGAGAAGGGAGGAAGAGGAGGAGAGAGGATGATGGAAGAGGAGAGAGAAGGAGGGAGGATGGGGAGAAGCAAGAGGAGGAGGAGAAGGAGAAGCAAGAGGAGAAGGAGAAGGGGGAAGAGGAGAGGAGGAGAGAGGATGATGGAAGAGGAGAGAAGGAGGGAGGATGGGGAGAAACAAGAGGAGAAGGAGGAGGGGGAAGAGGAGAAGGAGGAGGGAGGAAGAAGAGAGGAGGGGGAAGAAGAGAGAGGAGAAGGGAAGAAGAGGAGGAGAGAGGATGATGGAAGAGGAGAGAGAAGGAGGGAGGATGGGGAGAAGCAAGAGGAGGAGGAGGAGGAGAAGGAGAAGCAAGAGGAGGAGGAGAAGGGGGAAGAGGAGAGGAGGAGAGAGGATAATGGAAGAGGAGAGAGAAGGAGGGAGGATGGGGAGAAGCAACAGGAGAAGGAGGAGGGAGGAAGAAGAGAGGAGGAGGAGGAGGAGGGAGGAAGAAGAGAGGAGGAGGAAGAAGAGAGAGGAGAAGGGAGGAAGAGGAGGAGAGAGGATGATGGAAGAGGAGAGAAGGAGGGAGGATGGGGAGAAGCAAGAGGAGAAGGAGGAGGGAGGAAGAAGAGAGGAGGAGGAGGAGGAGGGAGGAAGAAGAGAGGAGGAGAAAGAAGAGAGGAGAAGAGAGGAAGAGGAGGAGAGAGGATGATGGAAGAGGAGAGAGAAGGAAGGAGGATGGGGAGAAGCAGGAGGAGAAGGAGGAGGGAGGAAGAAGAGGAGAAGGGAGGAAGAGGAGGAGAGAGGATGATGGAAGAGGAGAGAGAAGGAGGGAGAATGGGGAGAAGCAAGAGGAGGAGAAGGAGAAGCAAGAGGGGGAGGAGAAGGGGGAAGAGGAGAAGGGAAGAGGACAAGGAGAAGGGAAGAGGAGAAGGAGGAGGGAGGAAGAGGAGAGGAGGAGAAGGGGGAGGGAGGAAGAGGAGAGAACAAAAGAACAAAAGTAGACAGGCATCAATAGCATCAACATAAATAAAATTGTAGATGTACACATCATTAATAAAATAAATAGAATGATAAGTATGTACTTATATGCACTTGTAATAATATGTAGTTTGTGTATGCAAGTGCTGTGGGGTGGGGAGGGATGTAGAGCAGAGGGAGGGAGTAGGGGGGATGGGGAGGGGAGGAGGAGCAGAGGAAAGGGGGAGCTCGGTGTGGGAAGGTAGAGATGAAACGACCTAACTGCAAAGGTGATGTCAGGTTTCTGTAAAATCGTGTGATGAGCAGAAAAAAGAATCTCCTTAGCGGGGATTCTTCTCTCCCATTTTGGTCAATGTGGCTTTGGGCCACAGCACATCCCAGTTGCAATGATGGGTTGGAGAGGTAAACCAGAATAAGTTCGCCACGGGCAGGGATCATCTAAAACCGGTTGTGCTCTCCCTAACACTTAGTACAGTGCCTGCACACAGGAGGTGCTCAGTAAATGCTATTCATTGACAGGATAGGAAAGAAAATCAGGAGTCCCTCCCCAAAAATTAAACTGATATTTACAGAGATTACTCTGCACTGAAACTTTACAAAATACAACAGAAATGTGTCTGCTTACGCTGTTGAACTCTCCCCCAACCACCTACTCTCCGTGCAAGTAAGGGCTCAATAAATACTACTACTACCAGAAGAATACATCAAAGACCAATTTGTTGGGTACCTAGATGACAAGGCTTGGTGAAGGGTAAAATCGGCCAAATTTCATTTCCTCTACGACAGAGTATCAGACTAGGAAGATGAGAGAAGCACTAGCCTCAGTGACCTCATCTGTACAAATGGGGATTAAGACTGTGAGCCCCCCGTGGGACAACCTGATCACCTTGTAACCTCCCCAGCGCTTAGAACAGTGCTTTGCACATAGTAGGCGCTTAACAAATGCTATTATTATTATTATTATTATTATTATTATTATTATTAATTCATTAATCAATAAGACGTTTGAAACTCACAACATGTTCGGTCAAGGAACAATACTATGCTCAGATGACTCAAAAGTCAGGTTCAAAGGGCAATAATCAACAGCTTGGTGAGAAAAAAAACCATCAAGTGGTGTCTCCTAAGGACCATGACCGCCAAATCTGTTATACTGAACTCTCCCAGGCACTTTGTTCAGTGCTCTGCAGACAATAAGCATTCAAAATGTTGCCAACTTGTACTTCCCAAGCGCTTAGTACAGTGCTCTGCACATAATAAGCGCTTAACAAATGCCATTATTATTATTATTATGAATTCATTAATCAATAAGACGTTTGAAACTCACAACACGTTCGGTCAAGGAACAATACTATGCTCAGAGGACTCAAAAGTCAGGTTCAAAGGGTGATAATCAACAGCTTGGTGAGAAAAAAAAATCAAGTAGTGTCTCCTAATCAATCAATCAACCAATCGTATTTATTATTGATTATTTTTATTTATTATTGTTTATTCCTAAGGAACGTGACTGCCAAATCTGTTATACTGAACTCTCCCAGACACTTTGTTCAGTGCTCTGCAGACAATAAGCATTCAAAATGTTGCCAACTTGTACTTCCCAAGCGCTTAGTACAGTGCTCTGCACATAATAAGCGCTTAACAAATGCCATTATTATTATTATTATGAATTCATTAATCAATAAGATGTTTGAAACTCACAACACGTTCGGTCAAGGAACAATACTATGCTCAGAGGACTCAAAAGTCAGGTTCAAAGGGTGATAATCAACAGCTTGGTGAGAAAAAAAATCAAGTAGTGTCTCCTAATCAATCAATCAACCAATCGTATTTATTATTGATTATTTTTATTTATTATTGTTTATTCCTAAGGAACGTGACTGCCAAATCTGTTATACTGAACTCTCCCAGGCACTTTGTACAGTGCTCTGCAGACAATAAGCACTCAATATGTTGCCAACTTGTACTTCCCAAGCGCTTAGTACAGTGCTCGGCACATAGTAAGCGCTTAAAAAATGCCATTATTATTATTATTATTGTGAATTCATTAATCAATAAGATGTTTGAAACTCACAACACGTTCGGTCAAGGAACAATACGATGCTCAGATGACTCAAAAGTCAGGTTCAAAGGGCGATAATCAACAGCTTGGTGAGAAAAAAAATCAAGTAGTGTCTCCTAATCAATCAATCAACCAATCATATTTATTATTGATTATTTTTATTTATCATTATTTATTCCTAAGGAACGTGACTGCCAAATCTGTTATACTGAACTCTCCCAGGCACTTTGTACAGTGCTCTGCAGACAATAAGCACTCAATATGTTGCCAACTTGTACTTCCCAAGCGCTTAGTACAGTGCTCGGCACATAGTAAGCGCTTAACTAATGCCATTATTATTATTATTATTATGAATTCATTAATCAATAAGATGTTTGAAACTCACAACACGTTCGGTCAAGGAACAATACGATGCTCAGATGACTCAAAAGTCAGGTTCAAAGGGCGATAACAGCTTGGTGAGAAAAAAACCAAGTGGTGTCTCCTAAGGAACGTGACTGCCAAATCTGTTATACTGAACTCTCCCAGGCACTTTGGACAGTGCTCTGCAGACAGTAAGCACTCAATATGTTGCCGACTTGTACTTCCCAAGCGTTTAGTACACTGCTCTGCACATAGTAAGCGCTTAACAAATGCCATTATTATTATTATTATTATGAATTCATTAATCAATAAAACGTTTGAAACTCACAACACGTTCAGTCAAGGAACAATACTATGCTCAGATGACTCAAAAGTCAGGTTCGAAGGGTGATAACACCTTGGTGAGAAAAAAAAAACATCAAGTAGTGTCTCCTAAGGAACGTGACTGCCAAATCTGTTATACTGAACTCTCCCAGGCACTTTTGTACAGTGCTCTGAAGGAAATAAGCACTCAATAGGTTGCCACCTTATACTTCCCAAGCGCTCAGTACAGTGCTCTGCACATAGTGCTTAACAAATGCCATTATTATTATTATTATTATTATTATGAATTCATTAATCAATAAGACGTTTGAAACTCACATGCAACACATTCGGTCAAGGAACAATACTATGCTCAGATGACTCAAAAGTCAGGTTCAAAGGGCGATAATCAACAGCTTGGTGAGGAAAAAAACCCATCAAAACCCACGGTCTCCTAAGGACCGTGACTGCCAAATCTGTTATACTGAACTCTCCCAGGCACTTTGTTCAGTGCTCTGCAGACAATAAGCATTCAATATGTTGCCAACTTGTACTTACCAAGCGCTTAGTACAGTGCTCTGCACATAGTAAGTGCTTAACAAATGCCATTATTATTATTATTACTATGAATTCATTAATCAATAAGACGTTTGAAACTCACAGCACGTTCGGTCAAGGAACAATACTATGCTCAGATGACTCAAAAGTCAGGTTCAAAGGGCGATAATCAACAGCTTGGTGAGGAAAAAAACATCAAGTAGTGTCTCCTAATCAATCAATCAACCAACCGTATTTATTATTGATTATTTTTATTTATTATTATTTATTCCTAAGGAACGTGACTGCCAAATCTGTTATACTGAACTCTCCCAGGCACTTTGGACAGTGCTCTGCAGACAATAAGCACTCAATACGTTGCCAACTTGTACTTCCCAAGCGCTTAGTACAGTGCTCTGCACATAGTAAGCGCTTAACAAATGCCATTATTATTATTATTATTATTATTATTATGAAGTCATTAATCAATAAGACGTTTGAAACTCACATACAACACATTCGGTCTAGGAACAATACTATGCTCAGATGACTCAAAAGTCAGGTTCAAAGGGTGATAATCAACAGCTTGGTGAGGAAAAAAACCATCAAGTGGTGTCTTCTAAGGAACGTGACTGCCAAATCTGTTATACTGAACTCTCCCAGGCACTTTGTACAGCGATCTGCAGACAATAAGCATTCAATATGTTGCCAACTTGTACTTCCCAAGCGCTTAGTACAGTGCTCTGCACATAGTAAGCACTTAACAAATGCCATTATTATTATTATTATTATGAATTCATTAATCAATAAGGCGTTTGAAACATACAACACGTTCGGTCAAGGACCAATACTATGCTCAGATGACTCAAAAGTCAGGTTCAAAGGGCGATAACCGCTTGGTGAGGAAAAAAAAATCAAGTAGTGTCTCCTAATCAATCAATCAACCAATCGTATTTATTATTTTTATTTATTATTATTTATACCTAAGGAACTTGACTGCCAAATCTGTTATACTGAACTCTCCCAGGCACTTTGGACAGTGCTCTGCAGACAGTAAGCACTCAATATGTTGCCGACTTGTACTTCCCAAGCGTTTAGTACAGTGCTCTGCACATAGTAAGCACTTAACAAATGCCATTATTATTATTATTATTATGAATTCATTAATCAATAAAACGTTTGAAACTCACAACACGTTCAGTCAAGGAACAATACTATGCTCAGATGACTCAAAAGTCAGGTTCAAAGGGCGATAACCGCTTGGTGAGGAAAAAAAACATCAAGTAGTGTCTCCTAATCAATCAATCAACCAATCGTATTTATTATTGATTATTTTTATTTATTATTATTTATTCCTAAGGAACGTGACTGCCAAATCTGTTATACTGAACTCTCCCAGGCACTTTGGACAGTGCTCTGCAGACAATAAGCACTCAATATGTTGCCAACTTGTACTTCCCAAGCACTTAGTACAGTGCTCTGCACATAATAAGTGCTTAACAAAAGCCATTATTATTATTATTATTATGAATTCATTAATCAATAAGATGTTTGAAACTCACAACACGTTCGGTCTAGGAACAATACTATGCTCAGATGACTCAAAAGTCAGGTTCAAAGGGTGATAATCAACAGCTTGGTGAGGAAAAAAACCATCAAGTGGTGTCTCCTAAGGAACGTGACTGCCAAATCTGTCATACTGAACTCTCCCAGGCACTTTGTACAGCGATCTGCAGACAATAAGCATTCGATATGTTGCCAACTTGTACTTCCCAAGCGCTTAGTACAGTGCTCTGCACATAGTAAGCACTTAACAAATGTCATTATTATTATTATTATTATGAATTCATTAATCAATAAGACGTTTGAAACTTACAACACGTTTGGTCAAGGAACAATACTATGCTCAGATGACTCAAAAGTCAGGTTCAAAGGGCGATAGCTCGGTGAGGAAAAAAACATAAAGTAGTGTCTCCTAATCAATCAATCAACCAATCGTATTTATTATTGATTATTTTTATTTATTATTATTTATTCCTAAGGAACGTGACTGCCAAATCTGTTATACTGAACTCTCCCAGGCACTTTGGACAGTGCTCTGCAGACAATAAGCACTCAATATGTTGCCAACTTGTACTTCCCAAGCGCATAGTCCAGTGCTCTGCACACAGTAAGTGCTCAATAAATATAACTGAATGAATGAATGAATAAATGGCATTGATTGACTGATTACGGGCTACTCCTGGGGCCGATTCCTTTCGATGCCTAAGTGAAGGAATCAAGAACATGCTCCTGTATTCTACTAACCTGGGCAAGGTTGCTAACCTTACAGAAGATTCAAAATGACACTGATAAGGAATGATAATTGTATCTGCTAAGCGCTTTCTGTGTGCCATCATCATCAATCGTATTTATTGAGCGCTTACTATGTGCAGAGCACTGTACTAAGCGCTTGGGAAGTACAAATTGGCACTGTACCATGGGCTGGGATAGATAGGAGATGATAATCCAGTTGGACCCACATGAAAGTGAATATGACAAATGCAAAGGAGTACAGAAGGGCTCGAAAATAAGCACCTCAAAGGAAAAAGAGACTTCTCAAGACCAACCGAAAATGACCTGGAGATCTTCATTAACCGCAATCTGAATATAAATCCATAAACTGGGAAGCAGCGTGGCTCAGTGGAAAGAGCCCGGGCTTTGGAGTCAGAGGTCATGGGTTCAAATCCCGGCTCCGCCAACTGTCAGCTGTATGACTTGGGGCAAGTCACTTCACTTCTCTGGGCCTCAGTTACCTCATCTGGAAAACGGGGATTAAGTCTGTGAGCCCCCCGTGGGACAACCTGATGGCCTTGTAACCTCCCCAGCGCTTAGAACAGTGCTTTGCATATAGTAAGTGCTTAATAAATGCCATTAAAAAAAAATAGCAGAAAAAGTGCAGGCCTGAGAGTCAAAGGACCTTAGTTCTAACCCCGGCTCTGCCAATTGCTTGCTGTGTGACCTTGGGCAAGTCACTTCACTTCTCTGGCTCAGTGGAAAGAGCCCGGGCTTTGGAGTCAGAGGTCATGGGTCCAAATCCCGACTCCACCACATATCTGTTGTGTGACCTTGGGCAAGTCACTTAACTTCTCTGAGCCTCAGTTCCCCCATCTGTAAAATGGGGATTAAGACTGTGAGCCCCACATGGGACAACTTGTAACCCCCCCAGTGCTTATAACAGTGCTCAGCACATAGCCCTTAACAAATGCCATCATTATAATTATTATTCTCTGGGCCTCAGTTTCCTTCTACTCACAAGGACCTTACAGTCTAGAAGATGTGAGATGATGTGAGATGTCTAGAACAAATGAGGAAATACTCCTTCACTTATTCCAAATGCCCTCAGGATCAATCAATCCATGGTATTTATTGAAAGTTTACTGCGTGCAGAGCACACGGGAGTAGCAACATGGCACAGTGGATAGATCACTGAGTCTGGGAGCCTGAAGGTCGTAGCTTCTAATCTCAGCTCTGTCACTTGTCTGTTTTATTATTATTTATTATTTATTTTACTTGTACATATTCATTCTATCAATTTTATTCTGTTAATATGTTTTGTTTTGTTCTCTGCCTCCCCCTTCGAGACTGTGAGCCCACTGTTGGGTAGGGACCGTCATTATATGTTGCCAAATTGTACTTCCCAAGCGCTTAGTACAGTGCTCTGCACACAGTAAGTGCTCAATAAATACGATTGAATGAATGAATGAATAGAAGATAATAACTGTATTCATTAAGCATTTACTATATGCCAGGTTTGTATTAAGCGCTGCATTAGATACAAGACAATTGGGTGGGACACAATCCCTTTCCCATGTAGGGCTCATGGTCTTCATCCCCATTTTACAGATGAGGGAACTGAGGCACAGAGAAGTGAAGTGACTTGCCCAAGGTCACTTAGCAGACAAGTGGCGGAGGCGGGATTAGAACCCAGGTTCTTCTGACTTGTAGGCCTGTGCTCTATCTACTATGCCATGCTGCTTCTGAGACCAGGGAGATGCCTAGGGTGGAGTGAGACAGTTAATCATATTTATTGAGGCTTATGTTGTGTATGGCACTGTACTAAGCACTTGGGAGAGTACAATATAAGAATAAACAAACACATTCCCTGTCCGCAACAAGCATACAGTCTAGAGGGGGTGACAGAAATCAATAAGAATAAATTCCATATGTACATAAGGTACATATAGGAGAAACAGCATGGCTCAGTGGAAAGAACACGGACTTTGGGGTCAGAGGTCATGGGTTCAAATCCCAGCTCCACCATTCATTCATTCATTCAATTGTATTTATTGAGCACTTACTGTGTGCAGAGCACTGTCCTAAGTGCTTGGCAGCATATAGAGATGGTCCCTACTCAATAACAGGCTCACGGTCTAGAAGGGGGAGACAGACAATGAAACAAAACATGTGGACAGGTGTCAAGTCATCGGAATAAATAGAAGTAAAGCTAGACGCACATCATTAACAAAATAAATAGAATAGTAAATATGTACAAGTAAAATAAATAGAGTAATAAATCTGTACAAACATATATGCAGGTGCTGTGGGAAGGGGAAGGAGGTAGGGCGGGAAGCAGTGTGGCTCAGTGGAAATAGCCCGGGCTTTGGACTCTGAGGTCATAGGTTCAAATCCTGGCTCCGCCAACTGTCAGCTGTGTGACTTTGGGCAAGTCACTTCACTTCTCTGGGCCTCAGTTACCTCATCTGTAAAATGGGGATTAAAACTGTGAGCCCCCCGTGGGACAACCTGATGGCCTTGTAACCTCCCCAGCGCTTAGAACAGTGCTTTGCACATAGTAAGCACTTAATAAATGCCATTATTATATTATTATTACAGGCTATGGGTTTGAATCCCTGCTCCGCCAGCTGTCAGCTGTGTGACTTTGGGCAAGTCACTTCACTTCTCTGGGCCTCAGTTAACTCATCTGTAAAATGGGGATTAAAGCTGCGGGCGCCCCGTGGGACAACCTGATCACCTTGTAACCTCCCCAGCGCTTTGCACATGGTAAGCGCTTAACAAAAACCATTATTATTATTATTATTATTATCATTATTATTATTACATAAGTGCTTTGGGGCTGGGAGAGGGGATGAAAAAAGAGCGCAACTTATGGTGATCCAAAAGGGAGTTGAGGGTGTGGAGACTCACGCCTATCCCACCCAGACATGTGGGATTCCTCTCCCCCTCGTCCCCCTCTCCATCCCCCCATCTTACCTCCTTCCCTTCCCCACAGCACCTGTATATATGTATATATGTTTGTACGTATTTATTACTCTATTTATTTATTTATTTTACTTGTACATATCTATTCTATTTATTTTATTTTGTTAGTATGTTTGGTTTTGTTCTCTGTCTCCCCCTTTTAGACTGTAAGCCCACTGTTGGGTAGGGGCTGTCTCTAGATGTTGCCAATTTGTACTTCCCAAGCGCTTAGTACAGTGCTCTGCACATAGTAAGTGCTCAATAAATACGATTGATGATGATGATGATGATGATGATGTGGACAGTCCCAACATGGCCCAGGAGTTCCTACCTCTGGCCCGGAATGCCCTCCCTCCTCACATTTGCCAAACTAGGTCTCTTCCCCCCTTCACAACCCTACTGAGAGCTCACCTCCTCCAGGAGGCCTTCCCAGCCTGAGCGCCCCTTTTCCTCTGTTCCTCCTCCCCTCCTCATCGCCCCTACTCCCTCCCTCTGCTGTACCAGAAAGAGCCCGGGCTTGGGAGTCAAAGGTCGTGAGTTCTAATCCCGGCTTCGCCGCTTGCCAGCTGTGTGACTCGGGGCAAGTCACTTCACTTCTCTGGGCCTCAGTTACCTCATCTGTAAAATGGGGATTAAGATTGTGAGCCCCATGTGGGACAACATGATCACCTTGTATCCCCCCAGCGCTTAGAACAGTGCTTGGCACATAGTAAGTGCTTAACAAATACCATCATTATTATTATTATTATCCCCCTCTCCACCCCACAGCACTTGTGTATATTTGTACATATTATTCAATTGTCATATTATTCAATTGTCGCCAATTGTCAGCTGTGTGACTTTGGGCAAGTCACTTCACTTCTCTGTGCCTCAGTTACCTCATCTGTAAAATGGGGATGAAGATTGTGAGCCCCCCTTGTGGGACAACCTGATCACCTTGTAACTTCCCCAGCACTTAGAACAGTGCTTGGCACATAGTAAGCGCTTAATAAATGCCATTATTATTATTATTATATCTGTAATTCTATTTATCTATTTTAGTGTTATTGATGTTATTGATTATTATCCCCTGCTCCGCCCCACAGCACTTGTGTATATTTGTACATATTATTCTGTTTATTTAGAAGTAGCGTAGCTCAGTGGAAGGAGCATGGGCTTTGGAGTCAGAGGTCAGGGGTTCAAATCCCGGCTCTGCCAATTGTCAGCTGTGTGACTTTGGGCAAGTCACTTCACTTCTCTGGGCCTCAGTTACCTCATCTGTAAAATGGGGATGAAGATTGTGAGCCCTCCTTGTGGGACAAACTGATCACCTTGCAACCTCCCCAGCGCTTAGAACAGTGCTTGGCACATAGTAAGCGCTTAATAAATGCCATCATCATCATTATTATTATATCTGTAATTCTATTTATCTATTTTAGTGTTATTGATGTTATTGTTTTGTTTTGTTGTCTGTCTCCCCCTTCTAGACTGCGAGCCCGTTGTTGGGTAGGGATTGTCTCTTTCCGTTGCCAAACTGTACTTTTCAAGCGCTTAGTCCAGTGCTCTGCACACAGTAAGCGCTCAATAAATATGATTGAATGAATGAAGGAATGAATGGAGACACTGCACTGACACACAATCCTACACGGACACTCAACCAGACCGACTCTTAAGCACCTACAGAGACAGGAACAGACACAGACCCGAAACCTTGTCAATCGATCAGTGGTATTTATTGAACGCTGTGGCAAAGCACCTGGGAGAATGCGCCCTGAATCTAAATCAATCAATCGTATTTATTGAGCGCTTACTGTGTGCAGAGCACTGTACTAAGCGCTTGGGAAGTACAAGTTGGCAACATAGAGAGACAGTCCCTACCCAACAGTGGGCTCACAGTCTAATAAAGACATGGCGTTTATTCTGAAGAGGCTTACAGTCCAACAGGGGACAAAAAGTTTTTACAATTAGTGAGAGCAGGAAGAAGAACAAGGATATAACATGCCTGGATGAAATAACTGACTAATTGTTTCTACCTATATAAATAAGTGGTGATGATAGTTATAAGCAGCGTGGCTCCAATGGAAAGAGCCCGGGCTTTGGAGTCAGAGGTCATGAGTTCAAATCCCGGCTCCGCCGAATGTCAGCTGTGTGACTTTGGGCAAGTCACTTCACCTCTCTGGGCCTCAGTTCCCTCATCTGTAAAATGGGGATGAAGATTGTGAGCCCCCCGTGGGACAACCTCATCACCTTGTAATCTCCCCAGCGCTTAGAACAGTGCTTTGCACATAGTAAGTGCTTAATAAATGCCATTATCATTATTATTATTATTCTCTGGGCCTCAGTTACCTCATCTGTAAAATGGGGATGAAGACTGGGAGCCCCCCATGGGACAACCTGATCACTTTGTAACCTCCCCAGCGCTTAGAACAGTGCTTTCCACATAGTAAGTGCTTAATAAATGCCATCATTAAGTACATAAGTGCCTGAAGTGGCTGAAAGACGCAACTTCAAAGCCCCCCTCATCAAAACCTACTATAATCGTATTTCCCCCAGGGAACTTTTCCTGTCCAATGTCTCATCTCCCCACTTTCATTCATTCATTCATTCAATCGTATTTATTGAGCTCCTACTGTGTGCAAAGCACTGCACTAAGCACTTGGAAAATACAATTTGGCAACAGAGACAAAGCCTATTCTGTCTCCCTCTGTGTCACCTTGGGACTGTAGAGAAGCAGCGTGGCTCAGTGGAAAGAGCCCGGGCTTGGGAGTCAGAGGTCGTGGGTTCTAATCCCGCCTCTGCCGCTTGTCAGCTGTGTGACTTTGGGCAAGTCACTTCTCTGTGCCTCAGTCACCTCATCTGTAAACTGAGGATTAAGACTGTGAACCCACTGTGGGACAACCTGATCTCCTTGTAACCTCCCCAGTGCTTAGAACAGTGCTTTGTGCATAGTAAGCACTTAATAAATGCCATCATTATTATTATCGTTTTTATTACTCCTAAGCACTTTGATATTCTCCCCGACATCCAGCACTTTGGTACCAGCCCGCAAACCGCCTATCTCGCCAACAACCCCTCGTCCACATCCTGCCTCTGGCCTGGAAAGCCCTCCCTCCTCAAATCCACCAGACCATGACTCTCCCCCACTTCAAAGCCTTATTGAAGACACATCTCCTCTAAGAGGCCTTTCCCTTTTCTCTTCTCCCTCTCCCTTCTGCATCACCTTGACTTGCTCTTTTTTTTCATCCCCCCCACAGCACTTATGTACATATCTGTAATTTATTAATTCATATAAATGTCTGTCTCCCCCCCATCTAGACTGTAAGATCATTGTGGGCAGGGAATATATCTGTTTATTGCTTTACAGTACTCTCCCAAGCACTCAATCAATACGATTGAATCAATCAATCGTATTTATTGAGCGCTTACTGCGTGCAGAGCACTGGACTAAGCGCTTGGGAAGTACAAGTTGGCGACATATAGAGACAGTCCCAACCCAACAGTGGGCTTACAGTCTAGAGAATTGAATGAATGACCAGATGAATACATAGCCTTAGGCTCTGTTCTTTCCCTTCTCATAGTTTATTTTAATGTCTTTCTCCTCCATTAGATTGTAAACTCCTTGAGGACAAGGGTCACAGCCATTATAATAATAATTAAGGCATTTATTAAGTGTTTACTATATGCAAAGCACTGTTATTAACTTTACCGTATCTGTCAGTCAGTTGTATTTATTGTGAACTTACTGTGCAGAGCACTGTACTAAGTGCTTGGAAGAGTACAATATAACAGACACTTTCCCTGCTCACAATAAGCTTTCAGCCTCCAAAGCGCTTAATACCTACTGTGCTCAGTACACAGTAAGCACTCAATAAATGCCACTGATTGATTGAATTAATCAGGGAAGCCTTCTTGGTGGAGGTGGAATTTCAGGGGGGCTTTGAAGATGGGAAGAACTGTAATCTGGCAAGGAAGGGAGAGGCAGTTTTAAGTGCTGGGATAAAAGTGTGGACAAGGAGAAGAGAGACAGGGTGGCCTTATGGACAGCCCGTTGTTGGGTAGGGACCATCTCTATATGTTGCTAACTTGTATTTCCCAAGAGCTTAGTACAGTGCTCTGCACACAGTAAGCGCTCAATAAATACGATTGAATGAATGAATGAATGAATGATAGAGCATGGACCTGAGTTCTAATCCCTGCTCTCAATGAGACTGACTTCAGGGGGCCTACTTTGTCATTAGTAAACGGAACCCG
This sequence comes from Tachyglossus aculeatus, assembly GCF_015852505.1. Lineage (NCBI taxonomy): Eukaryota > Metazoa > Chordata > Mammalia > Monotremata > Tachyglossidae > Tachyglossus > Tachyglossus aculeatus. The sequence continues at coordinate 105,335,897 of NC_052066.1, read as the reverse complement.
ACATTCGCTTCTCTAGGAAGCCGCACTGCCGGGCAAAGTTCAGGGAAAAAATAATACGCAATTTATTTATTCATATTAATGTCTGCCTCCCTCCCTAGACTGTAATCTTGCTGTGGGCAGGGAATGTGTCTACCTACTCTGTTATAGTGTACTCTCCCAAGGACTTAGCATAGCGTTCTGCACGTGGTAAGAGCTCAATAAATATGATTGATTGATTGATTGCTTGATTGAAATAAACTTCTTGTGGGCAGGGAAAGCGTCTTCCAACTCTGCTGTATTGAACTCTCCCAAGGGCTTTGTACGCACCCCATAAATATCATTGATGATGAAAGGCCCCCAATCTTGCCGGGTAAGTGAACATTGCAATAAATTACAGACGGGGAAGCAACCAAGTTTAAAAATATGGACACAATTGTTGCGGGGCTGGAGAGTGAAGCAAATACCCAAGTACCTAAGAGGTGAGAACTCGTGTGCATAAGTGATGCGGAAGGGTTGAAGTAGACATAATGGAGGAAATGGGAGTTGGGGGGGAGATGAGCCATTAATCAGGGAAGTCCTCCTGGAGAAGTGGGATTTTAGAAGGGCTTTGAAGAGAAGGAAAGCAGCGTTCTGTGGGATGTGAAAAGGGAGGGAGTCCCAGACGAGGGGGAGGACGAGAGCAAGAGGCACAAGTGAGAGAGATGGGAACATAGGTGAGCTTTAAAGGAGTGAAATGTGGGACGGGAGCGTAGAGAGGGAGGAGCATGGATGAGGAAGCGAGAAGATAGCTGAACGAGTGCCTTAAAGCCAATGGTCAGGAGTTTTTCCATGATATGGAGAGGAATTCATTCAATCATATTTATTGAGCCCTTACTGTGTGCAGATAATAATAATAATAATAATGATGGCATTTATTAAGGTGCTTACTATGTGCAAAGCACTGTTCTAAGCGCTGGGGGGGGGGATACAAGGTGATCAGGTTGTCCCACGGGGGGCTCACAATCTTATTCCCCATTTTACAGATGAGGTAACTGAGGCACAGAAAAGTTAAGTGACTTGCCCAAAGTCACACAGCCGATAAGTTGGCCAGCCAATAGAAGATTTGGAGGATTGCTGGGGGATGTGTGCTAAACAGTGTTTTGGAAAAAAAGATCTGGGTCGCAGAGGGAAGTATGGAATGGAGAGGGGAGAAGCTGAAGGCAGGGCGGTCAGCAAGGAGGATGATACAATAATAATAATAATAATGATGGCATTTATTAAGCACTTACTATGTGCAAAGCACTGTTCTAAGCACTGGGGAGGTTACAAGGTGATCAGGTTGTCCCACGTGGGGCTCAGAGTATTAATCCCTATTTTACAGTTGAGGTAACTGAGGCCCAGAGAAGTGAAGTGACTTGCCCAAAGTCACACTGTTGACAACTGGCAGAGCCAGGATTTGAACGCATGACCTCTGACTCCAAAGCCCGGGCTCTTTCCACTGAGCCACGCTGCTTCTGCAGTATCAGTAAGAACAGTATCAGTAGTTGAGGTAGTAGAGAAGCAGCGTGGCTTAGTGGAAAGAGCCCAGGCTTGGGAGTCAGAGGTCGTGGGTTCTAATCCCGGCTCCGCCACTGATCAGCTGTGCGACTTTGGGCAAGTCACTTCTCTGTGCCTCAGTTCCCTCATCTGTAAAATGGGGATGAAGACTGTGAGCCCCACGTGGGACAACCTGATTACTTTGTATCTATCCCTGTGCTTAGAACAGTACATGGTAAGTGCTTTACAATTATTATTATTTGACAAATGTTTGGACCAATGTGATAGTGGTTTGGACTGTGACTGTGAGCCCACTCTTTTAGACTGTGAGCCCACTGTTGGGTAGGGACTGTCTATATGTTTCCAACTTGTACTTCCCAAGCTCTTAGTAAAGTGCTCTGCACACAGTAAGCGCTCAATAAATATGATTGATTGATTGATTGATTGATTGATAGAGAGGGAGGAGCAGATCCTGGAGATGCTGTGAAGAAATAAAAATAGGACAGGGTAGGAGGGTTGAAAGAGAGAGAGGAGTCAGGGATTACACAGACTCCCTGAGGTACTTATGTACATATCTTATATTCTCTGGGAACCACAAGGGCCTAGTGAACAGAGCACGGTCTAATGAAAAGAGCACAGGCCTGAGACCCAGAGGACTTGGGTTCTAATTCCGGCTCTGCCACTTCCCTGCTGTATGATCTTGGGAAATTCACTGAACTTCTCTGTGCTTCATTCAGCCAATCATATTTATTGAGCACTTCCCGCAAAGCACTGTGCTAAACGCTTCAGTTTCCTCATCTGTAAAATGTGGATTCAATATCTGTTCTCCCCCCGCCCCCTTAGACTGTGAGCCCCATGTGGGATGGGGATTTTGTCCAACTCATAGATCTACCTCGGCACTTAGTACAATTCTTGACACATAGAAAACACTCAAAATATCAAAATTATCGTTATTATTGGCTCACTGGAAAGAGCCTGGGCTTTGGAGTCAGAGGTCATGGGTTCAAATCCCGGCTCCGCCAGTTGTCAGCTGCGTGGCTTTGGGCAAGTCATTTCACTTCTCTGTGCCTCAGTTACCTGGGAAGCAGCGTGGCTCAGTGGAAAAGAGCACGGGCTTTGGAGTCAGAGGTCGTGGGTTCAAATCCGGCTCCGCCAATTACCTGTGTGACTTTGGGCAAGTTACTTAACTTCTCTGGGCCTCAGTTACCTCATCTGTAAAATGGGGATTAAGACTGTGAGCCCCCCGTGGGACAACCTGATCACTTTGTAACCTCCCCAGCGCTCAGAACAGTGCTTTGCACATAGTAAGTGCTTAATAAATGGCACGATTATTATTATTAATATGAGGATTAAGACTGTGAGCCCCCCGTGGGACAACCTGATCACTTTGTAACCTCCCCAGCGCTTAGAACAGTGCTTTGCACATAGTAAGTGCTTAATAAATGTCATTATTATTATTATTAAAAGGAGGGTGTAACCTCCCCAGCGCTTAGAACAGTGCAAAGCACTGTTTGTAGTAAGTAAGCATTTACTACACAGTAAGCACTTAATAAATGCCGTCATTATTATTACTCTATTACTTTTGTGGAATATTCTTTAATGTCTGTCTCCCCCACTAAACTGTAAGCTTCTTCAGGGCAAGGATCACATCTACTAATTCTATCATTACTCCCCCAAGCACTTCAGCGCTTAGAACAGTGCTTTGCACATAGTAAGCACTTACTAAATGCCATTATTATTATTATTATTATTATTATTATTAATAGAGTAGGTGCTCAGTGAAGGTTCTTGACTGATTAAACAGTGCCTTACTTTGACTTACTACCCTGGGATTTCTTCTTCCTCCTCCCTTTTCTTCTTCCTCCTCCCTCATTAGGTAGGGCTAGCTAGACAGTTCATTCTTTGAGCAGGCTAGATATGCTCTATTTGTTGCCGAATTGTACTTTCCAAGCGCTTAGTACAGTGCTCTGCACACAGTCAGCCCTCAATAAAACTGATTGAATGAATGAATGCTGACCTCACACATGCAACACACATCACCCCCCTTCCCAGCCCCACAGCATTTGTACAAATATGTACAAATCACATTACAATATGTACAAATATGTAATTTATTTATTTATATTAATGTCCGTCTCCCCCTCTGGACTGTAAGCTTGTTGTGGGCAGGGAATGTTTCTGTTATATTGTTCTATTAGACTCTCCCAAGAACTTAGTACAGGACTCTGCACACAGTAAGTGAGCAAATAATAATAATAATAGTAATAATTGTGTTACTTTTTATGGAATTTATTAAGCACTTACTATGTGCAAAGCACTGTTCCAAACGCTGGGAGGTTACAAGGTGATCAGGCTGTCCCATGGGGTCTCATAGTCTTTCATCTGTAAAAATGGGGATTAAGACTGTGAGCCTCCCCATTGGACAACCTGATCACCTTGTATCCCCCCCAGTGCTTAGAACAGTGCTTTGCACATAGTAAGTGCTTAACAAATACCATCATTATTATTATTATTATTACAGTCTTAATCCCCATTTTACAGATGAGGTAACTGAGGCCCAGAGAAGTGAAGTGACTTGCCCGAAGTCACCCAGCTGACAATTGGCAGAGCCGGGATTTGAACCCATGACCTCTGACTCCAAAGCCCGGGCTCTTTCCACTGAGCCGCGCTGCTTTTGGTAGGCACTTACTCTGCGCCAGGCACTGTACTAAGCGCTGAGGTTGGTTCCAAGCCAATCGGGTTGAACACAGCCCCTGTCCGAGGTGGGGCTTCCAGTCTCAACCCCCATTTTACAGATGAGGTAGCTGAGGCACAGAGAAGTTGCGTGACTTGCCCAAGGTCACACAGCAATCAATCAATCAATCAATCAGTCAATCGTATTTATTGAGTGCTTACTGTGTGCAGAGCACTGTACTAAGCGCTTGGGAAGTCCAAGTTGGCAACATATAGAGACAGTCCCTACCCAACAGTGGGCTCACAGTCTAAAAGGGGGAGACAGAGAACAAAACCAAACGTACTAACAAAATAAAATAAATAGATTAGATATGTACAAGTAAAATAGAATCTATGTCCTTTTGAATCCCAGGCCTGTGTGCTCTAGCCACTATACCACGCTGCTTCTCTGCTATCATCATCATCATCAGTTGTATTTATTGAGCGCTTACTATGTGCAGAGCACTGTACTAAGCGCTTGGGAAGTACAAATTGGCAACATATAGAGACAGTCCCTACCCAACAGTGGGCTCACAGTCTAAAAGGGGGGAGACAGAGAACAAAACCAAACATACTAACAAAATAAAATAAATAGAATAGATATGCACAAATAAAATAAATAAATAAATAAATAGAGTAATAAATATGTACAAACATATATACATATATACATATCTGCTAAGGACAGGTTGCTTCTCCACGATATGACTGACTGACTGACGATAGGACTGCAGGCATCACGCCGGAACGACCATGGCGAGGAGGAGCAGGAGGAGGAGGAGGATTGGATTTTATTTCATTTGATTTTATCTTATCCATCCTGTGCCTATATCACATAGTCATTCATTCATTCTTATTTATTGAACACTTACTATGAGCCCGTTGTTGCGTAGGGACCGGCTCTCTGTGTGGCCAACTTGGACTTCCCAAGCGCTCAGTACAGTGCTGTGCACACAGTCAGAGCTCAATAAATACAATGGAATGAATGAATAAGGACCGGCTCTCCATGTGGCCAACTTGAACTTCCCGAGCGCTTAGTACAGTGCTCTGCACACAGTAAGCGCTCAGTAAATATGATTGAATGAATGAATAAGATTAATATTTAGCCAGAGGCCGTCCCCAGAATGAAACGTGGATTACGATGTCCACCTGGATCTGAGGCATCTTAATGAGCGTGGCACCCGGCCGAACCTAGGGCCGGCTTCGCCAATTGCCAGCTATGTGACTTTGGACAAGTCACTTAACTTCTCTGTGCCTCAGTTACCTCATCTGTAACTGGAGAAGCAGCGTGGCTCAGTGGAAAGAGCCCGGGCTTTGGAGTCAGAGATCATGGGTTCAAATCCCGGCTCTGCCAACTGTCAACTGTGTGACTTTGGGCAAGTCACTTCACTTCTCTGTGCCTCAGTTCCCTCATCTGTAAAATGGGGATTAAAACTGTGAGCCCCCCGTGGGACAACCTGATCACCTTGTATCCCCCTCCCCCAGTGTTTAGAACAGTGCTTTGCACATAGTAAGCGCTTAATAAATGCCATCAACATCTGTAAAATGAGGATTAAGACTGTGAGCCCCCGTGGAACAACCTGATCACTTTGTAGCCTCCCCAGCGCTTAGAACAGTGCTTTGCACATAGTAAGTGATTAATAAATGCCGTTATTATTATTATTATTACTATAGGGCACATTCCTGAGGGTCCCCCCAGCCCTCTCCTTCGCACGGGGCCACTGTATTTCCACCTAGAGCCCCTCAATGCAGGCATCAGCGTGGCTCAGTGGAAAGAGCCCGGGCTTTGGAGTCAGAGTTCATGGGTTCACATCCCAGCTCCGCCAATTGTCAGCTGTGTGACTTTGGGCAAGTCACTTCACTTCTCTGGGCCTCAGTTCCCTCATCTGTAAAATGGGGATTAAAGACTGTGAGCCCCAGGTGGGACAACCTCATTACCTTGTATCCTCCCCAGCGCTTAGAACAGTTCTTTGCACATAGTAAGCGCTTACCAAATGCTATTATTATTATTATTATTATTATTATGCCAGAAACAGCATGGCTCCGTGGAAAAAGCACAGGCTTGGTAGTCAGAGGTCATGGGTCCAAAACCCAGCTCCGCCAGTTGTCAGCTGTGTGGCTTTGGGCAAGTCACTTAACTTCTGTGTGCCTCAGTTACCTCATCTGTAAATTGGGGATGAAGACTGTGAGCGCCCCCGTGGGACAACCTGATCACCATGTAACCTCCCCAGCGCTTAGAACAGTGCTTTGCACACAGTAAGCACTTAATAAATGCCATTATTATTATTATTATTATTATTATTATTATTATTATATTATTATTATTATGCCTAAATGGGACAGGATACACACCAGCAGATTCGCTTGAAACTGGGCAAATGGCTACCTTAGCTGCGGACAGAGCAGCAGCTGTGAGGAAGTAGTAATAATAATAATGACGGCATTTATTAAGCGCTTCCTATAGTGACCTCATTGCCCACTCAGCATTTGGCCAGAGCGGGAGATGTGATTTTAGGGGTGAGAGCAAATGCTCTCTCATTTCTTCTCCATCTTGTCCTCCCCAACCCTGGTGTGGGCAGCAGGTTAATTCATTCATTCATTCCATCACATTTATTGAGCACTTAATTGAGCACTGAAGGGAGGGAGAGAGAGCAGGGGCAGAGAGGTAGATTTGGGTGTCATCAGCGTAGAGATGATAGTTGAAACCGTGGGAGCAAATGAAGTCACCAAGGGAGTGAGTGTAGACAGAGAACAGAAGGGGACCAAGAACTGACCCTTGAGGAACCCCCACAGTAGGAGGATGGGAGGGGGAGGAGAAGCCCGCAAAGGAGACTGAGAATGAATTAATTAATTCAATCATATTTATAATATAAATATTTTATATTTATTTATTGAGCACTTACTGTGTGCAGAGCACTGTACTAAGCACTTGGGAAGTACAAGTCGGCAACAATCAATCAATCAATCAATCGTATTTATTGAGCGCTTACTATGTGCAGAGCACTGTACTAAGCGCTTGGGAAGTACAAATTGGCAACACATAGAGACAGTCCCTACCCAACAGTGGGCTCACAGTCTAAAAGGGGGAGACAGAGAACAGAACCAAACACACCAACAAAATAAAATAAATAGGATAGAAATGTACAAGTAAAATAAATAAATAAATAAATAAATAAATAAATAAATAGAGTAATAAATATGTACAACCATGTATACATATATACAGGTGCTGTGGGGAAGGGAAGGAGGTAAGACGGGGGGATGGAGAGGGGGACGAGGGGGAGAGGAAAGAAGGGGCTCAGTCTGGGAAGGCCTCCTGTAGGAGGTGAGCTCTCAGCAGGGCCTTGAAGGGAGGAAGAGAGCTAGCTTGGCGGATGGGCAGAGGGCAGAGGGCAACATATAGAGATGGTCCCTACCCAACAACGGGCTCACAGTCTAGAAAGGGGAGACAGACAACAAAATGAAACACATAGACAGGTGTCAAAACCGTCAGAATAAATAGAATTATAGCTATATGCACATCATTAACAAAATAAGTAGAATAGTAAATATACTATGTGCAGAGCACTGTACTAAGCGCTTGGGTGATTACAGTATAACAATTAACATTCCCTGCCCACAAAGAACCTACAATCTAAAGGTTAGTCTCACGGAACCAACCTGAAATTAAAGGATGGGTCTGTTTTTAAATGTGGACAGAACCATATCCTGCATGGTGATTGATCAGGCTGCTCATGACAACAGGAAAGTTTTTTGGTTTTTGGAGTGTGATAAATGTTCCCTCATGCCCCCAGCTCATCGTAAGCAAGGACAGTGTCTGCTAACTCTATTCTATTGTACTCTTCCAAGTGCTTAGAACAGTGCTTTCGTGAAATCTCTTGCTCCGTCCCTTCTCCCCTCCTTAACTTCCATCTTCAACCGCTCACTCTCCACTGGTTCCTTCCCCTCTGCCTTCAAACATGCCCATGTCTCTCCCATCCTAAAAAAACCCTCTCTTGACCCCACCTCACCTTCTAGTTATCGCCCCATCTCCCTCCTACCATTCCTTTCCAAACTCCTTGAACGAGTCATCTACACGCGCTGCCTCGAATTCCTCAACACCAACTCTCTCCTCGACCCCCTCCAGTCTGGCTTCCGTCCCCTTCATTCCGCGGAAACTGCCCTCTCAAAGGTCACCAATGACCTCTTGCTTGCAAAAATCCAACGGCTCCTACTCTATCCTAATCCTCCTCGACCTCTCAGCTGCCTTCGACACTGTGGACCACCCCCTTCTCCTCAACACGCTATCTGACCTTGGTTTCACAGACTCCGTCCTCTCCTGGTTCTCCTCTTATCTCTCCGGTAGTTCATTCTCAGTCTCTTTTGCGGGCTCCTCCTCCCCCTCCCATCCCCTTACTGTGGGGGTTCCCCAAGATTCAGTTTTCAGTCCCCTTCTGTTCTCTATCTATACTCACTCACTTGGTGACCTCATTCACTCCCACGGCTTCAACTATCATCTCTATACTGATGACACCCAAATCTACATCTCTGCCCCTGCTCCCTTCCCCTCCCTTCAGGCTCGCATCTCCTCCTGCCTTCAGGACATCTCCATCTGGATGTCTGCCCGCCACCTAAAACTCAACATGTCCAAGACTGAACTCCTCGTCTTCCCTCCCAAACCCTGCCCTCTCCCTGACTTTCCCATCTCTGTTGACAGCACTACCATCCTTCCGGTCTCACAGGCCCGCAACCTTGGTGTCATCCTCGACTCGGCTCTCTCATTCACCCCTCACTTCCAAGCCGTCACCAAAACCTGCCGGTCTCAGCTACGCAACATTGCCAAGATCCGCCCTTTCCTCTCCATCCAAACTGCTACCCTGCTCGTTCAAGCTCTCATCCTATCCCGTCTGGACTACTGTATCAGCCTTCTCTCTGATCTCCCATCCTCGTGTCTCTCCCCACTTCCATCCATACTTCATGCTGCTGCCTGGATTGTCTTTGTCCAGAAACGCTCTGGGCATATCACTCCCCTCCTCAAAAATCTCCAGTGGCTACCAGTCAATCTGCGCATCAGGCAGAAACTCCTCCCCCTGGGCTTCAAGGCTGTCCATCCCCTGGTCCCCTCCTACCTCACCTCTCTTCTCTCCTTCTCCAGCCCAGCCCGCACCCTCCGCTCCTCCACCGCTGATCTCCTCACCGTACCTCGCTCTCGCCTGTCCCACCATCGACCTCCGGCCCACGTCATCCGCCGGGCCTGGAATGGCCTCCCTCTGCCCATTCTCCAAGCTAGCTCTCTTCCTCCCTTCAAGGGCCTATTGAAAGCTCACCTTCTCCAGGAGGCCTTCCCAGGCTGATCCCCTTCCTTCCTCTCCCCCTCATCCCCCTCTCCATCCCCCCCCATCTTACCTCCTTCTCTTCCCCACAGCACCTGTATATTTGTATATATGTTTGTACGTATTTATTACTCTATTTATCTATTTATTTTACTTGTACATATCTATTCTATTTATTTTATTTTGTTAATATGTTTGGTTTTGTTCTCTGTCTCCCCCTTCTAGACTGTGAGCCCACTGTTGGGTAGGGACTGTCTCTATATGTTGCCAATTTGTACTTCCCAAGTGCTTAGTACAGTGCTCTGCACACAGTAAGTGCTCAATAAATACGATTGATTGCTCTGCACATAGTAAGCGCTCAATAGATGCCATCGATAAACGGAGGAGACAAGTAACTACTGTTTTATCTGTTTTCTTTTGGGGCACTAAACTGTTCAAATATTTAGGCTGTGTCCGATTTTTGCCCTTGTAATCAAATGTTTTCCAAGAAAGGAGGACTCTAGACAGTAAGCTTGCTGTGGGCAGGGGACATGTCTACCAAATATATTTTGTACTCTCCCGAGCTCTTAGTGCAGTGCTCTGCACACAGTAAGTGCTTGATAAATATTATTAATTGAATGACTGAAGTGATTGAAGAGAAGCAGCGTGGTTCAGTGGAAAGAGCCCGGGCTTTGGAGTCAGAGGTCATGGGTTCAAATCCCGGCTCCGCCGATTGCCAGCTGTGTGACTTTGGACAAGTCACTTCACTGTGCCTCAGTTACCTCATCTGTAAAATGGGGATGAAGACTGTGAGCCCCCCGTGGGACAACCTGATCACTTTGTAACCTCCCCAGTGCTTAGAACAGTGCTTTGCATATAGTAAGTGCTTAATAAATGCCATCAAAAAAAAAAAAGAGGCCCATTCAGGAGCCAGCTGCAGTAGTTCTTAAATGAGCTGTGACCACAAAATGGATGATAGGGCAGTGAGCCCGTTGTTGGGTAGGTTGCTGAATTGCACTTTCCAAGCGCTTAGTACAGTGCTCTGCACACAGTAAGCACTAAATAAATATGACTGACTGACTGAATGAATGAAATACGATATTACCAGGTGATTTTGATTTTCAAGAAGAGGGATTCTTTCCAAGCAGGCAGCGGCTGAGAGAACGCTCATTTATCCAATTGTATTTATTCAATCAGACATCTTTATTGAGTGCTTACTGTGTGGAAAGCGAGCACTGTGTTAAGCACTTGGGAGAGTATGATACAACAACATTCCCCGCCCAAAGCAAGCTTCCTCTCCTTTGGGCCATGCTTGATTGGGCAGCTGCCCACTTGGTTTTCCCCCAGGTCATTTTTGAGGAAATGACTCTGTTCCTCCTGTGACCCTGACCACCTGGGCAATGTAGGAAACCATCTACGTTCATTCAATCGTATTTATTGAGCTCTTCCTGTATGGAGAGCACTGTACTAAGCGCTTAAAATTTAAACTTACAAAGTGTTTCCGCTCCGTTTCAAACCGGGGGGACCTTTCGCGTGTGAGGCGAACGTGATAACCACCGCACTATGGAAACCCATCTACAGAATGAGGACCCCAATCCTGACTGGGTTTTGTGGGGGGCCCAGCCGAGGGGAGTGGGATCCTGGATCCCTGGAAAAGAGCTGCAATGTGTGGTCTGGGAATGGGAGGAGAAAGAAGATAACAGCACGGCTCCCTCGCCCGGATGAGAAATCTAGGGCCTCTGGTCCCTCTCTCCGAGTGGATCTGAGAAGTCTGCGTGGAACAAGAGAAGCAGCGTGGTTTAGCAGAAAGAGCCCGGGCCTTGAAGTCAGAGGACCTGAGTTCTAATCCTGGCTCTGCCAATTGCTTGCTGTGTGACCTTCGACAAGTCTCTGTGCCTCACTTTCCTTGACTGTAAAATAAGGATTAAATACCTGTTCACCCTCTTAGACTGTGAGCCCCATATGGGACTGGGACTGTGTCTGACCTAATGTATTCATTCAATCGTATTTATTGAGCACTTACTGTGTGCAGAGCACTGTACTAAGCGCTTGGGATGTACAAGTTGGCAACATATAGAGACGGTCCCTACCTAACGTACTTATACAAGACTGTGAGCTCGTTGTTGGGTAGGGACCGTCTCTATATGTTGCCGATTTTTACTTCCCAAGTGCTTAGTACAGTGCTCTGCACAGAGTAAGCACTCAATAAATATGAATGAATGAATACCCCAGTGCTGAGAACAGTGTTTGAGACTCAGTGAGAGTTTAACACTTAATAGACTGTCTCTATGTGTTGCCGACTTGAACTTCCCAAGCGCTTAGTACAGTGCTCTGCACACAGTAAGCATTCAATAAATGATTGATTGATTAACAAATATAGCTATAATTCTATTTGTTCTGACGATTTTGACACCTGTCTACATGTTTTGATTTGTCGTCTGTCTCCCCCTTCCAGAATATGAGCCCGTTGTTGGGTAGGGACCGTCTCTTTATGTTGCCAACTTGTACTTCCCAAGCACTTAGTACAGTGCTCTGCACACAGTAATTGCTCAATAAATACAATTGAATGAAATACCCTAAAAAACAAAACAAAACAAAAAAGCCCCAAGGTCTTACCAGAAATCAGGTTGGGAACCTCTGTGGGGAAAGGGAGAAAGGGACAGTGAAAACTACCTCTGATCATCTTCCCTTCCCCAACTTCAAAGCCTCCTCAAAAGTCACCGCCACCAGAGGCATTTCCTGATTAATCCCCGTCTTCTATTTGTTTAAATATTTGAATGTTGAGCTTGGGTTTAATCATTCACATCTAAGCTCTCTTTTCTAGTCTCTTTCCTAATTCATAGCTCTACCCATTGATTTGTTATGTCCTATAAGGACAGGGACCATGGATTTTAGTTCCATTGTATGTTATCAAGAATTTCAGTAAATTTAGTTATTGCTGTTATGGGGAGCAGTGTGGCCTATTGGAAAGAGCACAGGCCTGGGAATCAGAAGATCTGGGTTCTAATCCCAGCGCCACCACTTACCTGCTGAGTGACCTTGGGCAAGTCACTTAAGTTCTCTGTGTCTCAGTTTCCTCATCTGTAACATGGGGATTCAATACCTGTTCCCTCTCCAACTTAGACTGTGAGTCCTATGTGGTGACAGCGACTGTGCCTTAGCTTATTATCTTGATTGTAACCCAGCATTTGGCACTTAGCAATTATGAGAAGCAGCATGGCTCAGTGGAAAGAGCCCGGGCTTTGGAGTCAGAGGTCATGGGTTCGAATCCCGGCTCCTCCAATTGTCAGCTGTGTGACTTTGGGCAAGTCACTTCACTTCTCTGGGCCTCAGTTCCCTCATCTGTAAAATGGGGATTAAGACTGTTAGCCCCCTGTGGGACAACCTGATCACCTTGTAACCTCCCCAGCGCTTAGAACAGTGCTTTGCACATAGTAAGTGCTTAATAAATGCCATCATTATTATTACTGTTATTATTATTCAGGTTACTGTTATTATGCCTATTCACGGCTGTGGTCAGTAATGATGATGGGAGTTTGGTGTTACAACCATGTGAGAATCGCCCAGGAGTCTGTGGTTAAAGAGCAATGAAGCTAATTCCTCCAGTGGGACGTAGACTCTGGAAAAGAGAGAGATTTTTAACATTTATTCCCAACTCAGGTTGGCCAGAGACCAACATGCAAGCTTAAGTAAAATTCCCACTTCCCTCCTCCCCAAACCCTTGGAGTAAGGAACGGAGTCAGGAAATGTGGTCGGGAATCCTGGCTCTGCCACTTGCTTGCTGTGTGGCCTTGGACAAATCATTTCACCTCAGTATCCTCATCATTCATTCAATCATATTTATTGAGCGCTTACTGTGTGCAGAGCACTGTACTAAGCGCTTGGAAGTACAAGTTGGCAACACATAGAGGCAGTCCCTACCCAACAGTGGGCTCACAGTCTGCAAAATGGGGGTTGAATTCCTGTTGCCCCTCCCCTTAGATGCTGAGCCCCATTTGGCCCAGAGGGACCGGAGCTGACCTGATTGCATTACATCTACTCCAGTAAAATAATAAATAGCAACAATAATAGTATTTGTTAAGCGCTCCCTATGTGTTAAGCACTGGTGTAGATAGAAGCTAATCAGGTTGGACACAATCCCTGTCCCACATGGGGCTCACAGTCTCAATCCCCATTTTACAGAAGAGATTACTGAGGCCCAGAGAAGTGAAGTGACTTGCCTAAGATCTTCTAGACTGTGAGCCCACTTTTGGGTAGGGACTGTCTCTATATGTTGCCAACTTGTACTTCCCAAGCGCTTAGTACAGTGCTCTGCACACAGTAAGCGCTCACTAAATATGACTGAATGAATCACACAGCGGACAAGTGGCGGAGCTGGGATTAGAACACAGGTCCTTCTGACTCCAGGGCCCATGCTCTATCCACTAGGCCATGCTGCTCCCAGTGCTTAGCACAGAGCTTGGCACATAGTAAGCACTTACCAAACACCACAATTATTATTATTATCTGTTCCCTGGGCATCCTTGTGCTCTCTGAATGGTTGAATTAATTTTAGCCTATCTGCTCTATTAATTTTAGCCTATCACCTCCTCCAGGAGGCCTTCCCAGACTGAGCCCCTTCCTTCCTCTCCCCCTCGTCCCCCTCTCCATCCCCCCATCTTACCTCCTTCCCTTCCCCACAGCACCTGTATATATGGATATATGTTTGTACATATTTACTACTCTATTTATTTATTTATTTATTTTACTTGTACATATCTATTTAATTTATTTTATTTTGTTAGTATGTTCGGTTTTGTCTCCCCCTTTTAGACTGTGAGCCCACTGTTGGGTAGGGACTGTCTCTATATGTTGCCAATTTGTACTTCCCAAGCGCTTAGTACAGTGCTCTGCACACAGTAAGCGCTCAATAAATACGATTGATTGATTGATTGATTGCTCTGCTCCTCAGATAATAATAATAATAATAATAATGGTATTTGTTAAGCGCTTACTACATGCCAAGCACTGTTCTAAGCACTGGGGGGAGATACAAAGTAATCAGGATGTCCCACATGGGACTCACAGTCTTAATCCCCATTTTCCAGGGGAGGCAACTGAGACCCCTGGCCCAAAGTCACACAGCAGACAAGTGGCGGAGGTGGGATTAAAACCCACGACCTCTGACTCTCAAATCCGGGCTCCGTGGTGTCCAACGATGAGGTGCAAGAATCCTTCAGCAGGGTAGTTTTCTCAGAAATAGGACGGAAGGTGAAGGAGATTCATATCTCAGGTAATTTTCTCCATACAGTTGTGTAGCGGCCATGGTGGTTGCCAGCGGAAAGCAGCAGTGCGTGCTTCTTAGAGGCTTTGATCAGCTTTGCGGCTGTGACTTCAGCCCAGAGCGGGGGGGAAAAGATGAATTGCCAAGTGTTTGTTTTGGACAGATAAAGATAAGCAAATAGATGAAAATCAGGAAGATGAATAGCAAGGAATGCCTGCAAACCATGAATACCCGGGATCGGGCCCAAGAGGGCTTGTGTGTTTGGATAATTTAAGAGTATTTATGGAAGTTTTGTTTTGAAGCTTGCAAAATTAGAGAAATAATAAGGCTTGGGATCAAGTCTGCGCTCTCTTTATCTTCCAGTGGATTCGAACTTGATTTCTGTGACTTAGACATCTGGAGTGGTTAGAGACTGGCTGGAGCAGTCATGAATTTCTCCCTGGTTTATAAAACCACTTACTACAGGGTGCCTCATGGATTGTATCGCCAATCTGGTTCCAAGAGATAGAAATAATAATGATAGCATTTGTTAAGCGCTTACTATGTGCAAAGCACTGTTCTAAGCACTGAGGAGGATACAAGGTGATCAGATTGTCCCACGTGGGGCTCACGGTCTTCATCCCCATTTTACAGATGAGGGAACTGAGGCCCAGAGAAGTGAAGTGACTTGCCCAAAGTCACACAGCTATGTGCTTAGAACAGTGCTCAGAGCGTTGAACAGTGCTCTGGGGCTCACAGTCTTCATCCCCATTTTACAGATGAGGGAACTGAGGCCCAGAGAAGTGAAGTGACTTGCCTAAAGTCACACAGCTATGTGCTTAGAACAGTGCTCAGAGCGTTGAACAGTGCTCTGGGGCTCACAGTCTTCATCCCCATTTTACAGATGAGGGAACTGAGGCCCAGAGAAGTTAAGTGACATGCCCAAAAAGTCACACAGCTGATGTGCTTAAGACAGTGCTCAGAGCTTTGAACAGTGCTCTGGGGTTCACAGTCTTCATCCTCATTTTACAGATGAGGGAACTGAGGCCCAGAGAAGTGAAGTGACTTGCCCAAAGTCACACAGCTAAGTGCTTAGAACAGTATTCAGAGCTCTGAACAGTGCTCTGGGGCTCACAGTCTTCATCCTCATTTTACAGATGAGGGAACTGAGGCCCAGAGAAGTGAAGTGACTTGCCCAAAGTCACACAGCTAAGTGCTTAGAACAGTATTCAGAGCTCTGAACAGTGCTCTGGGGTTCACAGTCTTCATCCTCATTTTACAGATGAGGGAACTGAGGCCCAGAGAAGTGAAGTGACTTGCCCAAAGTCACACAGCTATGTGCTTAGAACAGTGCTCAGCGCTTTGAACAGCGCTTTACATATGTAAGCGCTTAAAAAAATACCATCATTATTATTATTATTATTATTGTTAAATGGCAGAGCCGGGATTAGAACCCACGCCCTCTGACTACCAAACCCGGGCTCTTTCCACTAAGCCATGCTGTTACTCTGAAATGAGATTTCAGCTCAGTGAACTGACTCAATGAACTTACTACTCTATTTACTTATTTATTTTACTTGTACATATCTATTCTATTTATTTTATTTTGTTAATATGTTTTGTTTTGTTGTCTGTCTCCCCCTTCTAGACTGTGAGCCCACTGTTGGGTAGGGACCATCTCTATATGTTGCCGACTTGCATTTCCCAAGCGCTTAGTACAGTGCTCCACACATAGTAAGCGCTCAATAAATACGATTGATTGATTGATTGATTGATTGATTGATTGATTGACTCAGCCCGCCCTCCTGGCGTCACTTCACTGTATGCAGGCGATCCGTCCTGTATTCTGGAGCCCGGATTGCTCCTCAAGTACGGAGTATTTCTAGCCCTAAGTCTGCCTCACAATCAATCAATCAATCAATCAATCAATCAATCGTATTTATTGAGCACTTACTGTGTGCAGAGCACTGTACTAAGCGCTTGGGAAGTACAAGTCAGCAATACATAGAGACAGTCCCTACCCAACAGCGGGCTCACAGTCTAGAAGGGGGAGACAGAGAACAAAACCAAACACACTAACAAAATAAAATAGAATAGATATGTACAAGTAAGATAAATAAATACATAGAGTAATAAATTTATGCAAACATATATACATATATACAGGTGCTGTGGGGAAGGGAAGGAGGTAAGATGGGGTGGATGGAGAGGGGGATGAGGGGGAGAGGAAGGAAGGGTCTCAATCTGGGAAGGCCTAAAGCAGCACGGAGAAGCAGCATGGCGTTGTGGAGAGAGCACAGGTCTCAGAGGTGGAAGGTCGGGGGTTCTAATCCCGGCTCCACCCCTAATCTGCTGTGTGACCTTGGGCAAGTCACTTCGCTTCTCTGGGCCTAAGTTACATCATCTGGAAAACGGGGATTGAGACTGTGAGCCCCACGTGGGACAGGGACACTGTCCAACTCAATTTGCTTGTAGCCACCCCAGCGCTTAGTACAGTTCCCGGCACATAGTTTAGCGCTTAACAAATGCCATCATTATTACTTCATTTCTCTGGGCCTCAGTTACCTCATCTGGAAAATGGGGATTGAGACCGTGAGCCCCATGTGGGACAGGGACACTGTCCAACTCAATTTGCTGTAGCCACCCCAGCGCTTAGTACAGTTCCTGGCACATAGTAAGCGCTTAACAAATGCCATCATTATTACTTCATTTCTCTGTGCCTTCAGTAACCTCATCTGTAAAATGGGGATTGAAACCGTGAGTCCCATTCAGGACAGGGACCGTGTTCAACCCGATTTGCTTATATCCACCCCAGCGCTTAGTACAACTCCTGGCACATAGTAAGCATTTAACAAATGCCATCATAATTACTTCATTTCTCGGGGCCTCAGTTGCCTCATCTGTAAAATGGGGATTGAGACCGTGAGCCCAACACAGGACAGGGACTGTGTTCAACCCGATTTGCTTGTATTCACCCCAGCACTTAGTACAGTTTACCATGTTTACCAATAATTACCTCCCCAGCGCTTAGAACAGTGCTTTGCACATAGTAAGTGCTTAATAAATGCCATTATGATTATTATTAATAAATACAATTGAATGAATGAATTCTATTTATTTTATTTTGTTATGTTTCATTTAGTTGTCTGTCTCCCCCTTCTAGACTGTGAGCCCGCTGTTGGGTAGGGACCATCTCTCTATGTTGCCAACTAGTACTTCCCAAATGCTTAGTTTGGTGCTCTGCCCACAGTAAGCACTCAATAAATACGATTGAATGAATGAATTCTATTGATTTTATTTGGTTAATATGTTTCGTTTGTTGTCTGTCTGCCCCTTCTAGACCTTGAGCCCAATGTTGGGCTCTATATTTGCCATGTTGCTCTATATGTTGCCATATGTTGTCTCTATATGTTGCCAACTTGTACTTCCCAAGCACTTAGTAATAATAATAATAATGATGGTATTTGTTAAGCGCTTACTACGTGCAAAGCACTGTTAGTACAGTGCTCTGCACACAGTAAGCGCTCAATAAACACGATTGCATGAATGAATTCTATTTATTTTATTTGGTTAATATGTTTCGTTTTGTTGTCTGTCTCCCCCTTCTAGACCGTGAGCCCACTGTTGGGCTCTATATGTTGCCATGTTGCTCTATATGTTGCCATATGTTGTCTCTATATGTTGCCAACTTGTACTTCCCAAGCACTTAGTAATAATAATAATAATGATGGTATTTGTTAAGCGCTTACTATGTGCAAAGCACTGTTAGTACAGTGCTCTGCACACAGTAAGCGCTCAATAAACACGATTGTATGAATGAATGAATGAATCTGTAAAATGGGGTTTGAGACCGGGAGCCCCACTTGGGACAGGGACTGTGTTCAACCCGATTTGCTTGTATGCACCCCAGCGCTTAGTACAGTGCCTGACACACAGTAAGCGCTTAATCAATGCCATAATTATTATTCTAATAATATGAGGCCTAGTAACCCCTCTCTCCCCACGGTCAGACGGCACCACGTGTCCACAGAGACCCCCGTTCCGGGCCCCACGGTCCTTCCTGGGTGGGCATGGAGCTGTGGCACTCTCCCCCCAAGCTTTCTCCCGTGTCGTAGGGGAGCCCCGGATAGACAGGCCCTCAAGTTTGGGGGGACACCTCGACCCCACTGGGTCTGGAGGGGCTCCGGGGCTGGAGGCAGGACAGCTCCAGGGGCAGCGCAAAGTGTAGCAGACCACCCACCGCCCCAAATGTTGAAGGGAGACCCCGGAGAGCAGTTTATTCATAAACTCTGTATTGTTTCAGTGTAGAGTCTGGCACAGTATTAAATCAAATGACAAAACATTGAAAATAAGTCAATCTAAGAAAACTCGTCTGATACCCTTTAGACAACGGTGTTGTGTTTGTTTCATGTTTACCAATAATTAGATCACTTTAAAACACAGAAATACAAGCTTCTAATTTCATAGGTTACCAGAAAACAGAAGGCATGCTCTCACGTCTGTACGGTTCTGTCTAACACTGTCAGGTGGGACAGCAATGCATACAAGCAGTGGAAAACAGACAGACAGAAGGACAGACTGGGGAATAATACTCATACGAGGAGGAGGACAAAAATCAGTGTAACTTATTCGAAAAGGAAACACACGGCGTCTGTGGCGCCTCCGTTTCACCATTCCCAAACCATTGCTTAAGAGAAGTTCTTGAAGAATAAAACCCCCATTCCCGTAAACCTCGGCTCTCGATTTCCTTTTTCCCACCAGTGAGCTCCAGGATCAAAGACAGCCTGGGCCTTTTACATTTCATTACATTACATGTCGCGAGGCATCACCGTCTTTAATTCAAAGGCCAAGACCCCAGAGAGCCTTAACGGCTCCACATCCTGAGCATCGGGTGAGGAAAGGAGATCCAATTTAGTCGCTTCTTATTGCTGCTCTCCCTGCAGCGCAAACGCAGGGTCAACACCGGAACGTAGACAACGCGGAACGGACATGGTGATTGGGAAAACTCATCTCATTTTATTACACTTCCCTTTTTTAGACTAACCATCCAAGGATTGGATTCGGCGGGGGGGTCTAAAGCCTTCATCGGTGCTAGCTCAGAAGAGGGGGTGTGGTGTGTGTGTGTGTGTGTGTGTGTATTTGTGTGGTGAGGGGTTTGAATTTTGCAAGGGAATAGAGTTGGCCTCATCACCTTCCTCCTGACTTTTATGCCGAAGGAATCGTCAATTCATTCTAATCACAGAAGCACGGGCAGCCGGCTCGTGCGTCTGTCCGTGGCTGGGAGAGGGCATCGATGTACAGCAGTTGTTTTATAAAAAGGACCCAGCGGTGCCCCCCTTATCCATTCCTAGCCCACCCCAGCTGCCAGCCATGCCAGCCAAGGCCAATGATTATTCGTGTTTTTACCGGTTTCTGGCTCAGTTTGAAGTTGAAGGGGTCTGGTGAGATATGCGCCTTTTAAGACCCCCACGTGTCACCTTTTTAAGCAGAGTACAGTGACTTATTTGCTTTCATTTACACAGACTAGTCCCTCAAGTATGTGCTTTCTTAGATGTTCTGCTAAAAACGGGTCTCCACCTGCATCAGTGGGTGCCGGGATGGGACCCATCCAGAGAACCAAGATACGTTAAATGCTCTGCTGCAATTCTGGCCTATTCTTCTGGCCTCTTCTCCCCCACCATGATGCTTTAGGAAAGAGGGAATATTTTTTCATCTATCCATCCGTTCATCCATCCGTCCACCGGACTAAGTCCGGGCCTGAGAGAATCCTTCTATTGTTGCAGGCCAGGGCTTTGTTTGCTCCACCAGCCCCAGAAGGAAGGCTGCTCTGCCTGGGCCTCTCGCTCCTCTGCTTATGGGCTCCTGACCTGCACACTGGCCATGAGCCCGGGCTATTCCTTGCCGGGGGCTGAGCCCCAGTCTAGTATTTCACACAAATTATCCCAAGATGGCACCTCAGGAGGGGCAACCACTGCTCAAATCCCAGCAGACAAGTTTTTCACCAAGCTATATTTTGTGCTACTCTTCCCACCCATGATCCCCTTCTGTTCTATGTCTTTACGTGTTCGCCTTGGTATCTCCTCGGGGACCTACTCGGGAAGGTTCTCCCTGGGGCTCACGATGCTGCTATGTGTTCCCCAAAGAGGAAAGGAGTTCACCTGAGGACCACAGCCATTCTGGCTTCCATGAAAGCCGAGGAGCTCTGCAGCCATGAAGCTGTCACAGACGACTCACGTCTCGGAGTGGGATTTGAACAGGTGGTTCGGGCCCTGGGTTTCACCACCCTAGTTCCATTCCTTCTCTTAACACCCAATCTTCCCGACAGTCGTTGCCAAGGAAGAAAGGCTGCCTTGTCCAGTGAGAACCAATTCAAGTGAAAGCCTCATCCAGGAAGACTGTTAAGTGGTCCCTTGAGGGAGACCCATTCCCCCTAAACCGTCTTCCACTGCCTGTTGATAGGATCTAGGGAAGCAGCCTGGCCTGGTGGATAAAGCACGGTCCTGAGAGTCAGAAGGACCTGGGTTCTAATTCCGGCTCCGCCGCTTGTCTGCTGTGGGATGTTCAGCAAGTCATGTCACTTTTCTGTGCCTCACTTACCTCATCTGTAAGTACAGATGAAGGCTGTGTGCACCATGTGGGACAGGGACTCTGTCCAACCCAATTTGCTTGTATCCACCCCAGCGCTTAGTACAGTGCCTGGCACATAGTAAGCGTTTAATAAATATCACAGTTGGTATTATTTTTATTATTAGTGGCAGTGGACTGTCCTCAAGGAAGTGGGTTCGGCGCCATATCTGTCCTGTTCCTTTCCTTATAGTACTGTGCCCTTTTTCCTGGTCCTTGGCTTGTCCCGACTGGCTTTCTCCGCAGTACCCTTTACCAGTCACATCCCAAATCTTTCATTCTACTGCCGAGTCCGTGAGCATCCCAGAAAGAAAGGCCTGTCTGTCGACGGAGTCTTCAGTGGTGGGTAAAAACCATCCAGAGATTTTCAATCACAGAGCCAGAAATTGATTCTGCGGCCGGGGAGGAATCTCTTTAAATTCTCCACATCAACTTCCCGAGCTTTCAAATGACAGTAGTGTTGCATTACGGTGACTGAGCGAAGAGCAAACCATCTGAAGGTAAACCGGTGAGGTGGTCACACAAATTGATCAGAGCCCGTGGGCTTTCAGAGCCGGCATGAAAGACGTTAGGCAACCAGAGAAGGAGAATCGAAATGCCATTAAAAATGTAACTCTTCACACTCATATGCTCTTCTTTTGGGTGGGTATCACTGCCTTCCAAGGCAGCAGGATTTTGGCAGTGGAAAACAGGGAGGCTCAGACAACTCACGTGTGGGCTGGTAACAAGCTTTGCCAGCTGGCAAATTTCCGGAGCCTAACAGTCAGTCAATCGTACTTATTGAGCGCTTACTCAGCAGAGCACTGGACAAAGCGATGGGGAGAGTACGATATAACAATATCACAGACACATTCCCTGCCCACAACGAGCTTACGGTCTGCAAATGAAGGTGAAACGAAGGTGAAGAGTTCTTCTACTCTACTTACATTTTGTTCATCGGACCATTTCACTCAAACCACCAATTTTGGAGAATCTTGGTGGAGGGGACCGGGAGGGGACGTCTTTTGAAAGACCTAAACGTTTATTTAGTGGTCAGCATGCTCTTACCGGAATGAATGTTTAACGTCGGCTCACTGATGTTGTGATCGGTGCAAAATTAAAGTCCAGGGAAATGTTTTAGGTTCATTCCCATCGTGAAGAGAGACTTCACTGAGAATGTATATTGCTGAGGCGAATCTGGCAAGGCTAGAAAGTGAAAATCAGTTAATATTACATGACTTTTCATCGAGTTACATTTTATTTTTCTCAACGCCCACCTAGAGGACATGAATGCATTACAATAGCTCATCACATCTTCCATTCTCTTTGTTAGACGCATCAATAAATAAATAAATAAATTGCAGGTATAAATATTTCAGTGTACAGTTTCCTGGCTTCCACCCTAAGCCTTAGGTGATTACATTCAGAAAAGGAAACGGAGTTTCAGAAAAAAAGATGGGTGGGAAGTTCTATCGATTCCTGACGAACAGCTTCAACTTCGGGTTGATCCATATTTTAAATAAGCTTCCCGATACCAAACTGGAAAAATTTCTAGATCCCATCTTTTAGAAACATGCATGCAAGAACACACCCACACCCTCGCCCGCACATACACGCGCACATAGAATTTGAAATACCGATATTGGTTCCCGCCTTGCCCGTGAGCCATATATGTTTTTCTTCTCATTGAGTTGGCAGCCAGCTACCAAACAGCTCTGCTTTAAAAATGGAGAACATACTGGGTTAAAAGTACATAATGCATTTGTACCCGAATATAAATCTATATTTATAAATTTTAAAAAATAAGGCCTAAAAGCTATCCGAGAACTTATGGTCCTGCCTTTCGGAGTCCCATATTGTCTGGGGAAGATGCTAGAGGGGCGGACTCGGAATAGTCTGCCCCTGGCCCAACGTGGCTTTGGCTGATCACAATGCTGCAGCCAATGGAGAGCAAAGATGCGGGGGGCCATCCTTGCTTGGTACCAAAGTGAGACGCGCTATTCACGGAGCCGGCCCTGCCTGGGCCGGGTCCTGGGAACTTTTCCTTCCTAAGATGGACTCAGGCCGGGACATTTGATCCCCAAGCTGGCCTTGGAGATAGTTCCAGGTGCACAGGTGTGTGAGTGTGTGTTTGAGAGTGAGTGAGCCACTGTGCAAGTGTGTTGGCCCTGAGGGCTTCTGGAAGTTATTGTTCTAGCTGGTCAAGTGTCTCCCTCACACACAGGCAACATCCCACAAAGAGCACCTGGACCATTTCTGAGTTGGGGGTGGCCTGCCCACCACCCTGTGGCCACAGCCCCTGGCAGGCGAGCTGCGGGGAGCCCTTCAACCCCAGCTCCAGACCGGCAGACCCCGACTCTCTGTGGGTCCCGTGGCCAGACCCGAGCCTCGCGGCCTTCTCTGTCCCCGGTCCTTTTCGGCAGCGGAGAAAACTCCATGTACCTTTAATGGATTCCCTTCGTGTTCCCCCCAAACCCCTCGACACGGTAACAAAACTGCGCAGCGTGCAAACTCTAGCTTTAAAGTCTGCCTTCTTTGGGAAAGCAAATCCTCTAAAGAGCTTTCCGACGGACAGTACACTTTCTGCAAAAAAACCCGGCCTCTACCTGATTTTTCATCTGACAGGACTGTGACTACAGGTATAATCCTGCCACGACTCAGTGACCTATATAGGTTACCTCTGCCCTTCTCCCCTCTCCATAAACAGGTAATAAAGTACCGTGCCTCAGTAGCAAGAGTTGTGCTCCTCTGAGTTGTCACCCGGGCTGGCGGGGGAGCGGTGAAGCCCCATTGCGGGCTGCATCTGGTTCTGGGCAGCTGTTGGCAAGCTCAGGGCACAGAACAAACAAGAAGCCTCTCAGAGCCAGGAAGGAGCATGGAGGAAGGAAGAAAAGGAGTCTCCACTTCTCTGGCCTCTCTCCTCCCTCAGCCAACCTGCCGGGGTTTCCCTGCGATGGACCCGGAGTCGGTCCGGCCCGGCTTGTGATGGCTAAGGACCGAGGGCAGCCTGAACGGAATGATGACAGACAGGACCGCTGCCCCATTTAGGAGTCTGGGGCCTCCGGGGACGCTCAGCAATTCTCTGAGAGACGGGACCGGCCTTCCTCTCTTAACTCAGACTTGGCTCTCTCCCCCTGCATCTCTCCCGATGGGAAGAAACACCTTCGTGGGGAAAGATGGATTGTTTATTGCTACCACGGTGCTCCTGGGCTTGGTTAGAAATGGTACTCTCTCGTTTAGCAGGGAAAAGCGAGCATTTACTTTCTTCTCTCACCATGGTGATCTGATATATCAGTCACCGTTCCGGCAAGGCTAGCCTCCGGTGCCTTTGAAGGATGTTGTCCCTAGCGGCCTTACCCACCGAATGTGGGCAAATTCAGTCAGATCCTGGGCAGGAGGTGGGAACGGGCCAAATGGATCGATCTGATGCGTTTCTGGTGGTTGACGTGGGGAGAGTGGGGGACAATGGTGTAAGTGCCCTGGACCTCCACCCCTTGGGGAGCTCCACCATTCCCAGCAAGGGGTTCCTTGAGAGCTGCCATCACGTAGGGTGGTGGGTAGGGGCGGGGGCCGGGTGTACACCTGAGTCGCTGTCATTCCTGCCGGTCGCATCAGTCCTGTCGCCTCAAACAACAGCAGTTTCCTAGAGTGCTGTTCACTGGGAGGGGCAGGACGTGAGGCTTGAGGGAGGGCTCCAGTAGAGCGGGGACACTCGGGGAGGGGCAGGGCCCCACTCCTCTCCCCAAACTCAAACAGCCCTGCCCCACGCTCTGCCCAAGCCATGTGGGGCCCCTCTGGCAGCATGGATTCATCACAGAGGAAGGTTGGCAGAGCTTCCTACAACTCTGGGAAGGGGCTGGCCGAAGTGCAGAACATCACTAGGGGAGGCGGGGAGGGTCACCCATCCTGCCCAAGGCAGGTTTAGTTGGGCTGAGAATGACGGGCTCTACGGTTGGCTCTCTTCCCGGGGTCGGTGTCTCCCCAGCCAGGGCTAAAATCTCAGGGCAATCCAATTTCTTTCAGGAAAAATGAATAGAAAGAGAATTAAAAATCCGGGCCAGTATTGCAGCTTTGAAAAGACTCTATAAAGAAGCTAGAAATCGGTTTAACAATTTTTTTTTCCTCATTTCCAATCCAAGGCACATTAGGTTCACCCTGTCCCGGCTCCCTTCTCCTCATTTTGAACAGAAAAGCTTTTGCCACTGAACCGTTTGGGAGGGGAAGTCTTTTATTGCCTCATCTATCGGTTTTCACATAATGCTGCTGTGCACGTCCGCGCCGTGAACAGGGGAATCCGGGCCTGATGAGGTCTAGGTGGGTCAGGTGTAAAATCAACGACTTTGATGCGAGCGGCCACATCGGTACCAATTTCTCCGAGAGTCTCATAACAGCGCACTTCCCTTCCACAGGGCAGCTAGGAAAAGAAAGAAGCTTCCAGTCCCCAGCCTCTCAACTGGGCCCTCACGACCACCCCAGAAAGACGGGAGCGTGACCTGCTTTGGGGCTCACGGAAATGGCGATTCTGCCATCTCCTGGAAGACTGGACCTCATTGGCAGGAAACATTTGCTAAGTCTCTCAGCCTACGGCTCCTGCCCGGCGAATGCCACGGTCCCCAATTTTGAGGGCGGAAGACTGGCTCCGGGGGGCCCGCAGAGCTATCGTGGACCTTTAAAAACAGGTCCTCCGCTGTACATTCTGGTGCTTGCATCTCACACGATTCCCTCGTGGCAAACTCCACGCCTGCTCCTCATCTAGGGGCCAACCCAACTCACCCCAATGTCCAACCCGAATCTGGTCTGGGGGTCGACCGACCGACCAGCGAACAGTCAGGGTGCTGCCCCTTGGCTTTTGGCCACCTTCACCTGAATTCTGTCCTTGGAAAATTAAGTACCCAGCAGGCCTCGGGCTTCTGCCCCGGAGACTGGAATTCAAACGAAGGTGGGTCCAATCTGAGCCGGGTTGGACACGGCACACTAGTGGCTCTTGGCTTCAAAAGTGAAAACTCTGCTGCTGAGAACTCCCTTGAAACGATCGTCCCAAATCTGATTGTCACGGGATCCCTTTCGGTCTCCGATCTCCCTCGGGTGCCGCTGAGGGAAATGGTCGTGGGTCACAAAGAAACAGTGTTTTCCTGAGGAGTTCCAGCCAGCGCCAAGCACAGCGTCCCCGAGAGAACAGAATGGGTCGTACCCAGTTTCCCAGCCCGGGCCACTGTTTGGCCCTCAGCCCGTGGCAGGCATCGCTGCCCCATTTTCAGTTCCCGCAATTTGACGTTTCGATTTGGGCACAGACTTCATCTGGGCCTTCTCCTCAACAAGGGCCAGGCCTCAGAGATGCTTTGCGGGGCGGGGAGGGATCGGATCAAGGACGGCCCCCCTTCCCTCTACTTCGCCCTCCCCACCACCGTGTTTAGCGGCCAGGGCTCACTGGCCAAGCTCCGTTAGCCACAGCTGCCAGGCCATGCTTCTAGGCGCGATGCTGCCTTTTTTGTCAGGAAGGGTTAAACGGGCAGAGCCGGGAAGAACACGGACTACGGTCTATCAACCAGAGGCAGGAGGAAGGAGTCGGCTCCCGGATAACCGCCATCCGAGCTGCAGGCTATGGAAACAGTTGGAACATTCCAGCTCCGACTGCCAGGGAATAGGAGCTGGACTGAGAGCTGGTTCGGTGTCCAGGATCTGAAATCCGGACCCAAGGCCGAGCCTCTGGCTGCTCTTCTCTGGAAAAAAGAGCGATCCTAATGGGTGGGACGGCGGGGAATTCATCTCGAGCTGCTACAAAGAGGGATGAGCCTGGGTGTGGAAAGCACATCATTGCACACGTACGCATACTGGGATTCCTCTAGGGCCACAGGATTATAGAAACACAGGAGGCACCCAAGCCACAGCGGATCCTAGCCCAGACCCGTCAGGGCAGTAGGAGGGTGACGAAAAAGTAGGCTACGGTTTCTGTTCCCATGGGAAATCGCTAGAACCACACTGCTTCGCTGAATAGAAAAATACTTAACGTACAAGCATAATTGTATGTACAAAGACGCACCCTATTTATGTACACAGCCTCCCACAAAAATCTGGGCAGAGAAATACCACCCAATTACATATTCCCAGGAAGTAAACCTTAAAAAGAGGGAGGTCACCGCACACTCTCTTCCTTAAAGACTAGGTCTCAGCAAAATATCGGGCCATGGACTTCTGCTTCCAAAAAAACACAACCTTCGAGCACCTTAAATTTCAAGGTTCTCAGTTAGTGGACATTGCTATATACACGTTCCATCCACCCTGTAACCGGCGGGCTCTGAGAGTTGGTGGAATTTGGGCCTACTGACCTCTTTCCTACAAATAATCTCCCAGGGTATAAAATCAACTGGAAAGCACCGGAGACAGAGATCACTGCACCCCCACCCCTCCCCGCTTCCCAGCTTTCTCTGCCTGGCTTCCCAACCTGGAAGTGTAGGATCTCCAAGGGGGTGAGTGTCAGGAAACCATTCCCACAGGCAAGGGAGGGGAGGAAGGACCCTAGAAATGGACCCCCAAACTGTCCATGCCCCAAGCACCCCAGAGAGAGGAGAGAAGCAGGTTGGATGTGTATGTGGAAGAGGAGGTAAAGCCAGTCTGCCTTTATCTTCACCACAAGAAGGGGTGTCCTGGAGGACTGAGGGCTGGGTGGGCGAGGTGTGGGCCCAGTGGGTTGAAAAAGGGCATTGGATTTGTACTGACAAAAGGCAGTCAAGGAGGGAGTCAAGGGGAGGGCAAAGATAACAACCAGTGGGGGCCAGTCAGAGGGTAGCCCCTACCCCCAGTTTGAGAAAGTCGGGGACCACGAAGGTTTTGCTCAAACTGGGTGGAGCGATCCTAACTTGATGCACCCTCAATCAAACGGGAAAGGATTGATGAATAGATGAAAAAAAATCCCCGAATTCTGCCCCGGGACGTTCCCTCGTCCCAACCTGGAGGACTCGGTGGGCAGTGGAGGAGCAAAGCGAGGCTCCCCTTGCTGTGCCCCTGGGCATTCTGTTCCCACCAGATGACCAACTCAAGTATGGACCCCCTGAGCAGCCAAGGCTCCCTGCCCCACATCCGAGGCCTCTCAGTTTAGCTCGGTGAGAGAGGCTTCGGTGACCGGATCTGCGGTGAATGACCGACTTGAAGCCCAAAGTAGAGCTGAACACAGATCCGTAGGCCCAGAGACCCCAAAAAAGCCAATGCAAACCCCGTTTCCCAACCACCTCCCACTTGGCGAGCTCCGACCACCACCCCACATGTGGAGTTTGGATCGGGTGCAATTTAGGAAAACACAAGGGCCGGGTTTTCTCATGATCAGGCCTCAGAATGATTTCTCTGGCACCTGGAACCCAGCGTGCTTTCTCTCGCCCAGCGGAGCCATTCCATTGGCAGGGCTTGCGTGGGGTCGGGTCAGACAGGGGCCGGGCCGATCCGATCGGGATCAGCCCGTCCCTGGTCCTGCTCCCCTTTTCTGGGTCCCACACCCAGAAGGAGAAATGAGGGGGAAGAAAGGACCTAGCCCGGGGCTAATCCTGTATTTGAGGGGGGCTCAGAAGTTTCACTTGGGCAGGTGACCGGTTTAGATGGTAACTCTCCATGCCACTTCCACTTCTCCTGCCCTACCTAAACTGCCTTTTGAATCTTGGGGGTTTCTCCGGGCATTTACCCCGAACACCCTGGGGTGCCTGTGTGGGAAAGACCTGTATGGCCAAGCAAATAAAGTCCCCTCCTAGGCCCTCGAGTCACCACCACAGTCTGAGGGAGCTGACCGGGACGGGTGGAAAAGTCCGGTCATCAACTTGCAACCTCCTGGGTCCGTGCTGGGGCAGTGGCACACTTGAGTTTGGTGCCCGGGCCAGAGCAGGGAGGTGGGTCGGAGTTACATTTTGGATGGGACACTCCAACATTTGCTCCAACAAAGAAGGAGACCCAGGCAATTCACCTCCCTCTCCCCCGACCACTTGAAGAGAGACGGGGGCAAGCGTGTCCCCACACTCTTTCCGGGGCCGGGAGAAGGCTAATAAAATCAGGCTGGTACCGGTGAACGGTCTGGGGCCAGGGGGATCGGCTCACTCCAACTACGACCAGCCATTAGCGCTCGACTGACGGAGCTCACGTAGGAGCGGTTCGGGGTAACTTACGTACTTTGGCACTTTACACGGACTAGTTGCAAAATGCACAAATATGGCCACGATGTATTTTATTGTAAACATACACAGCAAAGCTAGGATCTGGAGGATTGCACGATGGGAGGGGAGATCTTGCCATCTAGCTCGGTGGGTCGGGGCCAGGGGAGTAGGGGGAGGGACCCTCCCCGAGAAACGTCTCCGAGTGGAGCAGGAGCATAATTTCTAGGCTCTCCTAGGCACCAGCTCTCAGAGCAGGCTGGAGTTTCGACCAGAGGGGAAGGGCACGTCTGATCGACATGGTCATGGGTGGGACCTAGAGTACAGGGCCCCTCGCCCCAGGTTGGGAAGATTCCCCAGCTTCGGGGGTGGCCCTATCCCACCCGGGTGAGGGGTCGTGACCGGAAACCCTCATTAGCCAAAGCGCAACCGAGACATTCAGGCCAAGACGGAGTGCCTCAGATGCCTTCCTGTTTGAGGACCATGCCATTTTTAGGACAAGGAGGGAGGGTCCCTGAGGGAGCTCAGGGGAATCCGCGTCCACCTGTCCACTCCGTGGGCTACCACCCATCCTGCAGGCTGGAAAAGCTCTAGGCCACCTTCTACCCGGCTTCTCTCCAGGGGAATCAAGGCAGAAGCAGAGAACGCACAAGCATCTTTTCTGATATGGGTGACCCCCGTTTTCACTGATTCCCCGAGAGGCCCACAAGCAGGAAAGAAGAATTTCACGGGAAGAAAGACTAGGGATGCTGGCTTTACGCGGCCTGCCCCGTCGGTCTGCCCAAAGGAAACACACTTAAATTAATCAAGTGCTATGTGCAATGGGGTGCGGGCAGAACTCCCCCTAGTTAAGAGCCAGGTGTGCGGACCCTTGTGCTTTGATTACCGGTGACCCCCCTCTCCCTCCCCCACCGCCTTCTGTAACGCTCACAAAAGCACTTTCCTAGGCGACGTTGTGCTGCTCACAGCGATTTCCTCCAAAGTCTACAGGGAAGGGAGAGTAGCCACAGCGGGTGAATTATACGTGATGGGTGCTCACAGCCAGCGCAGTTTCAATAAATACACGTAATTCAGCTCGTGGAGTGATTCTGCATACCGATACGGCATCGTACGAAACCTAGCGGGGTGATTCCAAGCAACGGTTGGCAAAACTGTCACAATAAATTATGCTCGTGAGCGAGTCCGCGTAAAACACATTCTGCATTTCCAAAGTGCCACCTCCTCCTCCTCCCCTGTCCCCCGGCCCCTCTGGTGGCAGATGGGCCGCATTCCCGGGAGAACCCTCCCTCCAAACGGTCTGGCCGGGTCCAGCGTACTCAGCGTCGAGCGGTGGCTTTCCGGGTCAGGACTGTGCAAATTCGCATCTTTCTTTCCCCAGAAAGCAGTGTCGGGAACTCAGTGACTATGTGGTGGATGGCGGGGGGGGGGGGGGGGGGGGGGGGGCGGGGGGGGTGTTTGCAGGGATGGCCCCCTGGGCCCCGGACGAGTGGGAATCACAGAGAAGGAATCTCAATCACTCACCAGTGGGAGAGGCTGTCTCTGCCGGACCGGGCCACCTTCGGGCTAACGCCGTGACGGGCCCAGGTCCTCGTGGAAGGGAGGCCGGCAGCCGGCCTGGCTCCTTGGAGACCCTACACTCAGCCGTATCTCAGGTGGATTTCCCCCTTCCCCTACTTACAGGGAACCCCCATTCTGCCCCAAGACCCCCTGGGCCCCATCCCCTAGGGCAACGCCAGGCCAACTTCTGGTCCCCAAAGGGGGCTCAGGCCATCAGGAGCCGTGCCAGGAGCCGGCTCGCTCCCTGGACAAAGAAGGTTTGCTATGTGGCCCTTTGCGCCCCAGGTCCAGAACGCCACATTTCTGTTGGAAAGGACACCTGCCCCGGGAGGCCTCTTCCTCCCCTTCCACCAACGGTCCCGAGTCGTACGTCCCACCAGGAGTCCGTGAAATAACTTAAAGAGGAAAGAGGAATTGGAACGAGTTTCACCTGGCGTGGGGCCAGTTAGCAGCCAGTCACCTCCGAGGCCGCGGCCCCCGGGTCCCTTTCCGACATGGCGTGAGCGGTGGAAAGTCTTCACGTGGACGGGGGCAGTCCCGACGGCATATGAGGAGGGGGAGCCGAGGCGGCCGGCGGACGAGGGTGTCGGGAGGAGGCCCTACGGACAGCCGGCTGGGTAGACTGAACGTCCCCGGTTCAGGGGGCCCGGTGCCCTGCTGGGGTGGGTGGGGGGGGAGAGGGGCACCAGCGGCGCTCCGTATTGCACAGAGAGGAGGAAGGGTCCCTCGGCAGAGTCTCGCCGAGTGGCTCAGTGGTCCCGACACATGGGCAAGTTCACGAAGGTGAAGACGTTGAACTCGGTCATGATGGAGAAGCACAGGAAGATGCCGTACAGGAAAAGGCACACGCACCCCAGCTTCTTGTCGAGCTTCCACTTGTTCACGTGGACGCCGAACACCTGGAGCGGACACAGAGCGGGCTGGCTCAGCCGGCCATTCGAGGCCACCGGGGTCAGGGGCTCGGCCTACTCAGGGCGGCATCCCTCCTCGGCGGAAATCCCTCTGCCCGGCTGGCCGGCAGCTGGGGACTTTGGGAGGACCACGTACCAGAGACACAGAAACATTTCCTGCCGTCCTTGAGGTGGGAGGGGGGGGAACAGGGCAACTAGGCCCGATAGCCAAGTCCCGGGGGTGATAGCCAGGGATCCAAAGGTCAGAGGGCACCGCTGCCCAGAGAGGCTGGGGAAGCTGAGGGGGGCGGAATGGGGTTTGAGAAAAAGCAGACTTGAAAATAAGGAGAAAAGGAGGCACCTACTGTGACGAAAACAGACGCCAGCAGCAAGCCGACCGAATAGATGAGCCCTCGGCTGTTTAACCGAATCTGCGGAGAAGAAAGGTTAAATCTGAGTCACGGTTGGGTAAGCGGTTCGTCCCCGTGGGAGGAATTCGGCAGCACGAGGGCCACGGAGGCACGGGGAAAGGGAGGGGAGGGAGGAGAGAATGAGCGGTTTTGGATAACCAACCCTTAACTCTAAGGGAGGGTGTCCAGAGGGTAATCAGCAAATGGTGCCAACGGTCTGGTTTGGGGGTATTTTTTAATGGTATTCGTTAAACGCTTACTATGTGCCAGGCACTGAACTAACCACTGGGGTGGCTACAAGCTAATCAGGTTGGACGCAGTCCATGTCCCGGTCTACGAGGTGCCTCAACACTACCAGCCTCTCGTCTCCACTCTCTGACACTGGTGGGTAGGAAAGAGTCCGGCTTTGCCGCCCAGCTCCCGGGACCAGGAGTAGTAGTAGTACTAATAATAATAATGATTCATTCATTCATTCAATCGCATTTATTGAGCGCTTACTGTGTGCAGAGCACTGTACTAAGCGCTTGGGAAGTACAAGTTGGCAACATATAGAGACAGTCCGTACCCAACAGCGGCTCAGTCTAGAAGGGGGAGACAGACAACAAAACAAAACATATTAACAAAATAAAATAAATAGAATAGTAAATATGTACAAGTAAAATAAATAGAGTAATAAATCTGAACAAACATATATACAGGTGCTGCGGGGAGGAGAAGGAGGTAAGGCAGGGGGATGGGTAGGGGGCAGGGAACATTTCTTCTAATTCTGTTGTATTGGACTCGCCCAAGTGCTCAGAATAGTGTTCTGCACATAGTGAGTGTTCAGTAAATACCACTGATTGAAGGGAAGGACAACTCGGAACGGTGCTATTTGTTAAGCTCTTACCATGTGCCAAGCACTGTTCTAAGCGCTGGGGTAATAAAAATAATAATGATGGTATTTGTTAAGCGGGTAAATACAAGGTGATCAGGTTATCCCACTTGGGGCTCACAGTCTTAACCCCCATTTTCCAGATGAGGTAACTGAGGCACAGAGAAGTGAAGTGACTTGCCTGAAGTCACACAGCTGACAAGTGGCAGAGCCAGGATTAGAACCCATGACCTCTGACTCCCAAGCCCACACTCCTTCCACTAAGCCGCACTGCTTCTCTATAATGATGGTATTTGTTAAGCGCTTACTATGTGCCGAGCACTGTTCTAAGCACTGGGGGAGATACAAGGTCATCAGGTTGTCCCACATGGGGCTCGCAGTCTTAATCTCCATTTTACAGATGAAGTAACTGAGGCACTGATAAGTTAGCAGTAGCAGTAGTGGTATTATTATTATTATTAGTAGTAGTAATAATAATAGTAATTGTATTTATTAAGTGCATACTATGTGTCAGGCACTGAACTAAGCGCTTGGGTGGATACAAGCAAATCAGGTGTCCATCCCGCATGGGACTCACAGTCTTATTCCTCATTTTACAGATGAGGTAACTGAGGCTCAGAGAAGTGACGTGACTTGCCCACGGCCACACAGCAGACAAGTAGGAGTGGTGGGATTAGAACCCATGAGCTTCTGACTACCCTCGATGCCATGCTGCTTCTCAGTAGTAGTGGTAATAGTCATAGTAATAATAATAATAATAATGGCATTTATTAAGCGCTTACTATGTGCAAAGCACTGTTCTAAGCGCTGAGGTAGATACAAGGTGATCAGGTTGTCCCACGTGGGGCTCACAGTCTCAATCCCCATTTTACAGATGAGGTGACTGAGGCCCAGAGAAGTGAAGTGACTTGCCCCAAATCACACGGCTGACAAGTGGAGGAGCTGGACCTCTGACTCCAAAGCCTGGGCTCTTTCCACTGAGCCACGCTGCTTCCTGTTTATTGATTATTAATTCCCATTTATTATTAGCTACTTATTGAGTGCTTTCTGTGTTTACAGCACTGAATGAAATGCTGGGAAAGAATACCCAGATGGGAGTTGGACATGGTCTCTGCCCTCAGGGGGCTCACAATCCAAAAATAAAATTGTTCCTCAGGGGACTGGCGACAGTTACATCTCCCCTTTTAGACTGTGAGCCCACTGTTGGGTAGGGACTGTCTCTACATGTTGCCAACTTGTACTTCTCAAGCGCTTAGTACAGTGCTCTGCACACAGTAAGCGCTCAATAAATACGATTGATGATGATGATGATGATGGCCCTAAAATCCCTCCCTCTTCATAGCCAATAGGCCACAACTCATCCCTCCTTCAAAGCCTTATTAAAATCGCATTTCCCTCCCCCTCTAGACTGTAAACCCATTGTGAGCAGGAAATACGTCTGTTATATTACTGTGTTGTACTCTTCCAAGCGCTTAGTACAGTGCTCTGCACACAGCAAGTGCTCAGTAAATGCAATTGATTGATTGATTGATTGATCGATCGATGAGGCCTTCCCCACTAACCCCTCCTCTTCCCTCCTCCCTCCGGCGTCACCCTAAGTGCTTAGAACAGTACTTTGCACATAGTAAGCGCTTAATAAATACGTCACCCTATCTAAGCGTCATCCAGCGTTTAGTAAGTGCTTAATAAATTATTATTTTCATTATTATCCTTGCACTCGACATTCACCCCCGCCACCATCCCCACATTAAATCCCCATAATTTATTTGAACATCTGCCTCTCTTCTAGACTGTGAGTTCCTTGTGGGCAGGAAGCACGCCTACCAACTCTGTTGTACTCTCCCAAGCGCTGAGTACAGTGCCCCGCGCAGAGTAAGCGCTCAGTAAATACCACTGACGGATTTCTGCTTCAGAGTGAGGTTGGAGTTGGGGACGGGGGGAGGAGAGCTCGCATAACCTTGCCAGGTTCTGCCCTTATTCATTCGATCGTATTTATTGAGCGCTTACCGTGTGCAGAGCACTGTACTAAGCGCTCATACTGGGAGTTGGCTTGAAGCCTCCCGTCGCCCCCGGACCCAACAGTGGCAGGGAGGGCAGGGGAGAGGCAGGGTCGGGGGGTGACTCACGTAGGAATTATAGTCCACAGCCAAGGTCTGCAGGGTCCAGGGCAGGCCCAGCCCGATCAGGATGTCAAATACGTTGCTTCCGATGGAGTTGGACACAGCCATGTCACCCATTCCTGAAGAACAAGAAGCCACATACTAATAATGGTATTTATTAAGCGCTTACTATGTACCAGCCACTGTACTGAGCCACGTGGTATATGCTTTTTTTTATATAGCATTTGTTAAGCACTTACTATGTGCCAGGCACTGTACTAAGCCACGTGGTATATGCTTTTTTTTTTTGCATAGCATTTGTTAAGCGCTTACTATGTACCAGGCACTGTACTAAGTCACATGGCATATGCTTTTTTTCAATATAATATTTGTTTAGCACTTACTATGTGCCAGACACTGTACTAAGCCACGTGGTATATGCTTCTTTTTATATAGTATTTGTTAAGCACTCACTCTGTATCAGGCACCGTACTAAGCCACGTGGTACATGCTTCTTTTAAATATAGCATTTGTTAAGTGCTTACTATGTACCAGGCACTGTACTAAGCCACGTGGTATATGCTTTTTTTTATTTTTATATAGTATTTGTTAAGCGCTTACTATGTACCAGGCACTGTACTAAGCCACGTGGTATATGCTTTTATTTGCATAGTACTTGTTAAGCGCTTACTATGTGCCAGGCACTGTACTAAGCCACGTGGTATATGCTTTTTTAAAATATAGTATTTGTTAAGCGCTTACTATGTGCCAGGCACTGTACTAAGCCACGTGGTATATGCTTTTTTTTGGCATAGTATTTGTTAAGCACTTACTCTGTACCAGGCACTGTACTAAGCCACGTGGTATATGCTTTTTTTTATATAGTATTTGTTAGGCACTTACTCTGTACCAGGCACTGTACTAAGCCACGTGGTACATGCTTCTTTTAAATATAGCATTTGTTAAGCGCTTACTCTGTATTAGGCACTGTACTAAGCCACGTGGTATATGCTTTTTTAAAATATAGCATTTGTTAAGAATTTACTATGTGCCAGGCACTGTACTAAGCCACGTGGTATATGCTTTTTTTTAATATAGCATTTGTTAAGCGCTTACTATGTGCCAGGCACAGTACTAAGCCACGTGGTATATGCTTTTTTTATATATCATTTTTTAAGCGCTTAGTATGTGCCAGGCACTGTACTTAGCCACGTGGTATATGCTTTTTTTTATATAGCATTTGTTAAGCACTTACTATGTGCCAGGCACTGTACTAAGCCACGTGGTATATGCTTTTTTTGCATAGTATTTGTTAAGCACTTACTATGTACCAGGCACTGTACTAAGCCACGTGATATATGCTTTTTTAAAATATAGTATTTGTTAAGCACTTACTATGTGCCAGGCACTGTACTAAGCCATGTGGTATATGCTTTTTTTTATTTAGTATTTGTTAAGCACTTACTCTGTACCAGGCACTGTACTAAGCCACGTGGCATATGCTTTTTTTTTATATAGTATTTGTTAAGCACTTACTCTGTACCAGGCACTGTACTAAGCCACATGGTATATGCTTCTTTTAAATATAGCATTTGTTAAGCGCTTACTATGTACCAGGCACTGTACTAAGCCACGTGGTATATGCTTTTTTAAAATATAGCATTTGTTAAGAACTTACTATGTGCCAGGCACTGTACTAAGCCACGTGGTATATGCTTTTTTTTGCATAGCATTTGTTAAGCGTTTACTATGTACCAGGCACTGTACTAAGTCACATGGTATATGCTTTTTTTAATATAATATTTGTTTAGCACTTACTATGTGCTAGGCACTGTACTAAGCCACGTGGTATATGCTTTTTTTATATAGTATTTGATAAGTGCTTACTATGTGCCAGGCACTGTACTAAGCCATGTGGTATATGCTTTTTTTATATAGTATTTGTTAAGCGCTTATTATGTGCCAGCCACTGTACTAAGCCACGTGGTATATGCTTTTTTTATATAGCATTTGTTAAGCACTTATTATGTACCAGGCACTGTACTAAGCCACGTGGTATATGCTTTTTTTTTTACATAGTATTTGTTAAGCACTTACTATGTGCCAGGCACTGTACTAAGCACTGGGGTAGATACAAGCTAATCAGGTGGGACACAGTCTGTGTCCCATATGGGGCTCACAGTCTTAATCTTAATAATAGTAATAATAAAATTGATAATAATAATGGCATTTATTAAGCGCTTACTATGTGCAAAGCACTGTTCTAAGCGCTGTGGGGGTTACAAGGTGATCAGGTTGTCCCACGGAGGGCTCACAGTCTTCATCCCCATTTTACAGATGAGGGAACTGAGGCACAGAGAAGTTAAGTGACTTGCCCAGAGTCACACAGCTGACAATTGGCAGAGCCGGGATTTGAACCCATAATAATAATAATAATGATGATGGTATTTGTTAAGCGCTTACTATGTGCAAAGCACTGTTCTAAGCGCTGGAGAGGTTACAAGGTGATCAGGTTGTCCCACAGGGGACTCACAGTCTTACTCCCGATTTTCCAGATGAGGGAACTGAGGCACAGAGATGTGAAGTGACTTGCCCAAAGTCACACAGCCACTGACAAGTGGCGGAGCAGGGATTTGAACCCATGACCTCGGACTCCAAAGCCCGGGCTCTTTCCACTGCGCCAATCTAAGCTCTTGGTTCAATGTTTTGCGCACAGTTAGCGCTCAATAAATACGCTTGAACGAATGAGTTTGGCAGCTGAGGTAACTGAGGCCCAGAGAAGTTAAGACTGTGAGCCCACTTTTAGACTGCGAGCCCACTGTTGGGTAGGGACCGTCTCTATATGTTGCCAACTTGTACTTCCCAAGCGCTTAGTACAGTGCTCTGCACACAGTAAGCGCTCAATAAACACGATTGATTGATTGATTTGTCCAAGGTCCGACAGTAGACAAGTCGCAAGGAACCCAGGTCTTTCTGAGTCCCAGGCCTGTGCGCTATTCACTAGGCCGCTCTGCTACTGTGGTAGTGGTATTTACTAAGCACTCACCAAGTGCCAACCACCTTGCTAAGTGCTGGGGCAGATCTGAGATAATCAGGTCCCACATGGGGCTCACAGTCTAATTAGGAGGGAGAACGGGGATTGAATCCCCATTCTGCAGATGAGAGAACTGAGGCTCAGAGAAGTGAAATGATTTGCCCGAGGCCACCCAGAGGACAAGTGGCGGAGCTGGGATTCAAACCCATGAGAGAGGCAGCGTGGCTCAGTGGAAAGAGCCCGGGCTTTGGAGTCAGAAGTCACAGGTTCAAATTCTGCTCCGCCAGTTGTCAGCTGTGTGACTTCTAGATTGTGAGCCCACTGTTGGGTAGGGACTGTCTCTATATGTTGCCAACTTGTACTTCCCAAGTGCTTAGTACAGTGCTCTGCATCATCAATCGTATGATTGCACACAGTACAAAGATGTGCACACAGTAAGCGCTCAATAAATACGACTGATTGATTGATTGATTGATTTGGGCAAGTCACTTAACTTCTCTGGGCCTCAGTGACCTCATCTGTAAAACGGGGATAAAGACTGTGAGCCCCCCGCGGGACAACCTGATCACCTTGTAACCTCCCCAGAGCTTTGCACGTATTAAGCACTTAATAAATGCCATCATTATTATTATTATTATTATTATGACCTTCTCATCTGTCAAATGGGGATAAAGACTGTGAGCCCCCCGCGGGACAACCTGATCACCTTGTAACCTCCGCAGAGCTTTGCACATATTAAGCACTTAATAAATGCCATCATTATTATTATTATTATTATGACCTTCTCATCTGTCAAATGGGGATAAAGACTGTGAGCTCCATGCGGGACAACCTGATCACCTTGCAACCTCCCCAGAGCTTTGCACATATTAAGCACTTAATAAATACCATCATTATTATTATTATTATTATTATGACCTTCTCATCTGTCAAATGGGGATAAAGACTGTGAGCCCCCCGTGGGACAACCTGATCACCTTGTAACCTCCCCAGAGCTTTGCACATATTAAGCACTTAATAAATGCCATAATCATTATTTGTATTATTATTATGACCTTCTCATCTGTAAAATGGGGATAAAGACTGTGAGCCCCCCGCGGGACAACCTGATCATCTTGTAACCTCCCCAGAGCTTTGCACGTATTAAGCACTTAATAAATGCCATCATCATTATTATTATTATTATGACCTTCTCATCTGTCAAATGGGGATAAAGGCTGTGAGCCCCCCGCGGGACAACCTGATCACCTTGTAACCTCCCCAGAGCTTTGCACATATTAAGCACTTAATAAATGCCATCATCATCATTATTATTATTATTATTATTATGACCTTCTGATTCCCAGATCTACGCTCTTTCCACTAGGCCACGTTGAGCGGGAGAGAGCCATCGATGGGTCTATCTCAGCCTTGTAAACGAAGACGGACACCGGATTTTTTCCTAGAGGCGTCACAGTCGGTGATACCAGAGGGACGGAGGGGTGTCAGGGAGGGGACAGGCCGGCTTCTCCCGGGATTTCTCGGTCTCCTCAAGGTGGGAATCGCGGCCTGGTGTCCGTGGTGGGGGCAGGGAGGCGGGTGGAGGGGGCTGCGGTCATCCCCTACCTTGTCTGGCCACGATGAGGCTGGCCATGCAGTCGGGGACGCTGGTGCCGGCTGCCAGGAAGGTGATGCCCATGATGACGTCGGGGATGCCCAGGGTGTAGCCGATGATCGTAACCTGCGGGGACGGGGCGGCCGGTCGGCGGATGGCCGGCAGAGCCCTTCCCGAGCTCTGGAGCCAGCCTTCCCCTCTTATATTTCTCCCCAGTCCCGGCCCGGTGTCCTGTGACCTGTCCAGCTGCAGTCGGGGAGCAGGACGGGGACGGGCAGGGAGGCCACCCTGTTGCACCCTGCCCGGCTGAGAAAACCAGGGCAATGCGGAGTTCCTCCCAAACTGGCCGGGCCGTCCCCCTCTGCCCATGGAGACCTCCCCGGCCTGGGGGAGGATGCCCATTCATTCATTCAATCGTATTTATTGAGCGCTTACTGTGTGCAGTACCTATCTATTCTATTTATTTTATTTTGTTAGTATGTTTGGTTTTGTTCTCTGTCTCCCCCTTTTAGACTGTGAGCCCACTGTTGGGTAGGGACTGTCTCTATATGTTGCCAACTTGGACTTCCCAAGCGCATAGTACAGTGCTCTGCACACAGTAAGCGCTCAATAAATATGATTGATGATGATGATGATGATGCAGAGCACTGTACTAAGCACTTGGGAAGTACAAGTTGGCAACATATAGCTGCTGCCACCCGCCGTGGGTGCCCTTCCTGGCCGAAAGGGTCCTGCCTCTTTGCGGAAGCCCTGGTAGGAGCCAAGCGGCCTCCAGATGCTGCCTCAGAGAGGGCCACCAGTGCTGCTCTTCTCGGGGCGGGACTCGCACTGCACCGAGGAGTGGGAGATTTCCATTCTCAGCTACAACAGGGCCAACAGCCACAACCAGAGAAAAACACACGCACACCCACACACCCACAAATGCACCCATGCAAACACATACACACGTGCGTGCATGCACAAACAAATGTGTCCCCCTCTCCCCACCTCAACTCCCTTCCCTCCTTCTCCAGCCCAGCCCGCACCCTCCGCTCCTCTGCCGCCGCTAACCTCCTCACCGTACCTCTTTCTCGCCCGTCCCGCCGTCGACCCCCGGCCCACGTCCTCCCCCGGGCCCGGAATGCCCTCCCTCCCAACATCCGCCAAGCTAGCTCTCTTCCTCCCTTCAAAGCCCTACTGAGAGCTCACCTTCTCCAGGAGGCCTTCCCAGACTGAGCCCCCTTTTTCCTCTCCCCCTCCCCATCTCCCCCACCCTACCTCCTTCCCCTCCCCACAGCACCTGTATATATGTTTGTACAGATTTATTGCTCTATTTATTTGACTTGTACATATTTACTATTCTATTTATTTTGTTAATGATGTGCACATAGCTTTAATTCATTCATTCATTCAATCGTATTTATTGAGTGCTTACTGTGTGCAGAGCACTGTACTAAGCGCTTGTTCTGACGACTTTGACACCTGTCTACATTCACTCATTCAATCGTATTTATTGAGCGCTTACTGTGCGCAGAGCACTGGACTAAGCACTTGGGAAGTACACATTTGGTTTTGTCGTCTGTCTCTCCCTTCTAGGCTGTGAGCCCGTTGTCGGGTAGGGACCATCTATATATGTTGCCAACATACTTCTCAAGCACTTAGTACAGTGCTCTGCACACAGTAAGCGCTCAATAGATACGATTGAATAAATGAATGAATACATACTCATTCGTTCATTCAATCATATTTATTGAGCGCTTACTGTGAGCACAGCAATGTACTAAGCACTTGGGTAATAATAATAATAATAATAATAATAATAATAATAATAAAATAATAATAATAATGGCATTTATTAAGCACTTACTATGTGCAAAGCACTGTTCTAAGCGCTGGGGAGGTTACAAGGTGATCAGGTTGTCCCACGGGGGGCTCACAGTCTTAATCCCCATTTTAAAGTTGAGGGAACTGCGGCCCAGAGGAGTGAAGTGACTTTCTCCAAGTCACACAGCTGACAATTGGCAGAGCTGAGATTTGAACCCATGACCTCTAACTTCAAAGCCCGGGCTCTTTCCACTGAGCCACAGGGGCTCACAGTCTTCACCCCCAATTTCCAGATGAGGTCACTGAGGCCCAGAGAAGTGAAGTGATTTGCCCCAAGTCACACAGCTGACAATTGGCAGAGCCGGGACTTGAACCTGTGACCTCTGACTCCAAAGCCCATGTTCTTTCCATTGAGCCACACTACTTCTCTGTTGCTTGTTGTTGTTGCGTGTACAATACTACAATAAACAGTGACATTTGCTGCCCACAGTGAGCTCGCAATCTAGTTTCATTCATTCATTCAATAGTATTTATTGAGCGCTTACTGTGAGCAGAGCACTGTACTAAGCGCTTGGGAAGTACAAGTTGGCAACATCTAGAGACGGTCCCTACCCAACAGTGGGCTCACAGTCTAGAAGAGGGAGACAGAGAACAAAACAAGACATATTAACAGAATAAAATAAATAGAATAAATATGTACAAGTAAAATAAATAAATAAATAAATAGAGTAATAAATCCGTACAAACATCTATACATATATACAGGTGCTGTGGGGAAGGGAAGGAGGTAAGGCTGGGGGGATGGAGAGGAAGACGAAGGGGAGAGGAAGGAGGGGGCTTAGTCTGGGAAGGCCTCCTGGAGGAGGTGAGCTCTCAGTAGGGCCTTGAGTTTGTGTAACGTGGCCAAACACGGATTCATTCATTCATTCGCATTTATTGAGCGCTTCCTGTGTGCAGAGCACTGTACTAAGCGCTTGGGAAGTACAAGCTGGCAACATATAGAGATGGTCCCTACCCAACAGTGGGCTCACAGTCTAGAATACACACACACACACACACACACACACACACACACACACACGACGAGCCCATCATCATCATCCTCAATCGTATTTATTGAGCGCTTACTGTGTGCAGAGCACTGTACTAAGCGCTTGGGAAGTCCAAGTTGGCAACATATAGAGACGGTCCCTGCCCAACAGCGGGCTCACAGTCTAGAATACACACACACAGGCGCGCGCACGCGCGCGCGCGCACACACACACACACACACACACACACACACACGAGACGAGCCCATCCCCGGGGGCTCCCGCGCAGGATACGCACCATCCACACCATCAGGTAGGAGAAGGCGGCGATCCACAGGGTGGAAGAGGCGAAGGTCACCATGAACCACTGCTCCCAGCGCGGCTTGTTGCAGTTGGGCACGGTGAAGTAGAGGAGTAGGCTGAGCGGCCAGGTGAACAGCCACTTCAGCACTGCCAGGGTGCCCGCTGGAGGAGAATAATAATAATAATAATAATGGCATTTATTAAGCGCTTACTATGTAAGCGCTGGGCACTGGAGAACCAAAGGGGAGGGTGGGACAAGGGCAGGGGCGTCAGCTACACTGCAGGGGGGATAGCAGTAGACTGTGAGCCCACTGTTGGGTAGGGACTGTCTCTATATGTTGCCAATTTGTACTTCCCAAGCACTTAGTACAGTGCTCTGCACATAGTAAGCGCTCAATAAATACGATTGATGATGATGATGATAGCAGAGATCAGGGAAGGGGGAACACCTAACCGCCTGTTTCACCTCAGTGCCACCCATCCGAGACCCCAGCCCCGTCCCTCCTCACCTCTGTCACCCCTTCATTGCCCACCTGCCCGGCCCCTGCGGGGGCATGCCATCATTGCTATCATTATTAATATTTTATATTAAATATTAAATAAATTTAATAATTTATTTATTTTACTTGTACATATCTATTCTATTTATTTTGTTAATATGTTTTGTTTTGTTCTCTGTCTCCCCCTTCTAGACTGTGAGCCCACAGTTGGGTAGGGACCGTCACTATATGTTGCCAACTTGTACTTCCCAAGCGCTTAGTATGGTGCTCTGCACACAGTAGGTGCTCAATAAATATGATTGATTGATTAATAGCACTTGCGTATATACGTACCTATCTGTAATTCGATTTCATTCATTCACTCGTACTGTGTGCAGAGCACTGTACTAAGCACTGTGGAAGTACAATCAATCAATCAATCGTATTTATTGAGTGCTTACTGTGTGCAGAACACTGTACTAAGCGCTTGGGAAGTGCGAATTGGCAACATAAAGAGACAGTCCCTACCCAACAGCGGGTTATTATTATTCCCTGTTTACTTGTTTTGATAATAATAATAATGATGACATTTATTAAGCGCTTACTATGTGCAAAGCACTGTTCTAAGCACTGAAGCACTGTTCTAAGCACTGTTGATGTGTACATATCTATAATTCTCTTCATTGATATTGAGGCTACTGAGGCCTGTTTCCTTGTTTTGATGTCTGCCTCTCCCCTTCTAGACTGTGAGCCCATTGTGGGCAGGAATTGTCTCTGTTGCTGAATTGTACTTTCCAAGCGCTTAGTACAGTGCTCTGCACACAGTAAG
This sequence comes from Tachyglossus aculeatus, assembly GCF_015852505.1. Taxonomy (NCBI): domain Eukaryota; kingdom Metazoa; phylum Chordata; class Mammalia; order Monotremata; family Tachyglossidae; genus Tachyglossus; species Tachyglossus aculeatus. Next base: position 105,291,526 of record NC_052066.1, on the reverse strand, counting down.
CGCTCATCAATAAATACGATTGAATGAATGAATGAATCCAGAATGGAGAGAGGAAGGGGCATTTATACAGAGACCCCAGCTCAGGCCTCTTGATGGCCTGGGGTCTCACAGGAAGGAAGTGAGGCCTTCCCAGACTGAGCCCCCTTTTTCCAATCCCTCTTTCCATCCCCCTGCCCTACCTCCTTCCCCTCCCCACATCACCTGTATATATGTTTGTACAGATTTATTACTCTATTTTACTTGTACATATTTACTATTCTACTTATTTTCTTAATGATGTGCATCTAGCCTTATTTCTATTTATTCTGATGACTTGACACCTGTCGACATGTTTTGTTTTGTTGTCTGTCTCCCCCATTCTAGACTGTGAGCCCGTTGTTGGGTAGGGAAAGGGAAGGAAGGAAAGAAGGAAAGAAGGGAGGGAAGGAAAGGAAAGGAAAGGAAAGGAAAGGAAAGGAAAGGAAAGGAAAGGAAAGGAAAGGAAGGAAAGGAAAGGAAGGAAGGAAGGAAGGAAAGAAGGAAAAAGGAAAGTGAAGGGAAGGGAAGGGAAGGGAAGGGAAGGGAAGGGAAAGGAAGGAAGGAAAGGAAGGAAGAAAGGGAAAGGAAAGGAAAGGAAAGGAAAGGGAAGGGAAGGAAGGAAAGGGAAGGAAGGAAGGGAAAGGAAAGGAAAGGAAAGGAAAGGAAAGGAAAGGAAAGGAAAGGAAAGGAAGGAAAGGAAAGGAAAGGAAAGGAAAGGAAAGGAAAGGAAAGGAAAGGAAGGAAAGGAAAGGAAAGGAAAGGAAAGGAAGGAAGGAAGGAAGGAAGGAAGGAAGGAAGGAAGGAAGGAAGGAAGGAAGGAAGGAAGGAAGGAAGGAAGGAAAAAGGGAAGGGAGGGGAAGGGAAGGGAAGGGAAGGGAAGGGAAAGGAGGGGAAGGGAAGGGAAGGGAAGGGAAGGGAAGGGAAGGGAAGGGAAGGGAAAGGAAAGGAAGGGAAAGGAAGGGAAAGGAAGGGAAGGGAAGGGAAGGGAAGGGAAGGGAAGGGAAGGGAAGGGAAGGGAAGGTGAAGGGAAGGGAAGGAAGGAAGGAAGGAAGGAAGGGAAAGGAAAGGAAAGGAAAGGAAAGGAAAGGAAGGAAGGAAAAAGGGAAGGAAAAAGGGAAGGAAAAAGGGAAGGGAAGGGAAGGGAAGGGAAGGAAGGGAAAGGAAGGGAAAGGAAAGGAAAGGAAAGGAAAGGAAAGGAAAGGAAAGGAAAGGAAAGGAAAGGAAAGGAAAGGAAAGGAAAGGAAAGGGCCATGTCAAGGCCTTCTCCCTCTCTGGGTCCCACGGGCACCAAGCCTGTACTGTGACTTGTCCCTCTGAAAGTCGTAAATGCTGAAGAATCTCCTTCATCTCCTCAGAGGAGATGGGGCACTGCCTCTGAGGTCAGGGGACACGGCCCTGTGCCAGGGGTCCCAGAGTCCCCCTCCCTCCAATTCTAACCAAGTAGCACACTTCACTCCTCTAATGTCAACCAACTCACTGTAAATTCTATTCTATTTGTCAGTCTATTTGTTCTGACGACTTTAACACCTGTCTACATGCTTTGTTTTGTCGCCTGTCTCCCCCTTCTTGACTGTGAGCCCGTTGTGGGGTAGGGACCGTCTCTACATGTTGCCAACCTGGACTTCCCAAGCGCTTAGTACAGTGCTCTGCACGTGGTAAGTTTTCAATAAATACAATTGAATGAATGAATGAATGAAAAAAAATAACTAGTGCCAGGCACTAATCTAAACACTGGTATAGTTACGAGGTAATCAGGTTGTCCCACGTGGGTCTCACAGTCTTAATCCCCATTTTACAGATGAGGTAACGGAGGCACAGAGAAGTAAAGTGACTTGCCCAAGGTCACACAGCAGACAGGTGGCGGAGCCGGGATTAGAACCCACATCCTCTGACTCCCAAGCCCGGGCTCTTTCCACTAAGCCGTGCTGTCACACTTCGACCTCATCTATCTTGCCACCAACCTCTCATCCATGTCCCGCCTCTGGTCTGCAGTGCCTTCCCTCCTCATATAATAATAATAATAATAATGGCATTTATTAAGCGCTTACTATGTGCAAAGCACTGTTCTAGGCGCTGAGCATCTGACAATCACACTCCCCACCCTTCAAAGGCACATCTCCTCCAAGAGGGCTTCCCTAAATCCCCATTTTCTCTTCTCCCACTCCCTTCAGCATCACCCTGATTTGCTCCCTTTATTCACCCCCACCTCAGCCCCACAGCGCTTATGTACGTATCAGTAATTTCTGAATTTCTATTAATGTCTGTTTCCCCCTCTAGACTGTTAACTCGTTGAAGGCAGGGAATGTGTCTGTTATAGTGCTCTACTGTACTCCCCCAAGTGCTTTGCACACAGTGAACACTTGATAAATACGACTGATCGATTGAGCAGCAGGCTAGGAAACATCCTATTAATATCTGTCTCCCCCTCTAGACTATAAACTCGCTGTGGGCAGGGACTAGGTCAGTTATATTGTTACCGTCTCCCCCTCTAGACTCCAAGCTCGTTGTGGGCAGGGAATGTGTCTGTTATAGTGTTATATTGTACTGTATTGAGAAGCAGCGTGGCTCAGTGGAAAGAGCCCGGGCTTGGGACTCAGAGGTCATGGGTTCAAATCCTGGCTCCGCCAACTGTCAGCTGTGTGACTTTGGGCAAGTTACTTAACTATTCTGTGCCTCAGTTACCTCATCTGTAAAATGGGGATGAAGACTCTGAGCCCCTCGTGGGACAATCTGATCACCTTGTATCCTCCCCAGTGCTTAGAACAGTGCATTGCACATAGTAAGCGCTTAATAAATGCCATTATTATTATTATTATTATCATTCTGTGCCTCAGTTACCTCATCTGTAAAATGGGGATGAAGACGGTGAGCCCCCCGTGGGACAACCTGATCACCTTGTATCCTCCCCAGCGCTTAGAACAGTGTTTTGCACATAGTAAGCGCTTAACAAATGCCATCATTATTATTGTTACTCTCCCAAGTACTTAGGACAGTGCTCTGCACGCAGTGAACACTCAGTAAATACGATTGATCGATTGTTTGTTTGAGCAGCAGGCCAGGATATGCCAAATTAATATCCGTCTCCCCCTCTGGACTGTAAGCTCTCTGTGGGCAGGGATTGTGTCTGCTATACTGTTATACTGTACTCTCCCAAGCACAGTGCTCTGCACACAGTAAGCACTCAATAACTACAAATGGCTGACTCCATCTCTGCCTCCCACGCACCCCTCAGATGCAAATAATAATAAAAATAATAATAATTATGGTATTTGTTAAGCACTTACTATGTGCCAAGCACTGTTCTAAGAACTGGGGTAGATAGAAGGTAATCAGGTTGTCCCCCGTGGGGCTCACAGTCTTAATCCCCGTTTTACAGATGAGGGAACGGAGGCACAGAGAAGTGAAGCGACTTGCCCAAGGTCACACAGCAGACAAGTGGCGGAGCTGGGATTAGAACCCACATCTTCTGACTCCCTAGGCCACTGTGATGGGCAGGGTCTCCGCGGTGGCTCAGCTTGACCCTGGACCGTCACCATTTATCCATCATTTCCTGTCCTGGGGCAGGAGGGAGGTGAATGGCAGTCGTTCATATTTATTGAGCGCTTACGTTGTGCAAAGCACCGTACTAAGGGTTTGGGAGAGGACAATGTCACCGTAAAACATTCCCTGCCCACGAGGAGCTTACAGCCTAAAAGGGGAGACAGGCATTAACATGACATTAACATGTCATTTAAGAAGCAGCCATGAAGGGACCGGCTCCGACTGCATCCACCCATGAGCGTGGCGTGAGTCGCACAGTCAGGGTTGGCGTGGTATTGGTGGCAGGGTTGTCTCGGGGTGACCAGGACAGGCGGGGGTGTTCTTACAGGGTGGGTCAAACGGGGTGTAGGGCCCCTCATCGTCCTCGTCGTCCTCCTCCTCCTCCTCTTCCTCGTCCTCCTCTTCGCCGTCGTTCTCGTTGTTCTCGTTGTCCTCGTTCTCGTTCTCGGTGTCGTCCCCGGGGCCGGCCGCATCGTCGTCGTCGTCGTCGTCGTCTTCGTGGCGGTGGCGGTGGTGGTCCCTCTGCGACCCGTTCCCCGCCCGCTCGGGGCCGGAGCCGCTGGGGGCCGCCCCGTTCTCCACCGCGTGCTTGACGGGGATTTTGATGGCCACCTCTGACTCGCCGTTGGCATACGTCCTGCTGTTGATCAGCCGTTGCCTCTGGAAAGAGATGGGCACGTCCTCAGCTGGGAGCGCGCCACCCTAATACCCGCCCGCCCTCGGGGGATCTCTGCACCAAGGAGGTGCCTTTGGTGTCCAAAAAGGGCATCCAAGATGGTGCCCAGTAGGTGCCCAAGACAGAGCTCTGAACAAAGACACCCCTCACCCCTGGAACGCCCTCCCTCCTCAAATCCGCCAGACAATTCCTCTCCCCCGCCTCAAATCCTGACTGAAGGCCCATCTCCTCCAAGAGGCCTTCCCGGACTAAACCCCCCTCTTCCTCATCTCCCACTCCCTGATCCTGACCCCCAAGGGGCTCACGGTCCAGAAGGTCAGGGGAGAGGAACAATGATAATAATAATGTAATAATGGCATTTGTTAAGCGCTTACTATGTGCAAAGCACTGTTCTAAGCGCTGGGGGGGATACAAGGTGATCAGGTTGTCCCACGTGGGGCTCACAGTCTTAATCCCCATTTTACGGATGAGGGAACTGAGGCTCAGAGAAGTTAAGTAGCCCAAGGTCACACAGCAGACATGTGGCGGAGCCGGGATTCGAACCCATGACCTCTGACTCCCAAGCCCGGGCTCTTTCCACTGAGCCATGCTGCTTCTCTAATAATAATGATACTTTAATAATACTCGTTAAGTGCTTACAATATGCCAAGCACCGTTCTAAGCGCAGGTAGATGCAAGTTAATCAGGTCGGACGCAGCCCCTGCCCCACATGGGGCTCACAGCCTTCACCCTCATTTTCCAGATGGGGTAACTGAGGCCCAGAGAAGTGAAGTGACTCGTCCAAGGTCACAGAGCCGGGATGAGAACCCAGAGCCTCTGACTCCCAGCCCTGGGCTCTAGCTACCGATCCAACGCTGACTTTCCATCGTCTAGACTGCGAGCCCGCTGTTGGGTCTCTCTATGTTGCCAAGTTGGACTTCCCAAGCGCTTAGTACAGTGCTCTGCACACAGTGAGCGCTCAGTAAATACGATTGAATGAATGAAGGAATCACTGTGGGTCCCCCCCCGGCCCCGTGAGCCCCTCGTCCGCGCGGCCCCGCTCCGTTACCTCGTTAATCAGCATGCGACTGGCCATGGAGAGCCGTGTCTTGGGCGGGAAGTGGCTGGTGATCATGATCCGCAGCCCCGCCTCGGAGAAGGACAGCTGATGGGGGCAGGTGGACAGCAGCTCGTCCACCATGATCACGGACGCTTTCCGGTGGAAATTGGCTGCCGCCGCGGGGCACACGGAAACAGAGACAGGGAAGGGAATGGTCATCCTTAGGTCCGCTCCCTCAGGCGACCTCCGGACTGAGGGGGAATTGGAGAAGAGTCCAAATCCCGTTACTATTATGATGCGTGTTAAGTCCTTAATAATAATAATAATAATAACGAGGATCAATCAAGCAATCAATCGTATTTATTGAGCGCTTACTGTGTGCAGAGCACTGTACTAAGCACTTGGGAAGTACAAATTGGCAACATATACAGTCCCTACCCAACAGTGGGCTCACAGTCTAAAAGGGGGAGACAGAGAACAAAACCAGACTAACAAAATAAAATAAATAGAATAGATATGTACAAGTAAAATAAATAAATGGAGTAATAAATATGTACAAACATATATACATATATACAGGTGCTGTGGGGAAGGGAAGGAGGTAAGATGGGGGGGATGGAGACGGGGACGAGGGGGAGAGGAAGGAAGGGGCTTCAGTCTGGGAAGGCCTCCTGGAGGAGGGGAGCTCTCAGTAGGGCCTTGAAGGGAGGTAGAGAGCTAGCAATCAATCAGTCATATTTATTGAGCGCTTACTGTGTGCAGAGAACTGTATTAAGCGCTTGGGAAGTACAAGTTGGCAACATATAGAGGTAGTCCCTGCCCAACAGTGGGCTCACAGTCTAGAAGGATGATGATGGTACTTATTAAGTGCTTACTTTGGGTCGAGACATAAGCTAGGCAGGTTGGACATGGTCCCTGTCCCACATAATAATAATAATGATGGCATTTATTAAGCGCTTACTATGTGCAGAGCACTGTTCTAAGCGCTGGGGAGGTTACAAGGTGATCAGGTTGTCTCACGGGGGGCTCACAGTCTTAATCCCCATTTTACAGATGAGGTCACTGAGGTCCAGAGAAGTGAAGAGACTTGCCCAAAGTCACACAGCTGACAATTGGCGGAGCAGGGATTTGAACCCTTGACCTCTGACTCCAAAGCCCAAGCTCTTTCCAACGATTCATTCATTCAATCGTATTTATTGAGCGCTTACTGTGTGCAGAGCACTGGACTAAGCGCTTGGGAACTACAAGTTGGCAACATATAGAGACGGTCCCTACGCAACAGCGGGATCACAGTCTAGAAGATGATGATAATGGTATTTATTAAGCGCTTACTTTGTGTCAAGAACTGTTTTAAGCGTTGGGGTGGCTACAAGCTAGTCAGGTTGGACACGGTCCCTGTCCCACATGGGGCTCAAAGTCTTAATCCCCATTTTAGACATGAGGTAGCAAAGGTATAGAGAAGTGAAGTGACTTATCCAACGTCCCACAGCAGACATGTGGCAGAGCAGGGATTAGAACCCATGTCCTCTAACTCCCAGCCCGTGCTCTTCCCCCCAGCCCACGCTGCTTCCCATGTTCCGCGCTTCCTATGTACCAAGCCCCATGGAAGCCCGGGGAAGTTAAGCTCACCCAACAGACAAGAGTGAAAGAGAGGCAGGATTAGAACCCAGGACCTCGGACTCCCTGATAAGCCACACTGTTTTCCCCGGAGTAAAGGGAGCAGAAAGTCTTCCTATCCTCCACCTGCCAAACTTCATCATCATCATCATCAATCGTATTTATTGAGCGCTTACTATGTGCCGAGCACTGTACTAAGCGCTCAAACTCACAGGGGCATTTCAACCAACGGGTCAGAAAGAGGAGCATTTGAATGCTGGATCTGTGTTCGAATCTGGATGTAACGTTCCGCCTTCTGCTGAGGCCTTTACCCCACCCTAACATAACGACGGTATTTATTAAGCGCTTACTACGTGCAAAGCACCCAACCTGTCCCTGCCTCTACAGGTCCCTTCTTCCCTTGCTGCCCTCATCGTCCACTTCACCCTATTATCATCATCATCATCATCAATCGTATTTATTGAGCGCTTACTATGTGCAGAGCACTGTACTATTAGTGCTGCCCACTTTGCTCAACTCTCCCAGAGACTTTTTTTTTATAATGGCATTTGCTAAGCGCTTCCTATGTGCAAAGCACTGTTCTAAGCACTGGGGGGGATACAAGGTGATCAGGTTGTCCCACTTGGGGCTCACAGTCATCATCCCCATTTTACAGATGAGGGAACTGAGGCTCCGAGAAGTTAAGTGACTTGCCCAAGGTCACACAGCAGACATGTGGCAGAACTGGGATTTGAACCCATGCCCTCTGACTCCAAAGCCCGGGCTCTTTCCACTGAGCCACGCTGCTTCTCGACTTGATGCAGACTTGATGCAGTCCTGCCCGCCCCCAGCCCACCAAACTGCCACTGATCCCCTACCAGCAGCGTGAGAAGCAGTACGGCCTAATGGATACGGCACGGGCCACGGAGTCAGAAGGACCTGGGTTCTAATCCTGGTTCCGCCCCTTCTCTGCTGTGTGACCTTGGCCAAGTCCCTTCAAAGCCCTACTGAGAGCTCACCTCCTCCAGGAGGCCTTCCCAGACTGAGCCCCCTCCTTCCTCTCCCCATCCCCGCCACCTTACCTCCTTCCCCTCCCCACAGCACCTGTATATATGTTTGTACGTATTTATTACTCTGTTTATTTTATTTATACATATTTATTCTATTCATTTTATTTTGTTAATATGTTTTGTTTTGTTGTCTGTCTCCCCCTTCTAATTTCACCCCACCCCCAGTCCCACAGCTTGTACATATTTATTACTCTATTTATTTATTTATTTTACTTGTACATATCTATTCTATTTATTTTATTTTGTTAGTATGTTTGGTTTTGTTCTCTGTCTCCCCCTTTTAGACTGTGAGCCCACTATTGGGTAGCGACTGTCTCTATATGTTGCCAACTTGTACTTCCCAAGCGCTTAGTACAGCGCTCTGCACACAGTAAGCGCTCAATAAATACAATTGAATAAATGAATGAATGAACTTCCCTGTTCCTCAGGTCCCTCATCTGGAAAATGGGGATTAAGACTGGGAGCCCCATGTGGGATGTTGTTCAACCCCATTTGCCTATATCCACCCCAGCGCTTAGGAATAATAATGATAGTATTTGTTAAGCTCTTACTATGTGCAGAGCACTGTTCTAAGCTCTGGGGAGGTTACAAGGTGATCAGGTTGTCTCACGGGGGGTTCACAGTCTTAATCCCCATTTTACAGATGAGGGAACTGAGGCACAGAGAAGTTAAATGACTTGCCCAAAGTCACACAGCTGAGAGTTGGCAGAGTAGGGATTTGAACCCATGACCTCTGACTCCAAAGCCCGGGCTCTTTCCACTGAGCCATGCAGGCGTGTAGTAAGTGCTTAATAAATACCACAGGAAGGGGCCTTCCCAGGCTGAGCCCCTTGAGCCCCCTTTTTCCTCCCCTCGCCCCCACTCTACCTCCTTCCCCTCCCCACGGCACCTATACATATGTTTGCACAGATTTATTACTCTATTTTACTTGTACATATTTACTATTCTATTTATTTTGTTAATGATGTGCATCTAGCTTTATTTCTATTTATTCTGACGACACCTGTCCACATGTTTTATTTTGTTGTCTGTCTCCCCCTTCTAGTCTGTGAGCCTGTTGTTGCGGAGGGACCGTCTCTATCTGTTGCCGACTTGTCCTTCCCAAGCGCCCAGTCCAGTGCTCTGCACACAGTAAGCGCTCAATAAATACGATTGAATGAATGAATGTGAGCCCGTTGTTGGGGAGGGACCATTTCTATCTGTTGCCGATTTGTACTTCCCAAGCGCTCAGTCCAGTGTTCTGCAAACAGTATGCGCTCAATAAATACGATTGAATGAATGAATGAATGAATGTGAGCCCGTTGTTGGGTAAGGACCGTCTCTATCTGTTGCTGACTTGTCCTTCCCAAGCGCTCAGTCCAGTGCTCTGCACACAGTAAGCGCTCAACAAGTACGATTGAATGAATAAATGAACGCGAGCCCATTGTTGGGTAAGGACCGTCTCTATCTGTTGCCGACTTGTCCTTCCCAAGCACTTAGTCCAGTGCTCCGCACACAGTAAGCGCTCAATAAATACGACTGAATGAATGAATAGTACCATTATTATGGCTATTATTGCCACCAGTTCTTATCCGCAGATCCCCCCCACAGCGTGCTTCCTCCGGGCCTCAGTTACCCCAGCTGTAAAATGGGGATTAAGACTGTGAGCCCCTCGTGGGACAACCTGATCACCCTGTATCCTCCCCAGCGCTTAGAACAGTGCTTTGCACATAGTAAGCGCTTAACAAATGCCAATTATTATTATTATTCCGAGCCACGGAGCGTCGACCTTGTCCACCTGAACTCCCTCCTCTTTCCTGTTGTCCCTCCCTGCCCTGTCCATCATTCCCGACGGCCTCACCCAGCTCCCGGGCCTCCCCGTTTACCTTTCTTTAGCAGCACCACCGTGGCGTCACAGTTGCTGCTGTCGTCCATCTCGGTGGCGGCGGCCAGCCCGTTCACCATATTCCCCGCGTTCTTGCTCCTCCTTTCGAAGCACTGGTGGATGCAGGAGTTGTACCTGAACCCCGGAAGAAAAAAACAGAAAACCGCTGCAGAGGGCCGCTTCCCGGCTCCGCGACTGGAATAACAGAGGAATCCGCTGCGGAGGTGGGGAGGAATCGGGCCACCGAGCCCATCCCTGCCATTTTTCACACTTCATCTTTGCGATTGGAACAGAGGAATCCGCCGGAGACGTGGGGAGGAATTGGGTGGACAAGCCCAACCCTGCTAGCTTTCACGCTTCATCTTTGCTAGTATGTTTGGTTTTGTTCTCCATCTCCCCCTTTTAGACCGTAAGCCCACTGTTGGGTAGGGACCGTCTCTATATGTTGCCGACTTGTACTTCCCAAGCACTTAGTACAGTGCTCTGCACACCGTAAGCGCTCAATAAATATGACTGATTGATTGATTGATCTTTGCCCAAGAGTGTGAGTATGTGGGTGTATGTGTATAATAATAATGATGGCATTTGTTAAGCGCTTACTATGTGCCAACCACTGATCTAAGCGCCCGGAGGGGATAGACGGTGATGAGGTTGTCCCACGTGTGGCTCACAGTCTTCATCCCCGTTTTACAGATGAGGTGACTGAGGTTCAGACTGAGGCACTTGCCCAAGGTCACACAGCAGATATGTATATATGTTTGTACGTATTTATTACTCTTTTTATTTATTTTATTTGTACATATTTATTCCATTTATTTTATTTTGTTAATATGTTTTGTTTTGTTCTCTGTCTCCCGCTTCGAGACTGTGAGCCCACTGTTGGGTAGGGACCGTCTCTATATGTTGCCAACTTGTACTTCCCAAGTGCTTAGTACAGTGCTCTGCACACAGTAAGCACTCAATAAATACGCTTGATTGACTAGTACAGTGCTCTGCACACAGTAAGCGCTCAATAAATATGGTTGAATGAATGAATGAGTGAATGAATGTGTCTTCTAGACTGTGAGCCCACTGCTGGGTAGGGACCGTCTCTATATGTTGCCAACTTGTACTTCCCAAGCACTTAGTACAGTGCTCTGCACACAGTAAGCACTCAATAAATACGATTGAATGAATGAATGAATGTGTCTTCTAGACTGTGAGCCCACTGTTGGGTAGAGACTGTCTTTATATGTTGCCAACTTGTTCTTTCCAAGTGCTTAGTACAGTGCTCTGCACACAGTAAGCGCTAAATAAATATGAATGAATGAATGAATGTGTCTTCTAGACTGTGAGCCCACTGTTGGGTAGGGACCGTCTCTATATGTTGCCAACTTCTTCTTCCCAAGCACTTAATACAGTGCTCAGCACACAGTAAGCGCTCAATAAATACGACTGAATGAATGAATGAATGTGGCGGAGCCGGGATTCGATCCCATGACTTCTGACTCCAAAGCCCAGGCTCTTCCCACTGAGCCACGCTGCTTCTCCATGTGTGCGTGTGTGTCCTGAGTGCAGTGCCTGGGACAGTGAAGACCCCCACCCTAACTGATTTTCTTTATATTAACATCTGTCTCCGCCTCTAGACCGTAAGCTCCTTGCGGGCAGGGAACGTGTCTACCAAATCTGTTATATTGTAGTCAGGCCGTCGTATTTACTGAGCGCTTACTGTGGGCAGAGCGTTGTGCGAAGCGCTTGGGAGAGTACGGAATCATCATCATCAATCGTATTTATTGAGCGCTTACTGTGTGCAGAGCACTGTACTAAGCGCTTGGGAAGTACAAATTGGCAACATATAGAGACAGTCCCTACCCAACAGTGGGCTCACAGTCTAAAAGGGGGAGACAAAACCAAACATACTACAAAATAAAATAGAATAGATATGTAACAAAATAAAATAGAATAGATATGTAACAAAATAAAATAGAATAGATATGTAACAAAATAAAATAGAATAGATATGTAACAAAATAAAATAGAATAGATATGTAACAAAATAAAATAGAATAGATATGTATTAAATAGAATAGATATGTAATAGATATGTACAGAATAACACAACAGAACTCTCCCAAGAGCTTAGCACAGCGCTGTGTATGTAGTATGTGTATGTAGTAAAGACCACTGATTGATTGACCGCCCACCTCGCGGCAGAGCGGACGCGGCTCTCGATTTCCCTCCACGGTGGCCAGGAGAGACCGAGGCAGAAGTTCTAAAGAGAAGCGGCGTGGCTCAGTGGAAAGAGCCCGGCCTTGGGAGTCAGAGGTCATGGGTTCGAATCCCGACTCCGCCATTTGTCAGCTGTGTGACTTTGGGCAAGTCACTTCGCTCCTCTGGGCCTCAGTTCCCTCATCTGGAAAACGGGGATGAAGACTGGGAGCCCCACGTGGGACAACCTGGAGAAGCAGACTGACTCCGTGGAAAGAGCCCGGGCTTTGGAGTCAGAGGTCATGGGTTCAAATCCCGGCTCTGCCAACTGTCAGTTGTGTGACTTTGGGCAAGTCACTTCACTTCTCTGGGCCTCAGTTCCCTCATCTGTACAATGGGGATGAAGACTGCGAGCCCTGGGTGGGACAACCTGATCACCTTGTATCCTCCCAGTGCTTAGAACAGTGCTTTGCACATAGTAAGCGCTTAACAAATACCATCTTTTTTTTTTGTATCCCCCCAGCGCTTGGAACCGTGAGCCCTTCTAGTCTCACTGGGGAGGGACCGTCTCTATGTGTTGCCGACTTGTACTTCTCAAGCGCTTAGTACAGTGCTCTGCACACAGTAAGCACTCAATAAATACGATTGATTGATTGATTGATAGTACAGTGCTCTGCAAACACAATAAATACGATTGACTCAATCAATCGTATTTATTGAGCGCTTACTGTGTGTTCATTGAATGAATGAACAGCACTGGGCACGTAGTAAGCGCTCAACAAATACCAACATTATTATTCTCAAGGCCGTGGGGCAGCCTCTCCCCATCCGGCAGCTCACAGGGAGCCCCGTAGACTTGAGTTTTACTTACTGGACTCCCCCCCGGGGGCACGGGAGAGGGCAAGGGGGAGTAGGGGAAGGGGAAAAAGAGCGGGGAAGTCTGAAGAATCCCCTCCTGAGCCGGCGGTCCGCAAATTCGGGGGAAGGTCAGCCCAAGGGGGGCCGGCGACGTGTGCGAGGGCCGGACACTGGGGAGCACTCACTTCATGATCACGATGTAAAGCAGATACATGAGAACCAGAACCAACGACTCCCACCTGGGGGGAAAAGCAGGAAAACAAGTCAGAAGGACCCGGCCCAAGGCAGGAAATCAATCAATCAATCAATCAATAGTATTTATTGAGCGCTTACTGTGTGCAAAGCACTGTACTAAGCGCTGGGGATGTACAAGCTGGCAACAGATAGAGACAGGGCCTACCCAACAGTGGGCTCACAGTCTAAAAGGGGGAGACAGGAAATGTCAGGTGGCCCGACCCCCTCCTCAAATAATCATCATAATCATAAAGATGGCATTTATTAAGCACTTACTATGTGCACAGCAATCAATCAATCGTATTTATTGAGTGTTTACTGTGTGCAGAGCACTGTACTAAGCGCTTGGGATGTGCAAGCTGGCAACATATAGAGACAGTCCCTACCCAACAGTGGGCTCACAGTCTAAAAGGGGGAGACAGGAAATGTCGGGTGGCCCGACCCCCTCCTCAAATAATCATCATAATCATACAGATGACATTTATTAAGCTCTTACTATGTGCACAGCAATCAATCAATCGTATTTATTGAGCGCTTACTGTGTGTAGAGCACTGTACTAGGTGCTTGGGAAGTCCAAGTTGGCAACACATAGAGACAGTCCCTACCCAACAGCAGGCTCACAGTCTAGAAGGGGGAGACAGAGAACCAAACCGAACATATTAACAAAATAAAATAAATAGAATAGATATGTTCTAAGAGCTGGGGAGGTGACAAGGTGATCAGGTTGTCCCCCGGGGAGCTCCCAATCTTCATCCCCATTTTCCAGATGAGGTAACTGAGGCCCAGAGAAGTTAATAATAATAATAATAATAATAATGGCATTTATTAAGCGCTTACTATATGGACAGCACTGTTCTAAGCTCTGGGGAGGTTACAAGGTGATCAGGTTGTCACCCGGGGGGCTCACAGTCTTCATCCCCATTTTACAGATGAGGGAACTGAGGCCCAGAGAAGTTAATAATAATAATAATAATAATGGAATTTTTAAGCGCTTACTATGTGCACAGCACTGTTCTAAGAGCTGGGGAGGTGACAAGGTGATCAGGTTGTCCCCCGAGGGGCTCCCAATCTTCACCCTCATTTTACAGATGAGGTAACGGAGGCCCAGAGAAGTTAATAATAATAATAATAATGGCATTTATTAAGCGCTTACTATGTGCAAAGCACTGTTCTAAGCACTGGGGAGGTGACAAGGTGATCAGGTTGTCCCCCGGGGGGCTCCCAGTCTTCATCTCCATTTTACAGATGAGGTAACAGAAGCCCAGAGAAGTTAATAATAATAATAATTGCATTTATTAAGCGCTATGTGCAAAGCACTGTTCTAACCGCTGGGGAGGTTACAAGTTGATCAAGTTGTCCCCCGGGGGGGCTCCCAGTCTTCATGCCCATTTTCCAGATGAGGGAACTGAGGCCCAGAGAAGTGAAGTGACTTGCCCAAAGTCACCCAGCTGATAATTGGCAGAGGCAGAATTTGAACCCATGACCTCTGACTCCCAAGCTCATGCTCTTTCCACTGAGCCACGCTGCTTCTCAAATGGCCCTTCATGGACCCCGCCGGCTTCCGGGAGGGAGGCCCAGATGGGTTAGGGTTTTTGGTCCTCTCCCCGTTGCCCCGAGAGCTGAGACGGGGCCGCGGGGGAAGCAGGAGGCCTGCTTCAAGTGGAAAGAAGGACCTGGGTTCTAATTCTGACTCCGCCACTTATCTGCCGTTTGACCACGGGAAAGTCAATTAACTTCTCGGTGCCTCAGTTTTACCCCATCTGGAAAATGGGGGGGGAAGTCTGTGAGACCCATACGCTCCCAAGCACTTAGTATAGTGGAAACAGCCCAGGCTTGGGAGTCAGAGATCACGGGTTCTAATCCCTGCTCCGCCACTTGTCAGCTATGTGACCTTGGGGAAGTCACTTCACTTCTCTGGGCCTCAGTTCCCTCATCTGGAAAATGGGGATGAAGACTGGGAGCCCCACGTGGGACAACCTGATTACCTCGCATCTAGAGAAGCAGCGTGGCTCAGTGGAAAGAGCCCGGGCTTGGGAGTCAGAGGTCATGAGTTCGAATCCCGGCTCTGCCACTTGTCAGCTGGGTGACTTCGGGCAAGTCACTTCACTTCTCTGTGCCTCAGTACCCAAATCTGTAAAATGGGGATTAAGACTGTGAGCCCCATGTGGGACAACCTGATTACCTTGTATCCCCCCAGCGCTTAGAACAGTGCTTTGCACATCGTAAGCGCTTAACAAATACTATTATTATTATTAGTAGTAGTAGTAGTAGTATTCTCTGTGCCTCAGTTACCTCATCTGTAAAATAGGGATTAAGACTGTGAGCCCCATGTGGGACAACCTGATCACCTTATATCCCCCCAGCGCTTAGAACAGTGCTTTGCACATCGCAAGCGCTTAACAAATACCATTATTATTATTATTATTATTATTATTATTATTATTCTCTGTGCCTCAGTTACCTCATCTGTAAAACAGGGATTAAGACTGTGAGTCCCCCGTGGGACAACCTGATCACCTTGTATCCCCCCCCACCAGCACTTAGAACAGTGCTCTG
This sequence comes from Tachyglossus aculeatus, assembly GCF_015852505.1. Taxonomy (NCBI): domain Eukaryota; kingdom Metazoa; phylum Chordata; class Mammalia; order Monotremata; family Tachyglossidae; genus Tachyglossus; species Tachyglossus aculeatus. Next base: position 105,275,887 of record NC_052066.1, on the reverse strand, counting down.
CACATAGTAAGCGCTTAACAAATGCTGCTATTATTATTATTATTACCCCAGCGCTTAGAACAGTGCTTGACACAAAGTCGGCACTTAACAAATACCATCATTATTACTATTATTGCAGTGTTTTGCACACAGTAAGTGCCGAATAAATAAGACTGAATGAATGAATGAATGACAGAGACTATGTCCATCCCGATTACCAGAGAAGCAGCGTGGCTTAGTGGAAAGAGCCCGGGCTTGGGAATCAGAGGTCATGGGTTCTAATCCTGGCTCCGCCACTTCTCAGCTGTGTGACTTTGGGCAAGTCATTTCTCTGTGCCTCAGTGACCTCATCTGTAAAATGGGGATGAAGACTGTGAGCCCTACGTGGGACAACCTGATGACCTTGCATCTATCCCAGCGCTTAGAACAGTGCTTTGCACACAGTAAGCGCTTAACAAACGCCATCATTAGTATTATTATAGAGAAGCAGCATGGCTTAGAGGAAGGAGCCCAGGCTTGGGAGTCAGAGGCCGTGGGTTCTAATCCCAGCTCCGCCACTTAGCTGCGTGACTTCGGGCAAGTCACTTCACTTCTCTGGGCCTCAGTTACCTCATCTGGAAAATGGGGATGAAGCCTGTGAGCCCTACGTGGGACACCCTGGTTCATTCATTCATTCAATCATATTTATTGAGAGCTTACTGTGTGCAGAGCACTGTACTAAGCGCTTAGGAAGTACAAGTTGGCTTGTATCTACCACAGTTCTTAGAACAGTGCTTGGCACAGAGTAAGCACTTAACAAAAACCACCATTATTATTATTATTATTATTATCTACACCTGCCCATTATTATTATTATTATTATTATCCACACCTGCTCTTAGTTCAGTGCTTGGCACAGAGTAAGTGCTTAACAAAAATCACCATCGTTATTATTATTACTATCTACACCTGCTCTTAGTTCAGTGCTTGGCACAGAGTAAACGCTTAACAAAAACCATCATCATTATTATTATTATCTACACCTGCTCTTAGTTCAGTGCTTGGCACAGAGGAAGCGCTTAACAAAAACCATCATCATTCTTATTATTATTATCTACACCTGCTCTTAGTTCAGTGCTTGGCACAGAGTAAGCACTTAACAAAAACCATCATTATTATTATTATTATTATTATTATCAGTGCTTGGCACAGAGTAAGCGCTTAACAAAAACCACCATCATTATTATTATTATTATTATCTACACTTGCTCTTAGTTCAGTGCTTGGCACAGAGTAAGCGCTTAACAAAAACGATCATCATTATTATTATTATTATTATCTACACCTGCTCTCAGTTCAGTGCTTGGCACAGAGTAAGCGCTTACCAAATTCCTTAATAAAAAAAAAAGACAGGGTTAAGATGTGGGTAGAGGGGGATTGATTGATATGGAATAAGCAGTAAGAGTTAGCTCAGAGTGGAATGGTAGAGCCAGAGGCAGGGGGCCACTCTTTAAATTCCTTCTCCAGAAACCAGGAATGTTCAGGCCTGGCTGGGAACAACGGGCTTGGAACCCCTCTGCTGAAGAAGCTAATTAGCTGTTAGCTAATCATGAGAAGCAGCGTGGCTCAGTGGAAGGAGCCCGGGCTTTGGAGTCCGAGGTCATGGGTTCGAATCCTGGCTCCGCCACATGTCTGCTGTGCGACCTTGGGTGAGTCACGTCACTTCTCTGAGCCTCAGTTCCCTCATCTGTAAAAATGGGGATGAAGACCGTGAGCCCCACGTGGGACAACCTGATCACATCGTATCCCCCCGGCGCTTAGAACAGTGCTTTGCACATAGTAAGCGCTTAACAACCGTCATCGTTATTATTTCATTCAGTCAATCGTATTTATTGAGCGCTTACTGTGGGCAGAGCACTGTACTGAGCGCTTGGGAAGTCCGAGTTGGCAATATATAGAGACGGTCCCTACCCAACGGTGGGCTCACAGTCTAGAGGACTGTTATTATTATTAATAATGACGGAAACCGGCCCCTCAGGCTCCTCAATCTCCACATGTCTCTCCAGGTCGTGTCTTACAACTCTAGGTGGGCTTTGGGTCGGGTCGCCTGCTTGGTGACCTTGGGCAAGCCACTTAACCTCTCTGTGCCTCAGTTTCCTCACCCGCAAAACGGGGATTCAAAACCCGTCCTTCCTCCTACTCAGGCTGTGAGCCCCGTGCGGCTCAGGGACCGTGTCTGACCTGATTAACTTGAATCCATCCCGGTGCTTAGAACAGCGCTGGACACCTAGGAAGTGTTTAACAAATACCATAAATGAAATAATAATAGCAAAATTACCCAAAGGCCAACGGGTGTGTGTATGTGGGGGTCGGGGGGTGGGGAGGAGTGAAGAAGATGTGCTATTGAGGACAGGCTGGGATGTGTTAGAGAAGCAGCGTGGCTCAGTGGAAAGAGCACGGGCTTTGGAGTCAGAGGTCATGGGTTCGAATCCCGGCTCCACCACATGTCTGCTGTGTGACCTTGGGCAAGTCACTTAACTTCTCAGAGCTTCAGTTATCTCATCTGTAAAAAATGGGGATGATGACTGTGAGCCCCACGTGGGACAACCTGATCACCTTGTATCCCCCCCCAGCGCTTAGAACAGTGCTTTGCACATAGTAAACGCTTAACAAATGCTATTATTATTATTATTATTATATTATTATTATGTGTTTACCTTTCTTAAGCAAGGATCATGTCCACCAACTACTGGAAGTAGCAGCAGCATGACGTAATGGGCACAGCACGGGCCTGGAATTCAGAAGGCCATGGGTTCTAATCCCGGCTCTGCCACTTGCCTGCTGCGTGACCCTGGGCAAGTCCCTTCACTTCTCTGGGACTCAGTTACCTCATCTGGAAATCGGGCATTTAAGCCTGTGAGCCCCAGGCGGGACGGGGGTCCAACCTAACTCGCATCTACAACAGTGTTAAGCACATAGTAAGCGCTTAACAAGTATCATCATTATTACCACAATTATTACTTTTCCAAGAGTTTACTACAGTGCTGTGCACATAGTAAGCGCTCAATAAATACAATGGATTGATGAAGGCACTTACCCGATATATGTGCTGTCTCTAATTATACCCAATCTTTAGGCCCTGGCATGTCCGTTATGAGGATGCTAGTACATCCCTGTACAGGTAGGTGACTGACCACCGGGCTGAGGACACACGCTGAATATACCCAGCTGGTACAGCACACCTGTACCACGCTGAGAAGCAGCGTGGCTCAGCGGAAAGAGCCCGGGCTTTGGAGTCAGAGGTCATGGGTTCAAATCCCGACTCTGCCAATTGTCAGCTGGGTGACTTTGGGCAAGTCATTTCACTTCTCAGTGCCTCAGTTCCCTCATCTGTAAAATGGGGATGAAGACTGTGAGCCCCCCGTGGGACATCCTGATCACCTTGTAATCTCCCCAGCGCTTGTGCTTTGCACATAGTAAGTGCTTAATAAATGCCATGATTGTTATTATTTGCCTCCCCACAGGTAACTTTTATGTATATAACTTCCTGCTTTGTTACTTCCCCCGACCAGTAACCATATCTTCAGCTAGATTGTAAGCTCCTCAATGGCCAGGATCGTGACTACTAATTCTATTATTATTATTAATATTATTATATAATTATATAATAATATATTATTGCATATTATATTATATTCTTATATTATATATTAATAATTAATTAATGATAATAATGGCATTTGTTAAGCGCTTACTATGTGCAAAGCACTGTTCTAAGCGCTGGGGGAGATACAAGGTGATCAGGTTGTCCCACGTGGGGCTCACAGTCTTCACCCCCATTTTACAGATGAGGTAACTGAGGCTCAGAGAAGTTAAGTGACCACACAGCAGACACATGGGGGAGTCGGGATTAGAACCCATGACCTCTGACTCCCAAGCCCGGGCTCTTTCCACTGAGCCACGCTGCTTCTCAACTGTTCTCACTAAGCGCTTTTAGGGCAGTGTTCAGGACAGAGTAAGTGCTCAATAAATGCCAACGATTGCTCGTACTACATCAATGGGTGTCCAGAACATCACCGACAGTAACAGGATCATCGGTGTAGACTGAGAGCATTACTATGTGCAGAGCGCTGCGCAGCTCCTTCTGGGCAGGGACCACGTCTAGCAACTCTATCATTTTGCCCTCTCCTAAGTGCTCCGTACAAGCGCTTAGCACACAGTAAAACTTGATAAATACCATTGATTGATTGATTGATTGATCGATACTGAATAGAGGACACTGTTCTGAGTCCCAACTGTGTGCAGCCTAATGAACTGAGCAACAACTGTGTTCACAGCACTGTGCCGAGGGCTTATTGTGTACAAGGCACTATAATGGATGTCCTTCCCTTTTAAATCTGCCAAACCCCATCTCTCCCCACCTCCAAAGCCTCCTGAAAAGCTCGCCTCCTCCAGGAGGCCTTCCTTGACTAATCTCCACTTTTACACTTATGGACTTATCAATTTACTGGTAATTGATCCATCTATAGGTCGTTATCTAGTTTATCAGCTGTGTGACTTTAGGCAAGTCACTTCACTTCTCTGCGCCTCAGTTCCCTCATCTGTAAAATGGGGATGAAGACTGTGAGCCCCACTTGGGACAACCTGATCACCTTGTAACTACCCCAGTGCTTACAACAGTGCTTGGCACATAGTAGGCGCTTAACAAATACCATCATTATCATCTGTGCTCCCATTATTAAAACACTGCCACATTTAATAATAGTAATAATAATGATGATGGCATTTATTAAGCTCCAACTATGTGCAAAGCACTGTTCTAAGCACTGGGGAGGTTACAAGGTGATGAGGTTGTCCCACGGGGGGCTCACAGTCTTCATCCCCATTTTACAGATGAGGTAACTGAGGCCCAGAGAAGTGAAGTGACTTGCCCAAAGTCACACAGCTGACAATCGGCGGAGCCAGGATTTGAACCCATGACCTCTGACTCCAAAGTCCGGGCTCTTTCCACTGAGCCACGCTGCTTCTCCAATTTAAGTCATGATTATTTCCTGTCTCAATGAATGTAAGCTCAAAGACAGGGATTGAACCTACTTCCCTAATTAGTATGTCCCTCAAGTGCTTATTATAATAATGATGATGGTATTTGTTAAGCGCTTACAATGTGCAAAGCACTGTTCTAAGCGCTGGGGGGGATACAAGATGATCAGGTTGTCCCACGTGGGGCTCACAGTCTCAATCCCCATTTTACAGATGAGGGAACTGAGGCACAGAGAAGAGAAGTGACTTGCCCAAACTCACCTGGCTGACAAGCGATGGAGCCAGGATTAGAACCCATGACCTCTGACTCCCAAGCTGGGCTCTTTCCACTCAATCACGCAGTGCTCGGCAAGCATCACCGCTAGGAACAGTGATCTGCAAACACTTGGGGCTCAGTCCAGCGATCTGTAAACATTACCGCTCAGTACACTGTTCTGCAAACACTACTGCTCAGTACCAGCGTGGCTCAGTGGAAAGAGCCCGGGCTTGGGAGTCGGAGGTCGTGGGTTCTAATCCCGGCTCCGCCACTTATCAGCTGTGTGACTCTGGGCAAGTCACTTAACTTCTCTGTGCCTCAGTCACCTCATCTGGAAAATGGGGATGAAGACTGAGAGTCCCACGCAGGACAACCTGATCACCTTGTATCTCCCCCAGTGCTTAGAACAGTGCTTGGCACATAGTAAGTGCTTAACAAACACCAAAATTATTATTATTATTTTTGGGCAAGTCACAACTTCTCTGTGCCTCAGTTACCTCATCTGGAAAATGGGGATGAAGACTGTGAGCCCCATGTGGGATGACTTTTCTGTGCCTCAGTTCCCTCTTCTGTAAAATGGGGATTAAGACTGTAAGCCCCATGTGGGACGACCTCATCACCTTGTATCTCCGCCAGAGCTTAGAACAGTGCTTGGCACATAGGAAGTGCTTAACAAACACCATTTTCATTCAGTCGTATTTATTGAGTGCTTACTATGTGCAGAACACTGTACTAAGCACTTGGGAAGTACAAGTTGGCAACAAATAGAGACGGTCCCTACCCAACAATGGGCTCACAGTCTAGAAGGGGGAGACGGACAACAACACAAAACATGTGGACAGGTGTCAAGTCATCAGAATAAATAGAAGTAAAGCTAGATGCACATCATTAACAAAATAAATGGAATAGTAAATATATACAAGTAAAATAGAGTAATAAATCTGTACAAAACACCACATTATTATTATTATTACCATGCATGGCAAACATTGTTTGCTGCCAACTTGTACTTTCCAAGTGCTTAGTACAGTGCTCTGCACACAGTGAGCTCTCAATCAATACGATTGAATGAATGCTCAGTTTTGTACGTTTTGTTTTGTTGTCTGTCTCCCCCTTCTAGACTACGAGGCCGCTGTTGGGTAGGAACCATCTCTCTATGTTGCCAACTTGGACTTCCCAAGCGCTTAGTACAGTGCTCTGCACACAGTGAGCTCTCAATAAATATGACTGAATGAATGTTCACTGTTTTGTATGTTTTGTTGTCTGTCTCCCCCTTCTAGACTACGAGCCCACTGTTGGGTAGGGACCGTCTCTATGTTGCCAACTTGGACTTCCCAAGTGCTTAGTACAGTGCTCTGCACACAGTAAGTGCTCAATAAATACATTTGAATGAATGAATGAAATGCAAACCTACTCTTCATTCCAGTTCTCTATTAGCATTACTGCTCAGCACAACGTCCCGCAGACACCACCACTCAGCATGGTGCTCTGCGAACACCACAGTTCAGTACAGCGCGCTCTGCTAACACCGCTGCTCTGTCCAGTGGTCTGACTCTGGGGCCTGCTGTTGCTTTGAGCGAGGTGGCGGAAGAGGGACTTTATTCATCCCTTCGTTGGGAAGGGCTGCCTGAAAACTAGCTCCCAGAAAGCTGCCAACCCATCCCATGGGCTTTTCTCTCCATCCCATGGGTGAAAAACCAGCTCCCAGAAAGCTGCCAACCCATCCCATGGGCTTTTCTCTCCATCCCATGGGTGAAAACCAGCTCTCAGAAAGCTGCCAATCCATCCCATGGGCTTTCTTCTCCATCCCATGGCTGAAAACCAGCTCTCAGAAAGCTGCCAACCCATCCCATGGGCTTTTCTCTCCATCCCATGGGTGAAAACCAGCTCTCAGAAAGCTGCCAACCCATCCCATGGGTGAAAGCCAGCTCTCAGAAAGCTGCCAACCCATCCCATGGGCTTTTTCTCTCCATCCCATGGGTGAAAACCAGCTCTCAGAAAGCTGCCAACGTATCCCATGGGCTTTTCTCTCTATCCCATGGGCGAAAACCATCTCTCAGAAAGCTGCCAACGCATCCCATGGGCTTTTTCTCTCCATCCCATGGGTGAAAACCAGCTCCGAGAAAGCTGCCAACCCATCCCATGGGCTTTTCTCTCCAACCCATGGGTGAAAACCAGCTCTCAGAAAGCTGCCAACCCATCCCATGGGCTTTTCTCTCCATCCCATGGGTGAAAACCAGCTCCCAGAAAGCTGCCAACCCATCCCATGGGGTTTTCTCTCCATCCCATGGGTGAAAACCAGCTCCCAGAAAGCTGCCAACCCATCCCATGGGCTTTCTTCTCCATCCCATGGCTGAAAACCAGCTCCCAGAAAGCTGCCAACCCATCCCATGGGCTTTTCTCTCCATCCCATGGGTGAAAACCAGCTCCCAGAAAGCTGCCAACCCATCCCATGGGCTCTTCTCTCCACCCCGTCTTTGGTTGTGGAGAACACCAGCTGAGGAGATGAGAAAGCGGAAGACAGCGATACTTACCAGGAGACTTTTTCATCGTAAATAAACTGTGGAGGAAATAAAAGGCGTATTAGACCAGCTCTGGGCCTGCATGGGGGTCTCCCCACCGCGATGCCGGGTTGAACAAAAGATTGTATCCCTTCCTCCACCTTGCTAGCTGCCCACCCCTGCTTGCCCCACAGGATCTGGGGGGACATATGTATGTATATATATATATACATATACATCTATCTCTCTCTATATATAAATATATATTTATTACTCTATTTATTTTACTTGTACATATCTATTCTATTTATTTTATTTTGTTAGCATGTTTGGTTTTGTTCTCTGTCTCCCCCTTTTAGACTGTGAGCCCACTGTTGGGTAGGGACTGTCTCTATATGTTGCCAACTTGTACTTCCCAAGCGCTTAGTACAGTGCTCTGCACACAGTAAGTGCTCAATAAATACGATTGATTGATTGATTGATTGATTGATTGAAAGGGAGCAAGACCTGAAGGAGGGTTTGGAATCTGGGTGGATGTTCCCTTCTTGTCACAGCTCAAAAGAGGTCAGCAAGGCTCCTTTGGGGCTCAGTAAACCAAACATTCATTCATTCAATCGTATTTATTGAGCGCTTACTGTGTGCAGAGCACTGTACTAAGCGCTTGGGAAGTACAACTTGGCAACATATAGAGACGGTCCCTACCCAACAGCGGGCTCACAGTCTAGAAGAAGAGAGAAGCAGCATAGCCTAGTGGAAAGAGCATGGGCCCAGGAATAGAGGCCCTGGTTTCTAATCCTGGTTCCTCCACTCATCTGCTGTGTTACCCTGGGCAAGTCACCCCACTTCTCTGGGCCTCAGCTCCCTCATCTTTAAAATGGGGATTAATAATGATAATAATAATAATAATAATGGTATTTGTTAAGCGCTTACTATGTGCAAAGCACTGTTCTAAGCGCTGGGGAGGTTACAAGACGATCAAGTTGTCCAATGAGGGGCTCACAGTTTTAATCCCCATTTTACAGATGAGGTAAATGAGGCCCAGAGAAGCTAAGTGACTTGCCCAAAGTCACACAGCTGAGAGGTGGCAGAGCTGAGATTTGAACTCATGACCTCTGACTCCAAAGCCCGGGCTCTTTCCACTGAGCCATGCTGCTTCTCATTAAGACTGGGAACCCCGTGTGGGACTGGGACTGTGACCGACCTGATTACCTTGTATCGACCCCAATGCTTAGTACAGTGCCCCGCACGTAAAAAAAGCGCTTAATAAATACCATTATTAATCTGATGGACATTTCTGACAGGTCATGGGTAAGGCCGAAAACAGTGAGGTTTGGTTCATTCACTCATTCATTCAATCGTATTTATTGAGCGCTTACTGTGTGCAGAGCACTGTACTAAGTGTTTGGGAAGTACAAGTCGGCAACATACAGAGACGGTCCCTACCCAACAACAGGCTCACAGTCTAGAAAGGGGAGACAGGCAACAAAAGAAAACATGTAGACAGGGGTCAAAACCGTCAGAATAAATAGAATAATAGAGAAGAGAAGCCAGTTCCGGAGAATAACAGAGAATAACAGAGAAGCAGCGTGGCTCCGTAGAAAGAGCCCGGGCTTTGGAGTCAGAGGTCATGGGTTCCAATCCCGGCTCCGCCAATTGTCAGCTGGGTGACTTTGGGCAAGTCACTTCACTTCTCTGGGCCTCAGTGACCTCATCTGTCAAATGGGGATGAAGACTGGGAGCCCCCCGTGGGACACCCTGATCACCTTGTCACCTCCCCAGCGCTTAGAACAGTGCTTTGCACATAGTAAGCGCTTAATAAACGCCATTATTATTATTATTATTATTAATAACAAATAACAATAATAAATAAGTAAATAAATAATGGTTACCGCTAGGGGGCCCTCTGGCTCCACGTGTCTTGTTTCCAGGGAGGCCCCTCCCCCCCCCAACCACAGGGATGGAGATGAAGATGAAAAGTCAGCATGGACCAGGCTACAGGAGAAGCAGCGTGGCTCAGTGGAAAAGAGCCCGGGCTCTGGAGTCAGAGGTCATGGGTTCAAATCTCAGCTCTAGGCCCTTTCAAGGCCCTACTGAGAGCTCACCTCCTCCAGGAGGCCTTCCCAGACTGAGCCCCTTCCTTCCTCTCCCCCTTGCCCCCCTCTCCATCCCCCCATCTTACCTCCTTCCCTTCCCCACAGCACCTGTATATATGTATATATGTTTGTACATATTTATTACTCTATTTTACTTGTACATATCTATTCTATTTATTTTATTTTGTTAGTATGTTTGGTTTTGTTCTCTGTCTCCCCCTTTTAGACTGCAAGCCCACTGCTGGGTAGGGACTGTCTCTGTATGTTGCCAACTTGTACTTCCCAAGCGCTTAGTACAGTGCTCTGCACACAGTAAGCGCTCAATAAATACGATTGATGATGATGATGATGAGCTCTGCCAATTGTCAGCTGGGTGATTTTGGGCAAGTCACTTCACTTCTCTGGGCCTCAGTTCCCTCATCTGGAACACGGGGATGAAGACTGCGAGCCCCCCGTGGGACAACCTGATCACCTTGTAACCTCCCCAGCGCTTAGAACAGTGCAATGCACATAGTAAGCGCTTAATTAAAAATGCCATTATTATTATTATTATTACAGGAGGTAGACCAGCATCACTCTGAGGGCCACTTGGCTTCACAATCATAATAATAATTATGATGGCATTTGTTAAGTGCTTACTATGTGCAAAACACTGTTCTAAGTGCTGGGGAGGATACAAGGGGATCAGGGGCCAGACTGAGCCCCTTCCTTCCTCTCCCCCTCATCCCCCTCTCCATCCCCCCCATCTTACCTCCTTCCCTTCCCCACAGCACCTGTGTATATGTATATATGTTTGTACATATTTATTACTCTATTTATTTTACTTGTACATATCTATTGTATTTATTTTATTTTGTTAGTATGTTTGGTTTTGTTCTCTGTCTCCCCCTTTTAGACTGTGAGCCCACTGTTGGGTAGGGACTGTCTCTATATGTTGCCAATTTGTACTTCCCAAGTGCTTAGTACAGTGCTCTGCACATAGTAAGCGCTCAATAAATATGATTGATGATGATGATGAAGGGGATCAGGTTGTCCCATGGGGGGCTCACAGTCTTCATCCCCATTTTGCAGATGAGGGAACTGAGGCCCAGAGAATAATAATAATAATAATAATAATAATAATAATAATGGTATTTGTAAAGCACTTACTATGTGCTTGTATCCATCCCAGTGCTCAGTACAGTGCCTGGCACATAGTAAGCGCTTAACAAATACCATTATTATTATTATTCTTTCCCTTCGAGAGCAACTTTCCAGCCCTTTCCGTGACCCCTTCCTGGATCTCCTCTCTTTTCAAATCTGTCAATGCCAAGATCCCTCTCTCCCTTCAAATCCTCTTGAAATCCCCTCTCCTCTGGGAGGCGTTCTCGGATTAATTCCGACTTCTCCGATCACCCCTTCAGTCCCTCTTAACATTGAGGATGATCACCTAGTTTATTTATATTTAATTATACAGTCATTAATTTTTGGTCACTTTGTTTTTATCACTTTGATAATAATAATAATGGTTGTATTGGTTAAGTGCTTACTATGTGCGAAGCACTGTTCAGGATACAAGGTGATCAGGTTGTCCCACATGGGGCTCACAGTCTTAATCCCCATTTTACAGATGAGGGTACTGAGGCCCAGAGAAGTTAAGCGGCTTGTCCAAGGTCACACAGCTGACAAGTGGATGAGCCGGGATCCGAACCCATGACCTATGACCCCCAAGCCTGCGCTCTTTCCACTGAGCCACTGCGCTCTCTCTCTCGCCGCCGAACTCTCGCCCATGTTCCACCTCTGGCCTGGGATGTCCTCCCTCTTCATATCTGACAGACAGTTCCTCTCCTCGCTTTCTAGACTGTGAGCCCACTGTGGGTAGGGACCGTCTCTATATGTTGCCGACTTGTACTTCCCAAGCGCTTAGTACAGTGCTCTGCACACAGTAAGCGCTCAATAAATACGATTGAATCAATGAGGCCTTCTAAGCCCTCATGACCTCTTCTCTCAATCCCTTCTGTCCAACCTTGCACTTGGATTTGCTCCCTTTATTCTCCCCTCCTTCAGCCCCACAGCACTTTTGTACATAGCTATAACATTTATTCATATTCATTCTAGACTGTGGGCCCACTGTTGGGTAGGGACTGTCTCTATATGTTGCCAACCTGTACTTCCCAAGCGCTTAGTACAGTGCTCTGCACACAGTAAGCGCTCAATAAATACGATTGAATGAATGAATGAATGAATTTAATCCCCTCCTCCCCCTCCACATCCCCCCCGCCTTACCACCTTCCCCTCCCCACAGCACCTGTATATATGTATATATGTTTGTATGGATTTATTACCCTATTTATGTTCAGATTTATTCTATGTATTTTATTTTGTTAATATGTTTTGTTTTGTTCTCTGTCTCCCCCTTCTAGACTGTGATCCCACTGTTGGGTAGGGACCGTCTCTATATGTTGCCAACTTGTACTTCCCAAGCGCTTAGTACAGTGCTCTGCACACAGTAAGCACTCAAATATGATTGAATGAATGAATGAATGAATTCAATCGTATTTACTGAGCGCTTACTGTGTGCAGAGCACTGTACTGAGCCACAGAAGCAGCGTGGCTCAGTGGAAAGAGCCCGGGCTTTGGAGTCAGAGGTCATGGGTTCGAATCCCGGATCCACCACATGTCTGCTGTGTGACCTTGGGCAAGTCACTTAACTTCGCTGAGCCTCAGTTACCTCATCTGTAAAATGGGGATTACGACTGTGAGCCCCACGTGGGACAACCTGATCACTTTGTAACCTCCCTAGTGCTTAGAACAGTTCCTTGCACATAGTAAGCGCTTAATAAATGCTATTATTATTATTATTACTTAATTTCTCTGAGCCTCAGTTACCTCATCTGTAAAATGGGGATGAAGACTGTGAGTCCCACGTGGGACAACCTGATCACCTTGTATGATCACCTTGTATGACATGCCCATGTCTCTCCCATCCTAAAAAAACCCTCTCTTGACCCCACCTCACCTTCTAGTTATCGTCCCATATCCCTCCTACCATTCCTTTCCAAACTCCTTGAACGAGTTGTCTACACGTGCTGCCTAGAATTCCTCAACAACAACTCTCTCCTCGACCCCCTCCAGTCTGGCTTCCGTCCCCTTCATTCCACGGAAACTGCGCTCTCAAAGGTCACCAATGACCTCCTGCTTGCCAAATCCAACGACTCATACTCTGTCCTAATCCTCCTCGACCTCTCAGCTGCCTTTGACACTGTGGACCACCCCCTTCTCCTCAACACGCTATCTGACCTTGGCTTCACAGACTCCGTCCTCTCCTGGTTCTCCTCTTATCTCTCCGGTCGTTCTTTCTCAGTCTCTTTTGCAGGCTCCTCCTCCCCCTCCCATCCCCTTACTGTGGGGGTTCCCCAAGGTTCAGTGCTTGGTCCCCTTCTGTTCTCAATCTACACTCACTCCCTTGGTGACCTCATTCGCTCCCACGGCTTCAACTATCATCTCTACGCTGATGACACCCAGATCTACATCTCTGCCCCTGCTCTCTCCCCCTCCCTCCAGGCTCGCATCTCCTCCTGCCTTCAGGACATCGCCATCTGGATGTCCGCCCGCCACCTAAAGCTCAACATGTCGAAGACTGAGCTCCTTGTCTTCCCTCCCAAACCTTGTCCTCTCCCTGACTTTCCCATCTCTGTTGACGGCACTACCATCCTTCCCGTCTCACAAGCCCGCAACCTTGGTGTCATCCTCGACTCCGCTCTCTCATTCACCCCTCACATCCAAGCCGTCACCAAAACCTGCCGGTCTCAGCTCCGCAACATTGCCAAGATCCGCCCTTTCCTCTCCATCCCAACCGCTACCCTGCTCATTCAAGCTCTCATCCTATCCCGTCTGGACTACTGCACTAGCCTTCTCTCTGATCTCCCATCCTCGTGTCTCTGTCCACTTCAATCCATACTTCATTCTGCTGCCCGGATTATCTTTGTCCAGAAACGCTCTGGGCATATTACTCCCCTCCTCAAAAATCTCCAATGGCTACCAATCAATCTGCGCATCAGGCAGAAACTCCTCACCCTGGGCTTCAAGGCTGTCCATCCCCTCGCCCCCTCCTACCTCACCTCCCTTCTCTCCTTCTACTGCCCAGCCCGCACCCTCCGCTCCTCCACCGCTGACCTCCTCACCGTACCTCGCTCTCGCCTGTCCCGCCATCGACCCCCGGCCACGTCCTCCCCCGGGCCTGGAATGGCCTCCCTCTGCCCATCCGCCAAGCTAGCTCTCCTCCTCCCTTCAAGGCCCTGCTGAGAGCTCACCTCCTCCAGGAGGCCTTCCCAGACTGAGCCCCTTCTTTCCTCTCCCCGTCGTCCCCCTCTCCATCCCCCCGTCTTACCTCCTTCCCTTCCCCACAGCACCTGTATATATGTTTATATGGTTGTACATATTTATTACTCTATTTATTTATTTATTTATTTTACTTGTACATTTCTATCCTACTTATTTTATTTTGTTGGTATGTTTGGTTCTGTTCTCTGTCTCCCCCTTTTAGACTGTGAGCCCACTGTTGGGTAGGGACTGTCTCTATGTGATGCCAATTTGTACTTCCCAAGCGCTTAGTACAGTGCTCTGCACATAGTAAGCGCTCAATAAATACGATTGATTGATTGATTGATTGATTGATTGTATCCCCACAGTGCTTAGACCAGTGCTTTGCACATAGTAAGCGCTTAACAAATGCCATTATTATTATTATTATTACTAAGCGCTTGGCAAGCACAAGTCGGCAACATATAGAGACGGATTCCTGTCTGTGCCCCCACTCTGGACTGTAAGCTTGCTGTGAGCAGGGAACGCATCTGTTATATTGTTCTACTGAACTCTCCCAAGCATGAAGAAGCAGCGTGGCTTAGTGGAAACGGCACGGGCTTGGGAGCCAGAGGACGTGGATTCTAATCCCGGCTCCGCCACTTGTCTACCATGTGACCTTGGGAAAGTTATGTCACTTCTCTGTGCCTCAGTTCCCTCATCTGTAAAATGGGGATTAAGACTGTGAGCCCCACGTGGGGCAACCTGATTACCTTGTATCTCCCCCCAGCACTTAGAACAGTGCTTGGCACATAGTAAGCGCTTAACAAATACCAACATTATTATTATTATTATCGTCTGCCGTGTGACCTTGGGAAAGTTACTTCACTTCTCTGTGCCTCAGTTCCCTCATCTGTAAAATGGGGATTTAGACCGTGAGCCCCACGTGGGGCAACCTGATTACCTTGTATCTCCCCCCAGCGCTTAGAACAGTGCTTGGCACAGAGTAAGCGCTTAACAAATACCAACATTATTATTATTATTATCGTCTGCCGTGTGACCTTGGGAAAGTTACATCACTTCTCTGTGCCTCAGTTCCCTCATCTGTTAAATGGGGATTAAGACCGTGAGCCCCACGTGGGGCAACCTGATTACCTTGTATCTCCCCCCAGCACTTAGAACAGTGCTTGGCACAGAGTAAGTGCTTAACAAATGCCATCATTATTATTATTACTATTACTGTTCTCTGTGCCTCAGTTCCCTCATCTGTAAAATGGGGATTAAGACTGTGAGCCCCACGTGAGCCCCACCTTGTATCTCCCCCCAGCGCTTAGAACGGTGCTTTGCACAGAGTAAGCGCTTAAATGCCATCATTACTATTACTATTATTATTCTCTGTGCCTCAGTTCCCTCATCTGTAAAATGGGGATTAAGACTGTGAGCCCCGCATGGGCCAACCTGATTACTTTGTAACTACTCCAGTGCTTAAAAGAGGGCTTGGCATGTAGTGAGCACTTAATAAATACCATCAAAAGCGCTTAGTACAGAGCTCTGCACACAGTAAGTGCTCAATAAATATGCTGATTGATTGCGCGATTGATTTGGAAGATAGGCGAGACCGGAGCTGTCTCGACGAGGCCTGTCAGAAGGGGAGGCAGGTGAACGCATCTGCCGGGAACCTCACAACCCTGCTACAACTTTCTGGTTGGGACTTTTGAAGTGTGGCAGGGTGGAATTCCGCTAACTGTTAGATGACCATGTCTCCCAACTCGGTTATATTGTTATAATAATAATAATGGCATTTGTTAAGCACTTACTATGTGCCAAGCACTGTTCTAAGCGCTGGGGAGGGGGGGATGCAAGGTAATCAGGTTGTCCCACATGGGCCTCACAGTCTTCATCCCCATTTGACAGATGAGGGAACTGAGGCACAGCCCAGTCACACAGCAGACAAGCGGCAGAGCCGGGATTAGAATCCACGACCTCCGACTCCCAAGCCCGGGCTCTTTCCTCTGAGCCACGCTGACACTGAGCCAAGCGCTTAGTACGGTGCTCTGCACACAGTAAGCGCTCAATAAATACGATTTGATTGATTGACACACTTAGCACAGTGCTCTGCACACAGTAGACACTCAGTAAACGCCATCACCGATTGATCAAAATGGACAGGGGACTGCATTCATCCTCGCTTTCTGTGAATTTTATGGCGCTGACTGAAGGCTCCCCTCTGAGGATGGCACCTGGAGAGTTTCCAGTCCTCTACCAGTCTCGATTACGGGAGGGAGGGTCAAGCCGAGGCCCGTCCAGTCCATTCCCAGCTCGGCCAGGGCATCTGCTACAAATAAAAAATCCCCCATGCTGGGAAGCGGCGGCGTGGGACAGAGTGAAGGGCGGAGATTCAAGTTTACCGTGCGGAAGGCGGCTTTGGTAAACTACTTCTGGATTCCTACCAAGAGACCTCGACGGATACACAACCAGAGCGACTGCAGACGGAGGTGGGGCGTCCTAGGAGAGACGCGTCTGCGGCTGAGTCGAGATGACTCGACGGCATAAGACAAGATTTAAGAGTGGGGAGAGATTTCCCGACGAAATTCTGTTCAATGTCACCGCGCTACGTTGCCCGCTGGAGTAACGTGCACAGGGTGACGTGCTCTGGGCGGCCACTCTAGGAAGGGGACAGCCGACTTTCCCACCTCCGGGGGACCACGGGGCTGAGTCCAGCGCTGCGGTGCCCAGAATAGATGTTCTTGCGATGCTGCTGTGGCTGCACCACTTCGCCCCCTCCTACCTCACCTCCCTTCTCTCCTTTATTCATTTGTTCATTCAGTCGCATTTATTGAGCGCTTACTGTGTGCAGAGCACTGTACTAAGCGCTAGGGAAGTACAAGTTGGCAACATATAGAGACAGTCCCTACCCAACAGTGGGCTCACAGTCTACAACCCAGCCCACCCACTTTGCTCCCCTGGTGCTAACCTTCTCACTGTGCCTCCGTCTCACCTGTCTCACCGCCGACCCCTCGCCCACGTCCTGCCTCTGGCCTGGAATGCCCTCCTTCCTCAAATCTGACAATTACTCTCACCTCCTTCACAGCCTCCTTGAAGGCACACCTTGTCCAAGAGGCCTGATGTACATATCTTTAATGTTATGTTTATATCTTTAATATATGTTGCCAACTTGTACTTCCCAAGCGCTTAGTACAGTGCTCTGCACACAGTAAGCGCTCAATAAATACGATTGATTGATTTGTATTGATGTCTTTCTCCCCCACTCTAGACTGTAAGCCCATTGTGGGCAGGGACTATGACTGTTTATTGCTGTATCGTACTCTCCCTACTGCTTAGTACAGTGCACTGCACATAGTAAGCGCTCAATAAATACAACTGAGTGAATGAATGAGTGCTTCCTGAGAAGCACTCAGAGAAGCGCTTCTCCTAGAGAAGCAGCATGGCTCAAAGGAAAGAGCGCGGGCTTGAGAGTCAGAGGTCATGGGTTCAAATCCCAGCTCTGCCAATTGTCAGCTGTGTGACTTTGGGCAAGTCACTTCACTTCTCTGTGCCTCGGCTACCTCATCGGTAAAACGGGGATGAGGACTGTGAGCCCCACGTGGGGCAATCTGATCACCTTGTATCCTCCCCAGTGCTTAGAACAGTGCTTTGCACATAGTAAGCGCTTAACAAATGCCATCATTATCTTCCTGTAGGGCTCTACACGTAGCTTTGACGAGGTAGGGAGGAATTCCCTTATCAGCAGGGGGCTCAGGCTGGCGGGAACCACGGGAAGATCATTCGCCTGATCTGAAGACCCGATGGGGTGGGTGTTTCACTTGGAAACGCATCTCCAAGGAACACGTACCTGCTGGCTTTGGCTACGCGCTGGCAACCGGCTAGTCCCAGATCCCTGTCTTCCCGGGCTTCCCTGCCCGGCCTATGAGAGGTACAGAGTGGGGTGACCATCTGCAGCGGCCGGGGGGAGGGGATACACTCTGTAGACCCTCTGTGCCTCCCTCCCTGATTCCTCAAAAGCCCTCTCTTTCCCCATCAGTCTCCTCCCTACCAACAAACACCACTAGCAGCAGTGTCAGCCAGAATGGAAAGACTGGGCCCCTACTGACACCGTGCCAGGGGCTCGGTCCAACCCGTCAGTACAGCACGGAGGAGGATTGGGGCAAAAAGATGCTTTAAGGTGGAAAGGAAAAGCCCTCTGAGCCCGTCCTTCCTTCCTCCCCTGCAGCCAAGCCCCAGTCTGGGACCGTGCTCCGCAGAGAGGCCAGGCAGTGACTCGACCCCCTGCCTGCCCCAAAGGAACAAGCAGGACACGGAAGAGGACACTTGCCCCTTCTCCTGAGCCTCAGGATCAGCTTCCACAGCCCAAGGCTGGCGGGTCCGGGTTCGGGGAGAGGCTCAGCTGTTCAAATTCCAGACCTAAAGTTTGCCCACTGATGGCAGCTTCCCAACGTGCTCTTTCACGGCTGCCAATTCTCCCCCTTCCGATTGCTCGCGGTTGTCTTTATCAAGCAGAAAGGCAAGAAGAGAGCAAGTTCTCTTCCCTCCCGGCTGCTGAATTAACGATGGATTGAGAGATTTGAGTTTATGTAAATCAAATGCTCATGCAAATTACAGTAAGATTTTCACTAAATGAAACTGGCGTGGCGGCCCAATGGGCTGGGGAGACAGGATGCTAGTTGCAGGCAAGTCTGTGGCAGGTGAGGGGTGAACGTTGATAACTTTGGGGGTGAAGATGGTGGCAGGTGGGAATACCCACTGCAGAACTGCGTTCTGTCTCTCTCTCCTTTCTCTCTCCCTTCTCTCTCCCTTCCCCTTCTATCTCTTTGCTTCTCTCCCTCAAATTCCACTGCTTTCCCTTTTCCTGTGTTTGATCTTTCTCTCAATAACTGAATTTCATAAGTAGCGATCCCTATGGTGTAGCTGTTTTGTCCTGGGGTTGGCGATCCCTGAGAAAGAGTACCGGGAAAGAGGTCCGGGCAAGGAATGGATCATTGGCAAAAGCCGTATCGGTGGGACAAAGATCCAAAGATGATTGCTTTTGTGATCTGGATAACGTAAGGAAGAGGTAGGAAAGCTCAGGCAGGGACAGCAGGGAAAGGAAAGCAGGAGAGAGGAGAAGGAAAAGGAAAATAGGAGTGGGGAGAGGAAAAGAATAGGAAAGAGGAGCAGGAAAAGGAGACGAGGAGGGCAGGAAAAAGAGAACGGGGAGGAGAGCAGGAAAAAAGAACAGGAGAGGAGGAGAGCAGAAAAAAGTACAGGAGAGGAAGAGAGCAGGACAAAACAGAACAGGAGAGGAGGAGAGCAGGAAAAAGAGAACAGGAAAGGAGGAGAGCGGGAAAAAAAGAACAGGAAAGGAGGAGAGCAGAAAGAGAACAGAAAAGGAGGAGAGCAGGAAAAAAAGAGAAGGAGAAGAGAGCAGGTAAAGGAGAGCAGGAGAGAAGAGCAGGAAAAAAGAACAGGAGAGGAGGAGAGTCGGTAAAGGATAGCAGGAGAGGAGAACAGGAAAAGGAAAGCAGAAAAAAGAGAACAGGAAAGGAGAGCGGGAAAAGGAGACTAGGAGAGGAGGAATGCATGAAAAGAACAGGAAAGGAGAGCAGGAGAAAAGGAAAGGAGAGGAGAGGAGGAGAGCAGGAAAAAGAGAACAGGAATGGAAAGCAGGAAAAAATTGTACATATTTTTTGCACATATTTACTATTCTATATATTTTGTTAATAATGTGCATCTAGCTTTATTTTTATTTATTCTGATGACCTGACACCTGTCCACATATTTTGTTTGGTAGTCTGTCTCCCCTTTCTAGACTGTGAGCCCATTGTTGGGTAGGGACTGTCTCTATATGTTGCCAAGCGCTTAGTACAGTGCTCTGCACACAGTAAGCGCTCAATAAATACGATTGAATGAATGAATGATTGAATGAATGAAAAGGAGAACAGGGGAGAAGAAGAGCAGGAGAAAGAGTTCAAGAGAGAAGGAGATCATTGAAAGAGAGAATCAGACTTTAGGGACATGAGGTTTTGGCAAAAATGTTGGATGTGGCTTGATTCAGCCTGCAGAATTCTTGGTTGGTGTTAGATGGTGTTAGAGAAGCAGCGTGGCTCAGTGGAAAGAGCCTGGGCTTTGCACTCAGAGGTCATGGGTTCAAATCCCGGCTCTTCCAATTGTCAGCTGTGTGACTTTGGGCAAGTCACTTCACTTCTCTGGGCCTCAGTTCCCTCATCTGGAAAATGGGGATTAAAACTGTGAGCCCCCCGTGGGACAACCTGATCACCTTGTAACCTCCCCAGCGCTTTAGAATAGTGCTTGGACTGTGAGCCCACTGTTGGGTAGGGACTGTCTCTATATGTTGCCAACTTGTACATCCCAAGCGCTTAGTACAGTGCTCTGCACACAGTAAGCGTTCAATAAATACGATTGATTGATTGATAGTAAGCGCTTAATGAATGCCATTATTATTAGTATGCCTAAGAATTTGTCCATTTTTACGAAGCATCTTAGGACCAAGGTGAAGAGAGGCAAGGGGGAGACACCAGGCCCCACATGCCATTAACGTATTTTAAGAGTCTCACAGCACCGTACGCGCATCCGGACCAAGACCCAGGAAATAGGATGGAAGCAAGCAGGTAAGCCATGTCTCTCTGTACGTCCAGGGCCTCTCCAGCCTCTATTCATTCATTCAATCGTATTTATTGAGCGCTTCCTGAGTGCAGAGCACTGTAATAAGCGCTTGGGAAGTACAAGTTGGCAACATATAGAGATGGTCCCTACCCAACAACGGGTTCATGGGAGGGCAACCGGGGGTAGAGGAAGCGGGGATCATCAGGCAGGGCAGCTAAATGTCAGGCTCTTAGAGAAGCAGCATGGCCTAGTGGGAAGCGCAGAGCACATGCCTGGGAGTCTCTTCTAGACTGTGAGCCCGCTGTTGGGTAGGGACCGTCTCTGTATGTTGTCAATTTATACTTCCCAAGCGCTTAGTACAGTGCTCTGCACACAGTAAGCGCTCAATAAATATGATTGCATGAATGAATGAGTCAGAGGACCTGGGTCCTAATCCCAGTTCTACCATTTGTCTGCTGTGTGATCTTGGGCAAGGCGCTTAACTTCCCTGTGCCTCATCTGGAAAATGGGGATTAAGACTGTGAGCCCCAGGTGGAACAGGCACTGGGTCCAATCCGATTTTCAGATATTTACCCTGGGACTTAGGACCGTGCCCGGTATATAGCTAGCACTTAACAAATATCACATTTACTCTTATTATTACTTTGCTTCCCTGTGCTTCCGTTTCTTTGGCTGCAAAATGGGGATTAATTCCTATTCTCTCCTCCTACTTGGTCTGTGAGTCCCATGTGGACAGTGACTGTGTCCAGCTGATTTTCTTGTATCTACCCAGCATGGAAGGAGGCATGCACTTCCATGTTTTTAACAAGAAAATTCTCTGGATACACTATCAATCAGAATGACTGCAGAGGGACGTGGGGCGTTCTGGGACTCGTGTGTCCATGGCGTCACTAAGGGTCAGGCACGACTCGACAGGATAAGGCGACACCGCAGCACAAAGTAAGTGCTTAACAAGCACCGTAATAACAAGTTCCTTAATAACAAGCAGAGAAGCAGCGTGGCTCAGTGGAAAGAGCACGGCTGGGGAACCAGAGGTCATGGGTTCTAATCCCAGCTCTGCCAGTTGTCACCTGTGTGACCTTGGGCAAGGCACTTAACTTCTCTGGGCCTCAGTTCCCTCATCTGCAAAAGGGGGCTGTGAGCCCCACGTGGGACAACCTGGTTACCTTGTATCTACCCCAGTGCTTAGAACAGTGCTTGGCACACAGTAAGCACTTAACAGATACTAACATTATTATTATAAAGCACGGGCCCGGGAGTCAAAAGGACCTGGTTTCTGATCCTGATTTCACCACTTGCCTGTTGTGCTAACTTGGGCAAATCACTTCACTTTTCTGTGCCTCAGTTACCTCATCTGTAAAATGGGGATTAAGACTGTGAGCTCCACGTGGGACAGAGACGGTGTCCAACCTGATTACCTTGTATCGGCCCCAGCATTTAGTACGGTGCTTGGCACACCGTAAGCGCTTAACAAATACCACCGGGATTATTGTGAGAGTCATTTTGAGCCCGGGGAAGCGAAATCTCTCTCCTTCCTCACATTTCATTATTAACAGTTTCATTTCCCTTATCTAGGCTGCCGCTGGGCCTCAGTTGGGCAGGAGACCAGCTATTTTTCATAAGCCGCCGGAGATGTCTTGCTGAGAACAGAAAAAAAACTAGTTCAGGCCAATTTGCCATAGAGGGAGAAATATTCCTGGATGTGTCTGCTCTGTGTCTCCACCAAGAAGCAAACCATCCCCTGCAGGGGCTGGGCGATGAATCACTTGTTTATTTCAAGGAACCCGGGGCCGAAGTGCACGGCCTGAAGCTCCCCAACCTTTGGGTTTCCGCGGCCCTTCCCCGAGACCGGAGCCCCATTTTGTATCTGTCTGGGTGTCCTGTACCCGTCATCATCAATCATATTTATTGAGCGCTTAGTATGTGCAGAGCACTGTACTAAGTGCTTGGGAAGTACAAATTGGCAACATATAACCGTCCCAACGCTTAGTACGGTGCCTGGCACAGAGTAAGGGCTGTACACATTGCAGCACGATTATAGCATTGGTAATAACAATAAGCATTATTCCCTTCACCTAGCCCACCATTGCCAAGGAATGGTCCCATCCTGGGGAAGCACATGAATAATAATAATAATAATGGCGTTTATTAAGCGCTTACTATGTGCAAAGCACTGTTCTAAGCGCTGGGGAGGATACAAGGTGATCAGGTTGTCCCACATGGGGCTCACAGTCTTCATCCCCATTTTACAGATGAGGTACCTGAGGCCCAGAGAAGTTAAGTGACTTGCCCAAGGTCACACAGCTGACAGTTGGCGGAGCCGGGATTTGAACCCATGACCTCTGACTCCAAAGCCCGGGCTCTTTCCACTGAGCCACGCTGCTTCTCTAATGAATCAGCGGCACGGCGTGGGGCCACGCCATGCCAATTTTCCGAAAGACCAGAATCTAACACTACACCTCGGTTCTCAGTTATCCTGTTTATTTCAGGTCAAAGTAACCCTCTGACTTGAATTATTTCCCTAAGACTCCACACTGAAGCTCAAGAACTAACACCCTATCTATACAATACAGAGAAGCAGCATGGCTCAGTGGAAAAGAGCCCGGGCTTTGGAGTCAGAGGTCATGGGTTCAAATCCCGGCTCCGCCAACTGTCAGCTGTGTGACTTTGGGCAAGTCACTTAACTTCTCTGTGCCTCAGTTACCTCATCTGTAAAATGGAGATTAAGACTGTGAGCCCCCCATGGGACAACCTGATCACCTTGTAACCTCCCCAGTGCTTAGAACAGTGCTTTGCACATAGTAAGGCTTAATAAATGTCATCATCATTATTATTATTATTACAACAAACAGAGGATTGAATTTTGCAGGAGAAATTTCCCTTTCTGCCCCACCAGTCCAGCTCTAAGCCTGCCCTCACCTGTAAAATGGGGATTCAATACTTGTTTTCTTCTCTACTTAAACTGTCAGCCCCATGTGGGACCGGGACTATGACCAATCTGATTAAGTTGTATAATAATGATGGTATTTATTAAGCACTTTACTATGTTCCAAGCACTGTTGTTTCTACCCCAGCACTTAGAACAGTACTTGATAGATAGTAAATGCTTAACAAATACATCGATTACATCGGCAACAATAATAATGATAATCAAGGGCTTACCACAATAAGGGCCACGACAGACAACGTGTAGTATGTTGAATCCCTCAGGAGACACCACGATGACAGAGCCACAACCTAAGAGGAAAAGCACACAGAAGGAAACTGAAGATGTTAGGTCTCAAAAGTTCACGGGGTGGCAATAACTCTCCTGAGAAATAATATCTCCCGGAAAGTGGCCTCCAGAAGGCCTTCCCCAAATTGTCCCAACTTCCTAGTCTAATCGTTCCACCAGAAAGTCATTCACCTCAGCCCTTATGTCTACAACTGTTTATCTATTTCACTCATTTATTTATCTCATGCTGGCTTTTGTGGTTAAGAGCTCTCTCTGGATTTCTCCTTTCATTTCCACTGCATTTATTCCAACTGGGCCGGACTGTCTCCCTGACTGGACTGTAAGCTCCTCAAGGGGAGGAACTCTATCTCTTACTTCTCACGTATGCTCCCGAAACACAGCGCAGTGCTCTTCCCCAAAAGACACCCAATTCATTCATTCATTCAATCGTATTTATTGAGCGCTTACTGTGTTCAGAGCACTGTACTAAGCGCATGGGAAGTACAAGTTGGCAACATAAACCATTCTGTACGGAATGAGAAGTGGGGAAGCAGTGGGGTCTACTGGAAAGAGCACAGGCCTGAGAGTCAGACTACCTGGGTTCTAGATGGCTTGCTGTGTGACCTGGGACAAATCCCTTCACTTCTCTGGGCCTCGGTTTCCTCCACTGTAAAATGGCGATTCAACACCTGTTCATTCATTCATTCAATCGCATTTATTGAGCGCTTACTGTGTGCAGAGCACTGTACTAACTACTTGGGAAGTACAAGTCGGCCACATATAGACGGTCCCTACCCAACAACGGGCTCACAGTCTAGAAGGGGGAGACAGACGACGAAACAAAACATGGAGACAGGTGTCAAAATCGTCAGAACAAATAGAATTAAAGCTATATGCATGCCATTTACAAAACAAATAGAATAGTAAATATGTACAGGTAAAATAGAGTAATAAATCTGTACAAGTATATATACAGGTGCTGTGGGGAGGGGGAGGAGGTAGGGCAGAGTGGGGGGATAGGGAGGAGGAGGGGAAAAAAGGGGGCTCAGCCTGGGAAGGCCTCCTGGAGGAGGTGAGCTCTCAATAGGGCTTTGAAGGGAGGAAGAGAGCTAGCTTGGCGGATGTGCAGAGGGAGGGCACTCCGGGCCAGGGGAAGGACGTGGGCCGGGGGTCGACGGTGGGACGGGTGAGAATGCTGTTCTCACTCCTACTTAGACTGTGAACCCCAGGTGGGTCAGGGACTGTGTCTGACCTGATTACGTATCTACCCCAGCGTTTAGAACTGTGCTTGACACAAAGTAAGCATTTAACAAACACCGTAGAAAAGGACTGGCACTTAGTGCAGTGCTCAGCACACTATAATGTGGAAAACTCACTAATAGGAAGTTGCTGAAGGGCCTAGGAAACAAATTAAAGTACATTAGCTCCATTAATGAGTGGATAACAAGCCTCGGGCATTTGGCTATCCCGACGAGGGAAAATACTTGCCACTCCTCATTTCGTTATCAATCAGTTGTAGTTATGGAGCACTTACAGTGTGCAGAGCACCATACTAAGCGCTTGGGAGAATACAATATAATAGTCTAATCTTATGTTGCGCATTCGGCATGATACAAGCCACTGTTTTAATCCCCCTGAACCTAGAGTGTTTTGGGGGAGGGACCCCCAGATTACCCCCTTGCTCTAGAGCAATCGGAGTCCCTTCCAGGAGCCCGTTAGCATGGACGCCACTTCCTACAGGTGGAGGGAGGTGGATGCTTTCTCCCACTCGCAGCCTGAAGCCATCCCTCACTGGGTCAGATCCACGGTCCACCCAGCTTGGAACTCTGTCCCTGACCAGAGGCAATGGGGGCACTGGGACGAACTGTATGTTCATTCAATCGTATTTATTGAGTGCTTACTGTGTGCAGAGCACTGTTGGAGAAGCAGCATGGCTCAGTGGAAAAGAGCCCGGACTTTGGAGTCAGAGTTCATGGGTTCAAGTCCCGGCTCCACCGATTGTCAGCTGTGTGACCTTGGTCAAGTCACTTCACTTCTCTGGGCCTCAGTTATCTGTAAAATGTGGGTTCTTTCATTCATTCAATCATATTTATTGAGCGCTTACTGTGTGCAGAGTACTGTACTAAGCACTTGGGAAGTACAAGTTGGCAACATATAGAGATGGTCCCTACCCAACAGTGGGGGCTAATCAATCAATCAACCAATTGTATTTATTGAGCGCTTGCTGTGTGCAGAGCACTGTACTAAGCACTTGGGAAGTACAAGTTGGCAACATACAGAGACGGTCCCTACCCAACAGTGGGCTCACAGTCTAGAAGGGGCAGACAGAGAACAAAACCAAACATATTAACAAAGTAAAATAAATAGAGTATATAAATATTTATAAATATATTTATAAATATAAATAGGTTAAGACTGTGAGCCCCACGTGGGATAACCTGATCACCTTGTAAACTCCCCAGTGCTTAGAACAGTGCTTTGCACGTAGTAAGCGCTTAATAAATGCCATCATCATCATCATCAAGCAGAGCGGCCTAGGGGAAGGAGCACCACCCGGGAGTCAGAGGGCCTGGGTTCTAATCCCGGCTCCACCACTTGTCTGCTGTGTGACCTTCACTTCTCTGTCCCTCGGGTACCTCATCTGTAAAATGGGGATTAAGACTGGGAGCCCCATGTGGGATAGGGACTGTGTCCAACCTGATGATCCTGTTCTCCCCCAGAACTTAAAACGGTGCTTGACACATAGTAAGTGCTGAACAAATACCATTATTATTATTATTCAATTATGAGCCCCACGTTGGACCTGATTACCTTGTATCTACCCCAGTGCTTAGTACGGTTCTTGGCACATAGTAAGTACTTTAACAAATGCCACAATTATTATTATTTTTATAATACCCAAATGGGAAGAGAAGCAGCATGGCCTAGTAGAAAGAGCATGGGCCTGGGAATCGGAGGACCTGGGTTCTAAACCCAGCTCTGGTGCTTGCCTACTTTCCACTTGCCCTGGACAAGTCATTTAACTTCTCTGTACCTCAGTTCTCTCATCTGCAAAATGGGGATTAAATACCTGTTCTCTCTCCTATTCTATGAGCCCCATGTGGGACAGACACTGTGTCCAACCTAACGTTTATCTAACCCGGCACTTAGAACAGTGTTGGCATGTAGTGAGCACTTAACAAGTACCATGATTATAATTCTTATGGGAAGAAGCTGTCCTTGTTTATCCGCAACATGGTGCGACATGCAGGATAACAGCCTTACTACCTCCTGTGATTTGGAGACAAAATCTACTCACATAGGGCTAGAAAGGGTAACTGAGAATTCTTTTTCTACTGGGACAATTCAGGGTTTGAACAGGAAACTGAGCCAGAGTGGAATTTATCAATGGGGAGATGAGTGGGAAGACCCAGACCTAGCCTCCAAGGGCAGACCAGAAAATGCATGTGCCGGAACTCTGAATAGACATAATAATAATAATAATAATGGCATTTATTAAACACTACTATATGCAAAGCACTGCTCTAAGCGCTGGGGAGGTTACAAGGTGATCAGGTTGTCCCAAAGGGGGCTCACAGTCTTCATCCCCATTTTACAGATGAGGTAACTGAGGCCCAGAGAAGTTAAGTGACTTGCCCAGAGTCACCCAGCTGACAATTGGTGGAGCCGGGATTAGAACCCATGACCTCTGACTCCAAAGCCTGGGCTCTTTCCACTGAGCCCCACTGCTTCTCTGGCATAAAACTGGATTGAGAAAATGGACTCCAGAAACCACGAGAGCTGCAATCGTGGCCTAGGTTGGGTTGTTTTTAGCTCAGTTCAGCTCAGTTTTGGGAAATCTCTTAGGGCCTAGTTTTACATACAAATAATCATGCTTGGGTTAGGCCTCGCCCACATCCTCCCTCTGGCATGGAACTCCCTCTCCCTTCAAATCTGACGGACTGCTACTCTCCCCTCCTTTACAGCCTTATTAAAATCACATTTTCTTCAAGAGAGCTTCCCCGACTAAGCCCTCATTGCCCTAATTCCTTTCCTTTTCGTATCATCTTTGCACTTGGATCTACGCCCTTTAAGCACTTGTTATTCACAATCATCATCAGCCCCACAGCGCTGATACACATAGTCATAATTTAGTTTAATGCCCATCTCCCTCTCTAGACTGTAAGCTTCATGTAGGCAGGGGACATGTCTACCAACTCAGTTGCACTGTATTCTCCCAAGCGCTTAGTACACTGCTTTGCACACAGTAAGCACTCAATTATTATAATAATGATAATGGCATTTTTTAAGCACTTACTATGTGCACAGTATTATTCTAAGCACTGGGGGGGATACAAGGTGATCAGGTTGTCCCACGTGGGGCTCACAGTCTTCAACCCTGTTTTACAGATGAGGCCCAGAGAAGTGAAGTGACTTGCCCAAAATCACACAATAAATAGCAGTGATTCAGAGAAGTAGTATGACTAATGGATAGAGCACGGGCCTGCGGGCCAGAGGATTTGGGTTCCAATCCTGGATCTGCCCCTTCATCATCATCAATCGTATTTATTGAGCACTTACTGTGTGCAGAGCACTGTACTAAGCGCTTGGGAAGTACAAGTTGGCAACAAGTTGCCCCTTGTCTGCTGTGTGACCCTGGACAAGTGATTTCCCTTTTCTAAGCCTCAGTTTCCTCGACTATAAAATGGGGATGAAATACCTATTCTCTTGCCAACTTAGACAGTGAACCCCACGTGGGACAAGGACTATATCCAACCTCATTAACCTGTGTATCTACCCCAGCACTTAGAACAGTGCTTCGCACATAGTAAGCGCTTAACAAATATCATCATCATCATGGATTGGTTAACGCAGACAAGACACTGACTGATTTCCAATGGGACGGGATAGACGGGGGAACAGCTGTTCCCGCTCAATTTCTCGGGAATCTCATGCAAAACCAAGAAGACTCAAAGTCACAGGCCCAAGGACAGATTTGGGGTGGATATTTGGAAGGAACTTTCTTCTCGTCCCTTTCAGAGGGTAAAAACTTCCTTTGGTTTCACAGAGTTGCCACTGGCTTTGGGAGTGGTGGGGAGGGAAGGCGGTTTTAATTGCTATCTCTTCCCACTTCACCAAGAGCAGAGATTTGACACGAGTTGGGTTCCAGCGCTTAGAACAGTGCTCCAGCGCTTAGAACAGTGCTTTGCACATAGTAAGCGTTTAACAAATACCATCAAAAAAAAAAAGAGAAATGGACACAGTGGGGAATGCGCTCCTTGTGATTGAGGTTCATTCATTCATTCATTCAATCGTATTTATTGACGCTTACTGTGTGAAGAGCACTGTACTAAGCGCTTGGAAAGTACAATTGAGCAGTTCACCGAGCTTTGTGCATTGGCTCTGATATTTAAGGGCTTGGGGCAATGGCAGCTATATTTGCTCTGGAAAGGGCGAACAGTGTGACCTACTTTAAAGAGGACAGGCCTGGGCGTCAGAGGTCCTGGGTTCGAATCCCGCCTCCCCCACATGTCTGCTGTGTGACCTTGGGCAAGTCACTTCACTTCTCTGTGCCTCAGTTCCCTCATCTGTAAAATGGGGATTAAGACTGTGAGCCCTACGTGGGACAACCTCATCTCCTTGTATTCCCCCCAGCGCTTAGAACAGTGCTTTGCACATAGTAAGTGCTTAACAAATACCAGCATTATTATTATTATTATTATTATCCCAGCTCCAGAACTTGCCTGTCAATCAATCAATCAATCGTATTTATTGAGCGCTTACTGTGTGCAAAGCACTGTACTAAGCGCTTGGGAAGTACAAGTCGGCAACACATAGAGACAGTCCCTACCCAACAGTGGGCTCACAGTCTAGAAGACTGTGCCTGTCATGTGACCTTGGACTTAACTTCTCTTCATAAAAATGAGGATTAAATCCTTTTCCTTCCTTCTAAGACTGTGAGCCCTATATGGGACAGGGATGATTACCTACCGTCTTCTCCACACTTAGTTCTGTGCTTGGCACAAAGCAAATAGTTAACAAGTACCCTTAAAAAAAAAATGGGCACACAGTCTCATGACTGTGATATTCCATAAGGCATGGGGATTTGACTTTAAAGAAAGGACCTCCTCCCTCTGGTTTCTCCTAGCAGGAGCGAGTTCTACCGCGTGTTCAATTTTAAATAATCTCCGCAGGGGAAATTTGGACCTACGTTTCAGGTCAAATACAGGACCCAATTAAGTGCTCTGCACACAGCAGGTGCTCAGTACTGAGCTCTGCATGCAGGAGGTCTCCTGTACAGCGTTCTGCACAGAGTAGGTTGTCAGCACAGAGCCCTGCACACAGTAAACACCCAGGACAGTGCTCGGCACACAGTATTCATTCATTCAATCGTATTTATTGAGCGCTTACTGTGTGCAGAGCACTGTACTAAGCGCTTCGGAAGTATAAGTTGGCAACATATAGAGATGGTCCCTACCCAACAGCGGGCTCACAGTCTAGAAGGGGGAGACAGACAACAAAACAACACATATGAACAAAATAAAATAAATAGAATAGTAAATATGTACAAGTAAAATAGAGTAATAAATCTATACAAACATATATACAGGTGCTTGGGGAGGGGAAGGAGTAGGGCGGGGGGAATGGGGAGGAAGAGAGGAAAAAGGGCTCAGTGTGGGAAGGCCTCCTGGAGGAGGTGAGCTCTCAGTAGGGCTCTGAAGGGAGGAAGAGAGCTAGAGAGTAGACACTGAGAAAAAGGCTCCGTAAAAAGAAAGCACTTAGTGGCTTGGGAATCAGAGGTCATGGGTTCTATCTCATCCCGGCTCCGTCACTTGTCAGCTGTGTGACTTTGAGCAAGTCACTTACCTTCTCTGTGCCTCAGTTCCCTCATCTGTAAAATGGGGATTAAGACTGGGAGCCCCACGTGAGACAAACTGATCACCTTGTATCCTCCCCAATGCTTAGAACAGTGCATGGCACATAGTAAGCACTTAACAAATGCTATCATCATCATTATTATTATTATTACTATTTTTATTGAGTGTTTTGTAGAGGGCAGCCACCAGCACTTAGAACAGTGCTTGGCACACAGTAAGCACTTAACAAATGCCATTATTATTATTATTATTATTATTATTATTATTATTATTATTATTGAGTGTTTTGTAGAGGGCAGCCACCAGCCACCCGCTCTGCATCCTCTACGTGCCTAATGCATTGCACTGCCCATTGGAGGCATCCAATACAGCGCTCTTCTCAGTGAATGCCCCAGGCCGGTTGGCTCTGCCGTTACTGTCATGACTGACTTCCTTCAGAAGCCGACATTTTCAGGATCCGAGAGATCAAAAGTTAGAGAAGCAGCGTGGCTCAGTGGACAAGAGCCCGGGCTTTGGAGTCAGAGGTCATGGGTTCAAATCCCAGCTCTGCCACTTGTCAGCTGTGTGACTTTGGCCAAGTCACTTAATTTCCCTGTGCCGCAGTTACCTCATCTGTAAAATGGGGATTAAGACTGTGAGCCCCATGTGGGGCAACCTGATCACCTTGTAACCTTCCCAGCACTTAGAACAGTGCTTTGCACATAGTAAGTGCTTAATAAATGCCATTATTATTATTATTATTATTATTATTATTATTATTATTATTATTACCATCACAGGCGGCACAGCTCTTGGGCTGCAAATCATCAACTTTCAAGCTAAAACCTAAAATAAGATGTTCACATCTACTTAACGGAGAATCCCTGGAGATTACCAAAGAAAACCCCAGAAAATGGAGAGGAACATTTGAAAATAAAAGGACCACTCCACCCTCCCCTGATCCACCCCCCCAGGAAGATATTATAATTTGAAAACTTCCCCCTGCCAGATGATACATTTTTCCTTTGCCCAGAACTCCAGCTCTGCTTGCATGGCTCTGTAATTTATCACAGCACAAATGAAGGCATCAAAGCCTAATTAGGTCGGTCTTAGTGTTTTAGTTGAAACTCAGGATTTTAGGATCACCGCCCCTCTCCACTCCCACCTCAAATTCCCCCCACTTTCCCTCTTCCTCTTGACGACCATGGAAGAGGAGGAGGAAAAGAGGGCAAAGGTGGAGGTGGAGTCCCTCACATCCTGGGATAATAATAATAATAATAATAATAATAATAGAGAAGCAACATGACGTAGTGGATAGAGCACGGACTTTGGAATCAGAGGTCATGGGTTCAAATTCCAGCTCCACCACTTGTCAGCTGTGTGACTTTGGGCAAGTCACCCTCCACCTCCCCATCCCCCGTCTTACCTCCTTCCCCTCCCCACAGCACCCGTATATTCATTCAATCATATTTATTGAGCGCTTACTGTGTGCAGGGCACTGTACTAAGCACTTGAGAAGTATAAATTGGCAATGTATATATGTACATATATGTATATGTGTATATATATATATGTATACATATTTGTACATATTTATTACTCTATTTATTTATTTATTTATTTTACTTGTACATATTTATTCTATTTATTTTATTTTGTTAATATGTTTTGTTTTGTTCCATGCCTCCCCCTTCTAGATGGTGAGCCCGCTGTTGGGTAGGGACCATCTCTATATGTTGCCAACTTAAACTTCCCAAGCACTTAGTACAGTGCTCTGCACACAGTAAGTGCTCAATAAATACAATTGAATGAATGAATGAAGTCACTTAACTTCTCTGGGCCTCAGTTCCCTCATTTGCAAAATGGGGATTAGGACTGTGAGCCCCCCGTGGTCACCTTGTAACCTCCCCAGTGCTTAGAACAGTACTTTCCACATAGTAAGTGCTTAATAAATGCCATTATTATTATTTGCTTGTATCCATCCCAGTGCTTAGTTCAGTGCCTGGCACATAGTAAGTGCTTAACGAACACCATCATTATAATTATGGCCAAGTGGCTGAGCCAGAATTAGAACCCAGGACCTTCTGATTCCCAGACCCCGTGTTCTATCCACTGTGCCATGACTGGTCACCACATGGCCAAAGTTGCCACTGACGGATGCGTCTCCTGTGCCCCCCTCGCCCCACAACCCTCATCCATGGGGAGGGGAAAGGGTTCCAGCTGGACTCAGTGGGTCCCCTATCCTGTCAGCCATGCTACTTCTCATTCCGTACAGTGCTCAGTACCCTGTGAAGGCTATGAGAGTACTCTGGACACAATACATATTAAATCAAATCTGACCATGATGATAAATCATTCACTCGATCGTATCTGTTGAGCACTTACTATGTGCAGAGCACTGTACTAAGCGCTTGGAAAGTACAAGTACAACTGCCAGGAGGAGTTAATAATAATAATAATAATGGCATTTATTAAGCGCTTACTATGTGCAAAGCACTGTTCTAAGCGCTGGGGAGGTTACAAGGTGATCAGGTTGTCCCTGGGGGGACTCACAGTCTTAATCCCCATTTTACAGATGAGGGAACTGAGGCACAGAGAAGTTAAGTGACTTGCCCAAAGCAATTGGCAGAGCCGGGATTAGAACCCATGACCTCTGACTCCAAAGCCCGGGCTCTTTCCACTGAGCCACACTGCTTCTCCTTGGGCCGAAGGAAACCAAAGGGGATTGAATGGAATGGAACAACCCATTTCTCCTGGGTTGGGGGTGGGTATTATTGTCACAATTTCCTGCATTGGCTAGGTGCTTATTAAAAATTGAGGTATTTGTTAAGCGTTTACTATGTGCCGAGCACTGTATTAAGTGTGGGGGTAGGTAATAATAATAATAATAATAATAATGGCATTTGTTAAGCACTTACTATGTGCAAAGCACTGTTCTAAGTGTTGGGGAGGATACAAGGTGATCAGGTTGTCCCACGGGGGACTCACAGTCTTAATCCCCATTTTACAGATGAGGGAACTGAGGCACAGAGAAGTTAAGTGACTTGCCCAAAGTCACACAGCTGACAATTGGCGGAGCCAGGGTTTGAACTCACTACCTCTGACTCCAAAGCCCGGGCTCTTTCCACTGAGCCATGCTGCTTCTCCTTGGGCCGAAGGAAACCGAAGGGGATTGAATGGAATGGAACGACCCATTTCTCTTGGGTTGGGGGTGGGTATTATTGTCACTATTTCCTGCATTGGCTAGGTGCTTATTAAAAATTGAGGTATTTATTAAGCATTTACTACCTGCTGAGCACTGTATTAAGCTTGGGGGTAGGTAATAATAATAATAATAATAATGGCATTTGTTAAGCGCTTACTATGTGCAAAGCACTGTTCTAAGCGCTAGGGAGGATACAAGGTGATCAGGTTGGCCCACGTGGGGCTCACAGTCTTAATCCCCATTTGACAGATGAGGGAACTGAGGCACAGAGAAGTGAAGTGACTTGCCCGAAGTCACACAGCTGACAATTGGCGGAGCGAGATTTGAACCCATGACCTCTGACTCCAAAGCCCGGGCTCTTTCCACTGAGCCACGCTGCTTCTCATTGAGCCATGCTGCTTCTCGATACAAGCTAATAAGGTACAAGATAATCGGGTCCCACATTCATTCATTCATTCAATTGTATTTATTGAGTGGTTACTGTGTGCAGAGCACTGTACTAAGCGCTTGGGAAGTACAAGTCGGTAACATATAGAGACGGTCCCTACCCCACAACAGGCTCACAGTCTAGAAGGGGGAGAAAGACAACAAAGCAAAGCATGTAGACAGGTGTCAAAATCGTCGGAATAAATAGAATAAAAGCTGTATGCACATCATTAACAGAATAAATAGTAAATATGTACAAGTAATAAATGTGGCTCACCATCTAAGAAGGAGGGAGAAAAGGTGTAGAATCCCCATTTTTCAGAGGAGGAAACTGAGGTGGAGATAATAATAATAATAATAATAATAATAATAATAATAATAATAATAATAATAATATTTGTTAAGCGGTTACTATGAGCAAAGCACTGTTCTAAGCGCTGGGGGGGGATACAAGGTGATCAGGTTGTCCCACGTGGGGCTCACAATCTTAATCCCCATTTTACAGATGAGGTAACTGAGGCTCAGAGAAGTTAAGTGACTTGCCCAAGGTCACACAGCAGGCATGCGGTGGAGCAGGGATTCGAAACTTAAGTGATTTGCCTGGTGTCATGCAGCAGATAAGTGGTCTAGACTGTGAGCCCACTGTTGGGTAGGGACCATCTCTATATTTTGCCAACTTGTACTTCCCAAGCACTTAGTACAGTGCTCTGCACACAGTAAGCGCTCAATAAATACGATTGGATGAATGGTGGAGCTGAGATTAGAACCCAGGTTCTCTGACCTCCGGGTCTGTCCATATGTCAGGCACTGTACTAAGCGCCGAGGTAGATACAAGATGATCGGGTTGGAGAAAGTCCATGTCCCACATGGGTCTCACAGCCCTAAACCCCTGGTAACTGAGGCACAGAAAAGACAAGTGGTTTGCCCAAGGACAAACTGTGAGGACTGTGAGCCCGCTGTTGGGTAGGGACCGTCTCTATATGTTGGCAACTTGTACTTCCTAAGCGTTTAGTACAGTGCTCTGCACACAGGAAGCGCTCAATAAATACGATTGAATGAATGACGCACAAAGTAGATAAGTGACAGAGCAGGGACTAGAAGCCTTTTGATTCTCGGGCCCATGTTCTTTCCACGAGGCCATGCTGCTTCTGAGGAAAATTACGAGGATGTTAAGTCGGATCCGGTTCTTGACTCCCAGCCTGAAATGGGCTGGAAAGACTGTGAGCCCGCTGTTGGGAAGAGACCGTCTGTATATGTTGCCAACTTGCACTTCCCAAGCGCTTAGTACAGTGCTCTGCATACAGTAAGTGCTCAATAAATACAATTGATTGAATGAATGAATGACCTTGTATCCCCCCAGCGCTTAGAACAATGCTTTGCACATAGTAAGCACTTAACAAATACCATCATTATTATAATTATTATTATTAATACTGGTCTTTCCCTCTAGATTGCAAGCTTACTGTGGGCAGGGAACTTATTTACCAACTCAGTTATACTGTACTCTTCCAAGTGCTTAGAACAGTGCTCTGCACCCAATAAGCCCTCAGTAAACACAATTGATTGAGTTATTATTTTTATTCCTCTCTAGCAGTTATCACAGGAGTGATGCTTAGAACAATGCTTTGCACATAGTAAGTGCTTAACAAATACCATTATTATTATTATTATTATTATTAATACTGGTCTTTCCCTCTAGACTGCAAGCTTACTGTGGGCAGGGAACTTATCTACCAACTCTGTTATACTGTACTCTTCCAAGTGCTTAGAACAGTGCTCTGCGCACAATAAGCACTCAATAAACACAACTGATTGATTGTTATTATTTTTATTACTCTCTAGCAGTTATCACAGGAGTGACGCTTAGAACAATGCTTTGCACATAGTAAGCGCTTAACAAATACCATTATTATTATTATTATTATTAATACTGGTCTTTCCCTCTAGACTGCAAGCTTACTGTGGGCAGGGAACTTATCTACCAACTCTGTTATACTGTACTCTTCCAAGTGCTTAGAACAGTGCTCTGCACACAATAAGCACTCAATAAACACAATTGATTGTTATTATTTTTATTACTCTCTAGCAGTTATCACAGGAGTGACACTTAGAATAATGCTTTGCACACAGTAAGCGCTTAACAAATACCATCATTATTATTATTATTATTAATACTGGTCTTTCCCTCTAGACTGTAAGCTTACTGTGGGCAGGGAACTTATCTACCAACTCTGTTATACTGTACTCTTCCAAGTGCTTAGAACAGTGCTCTGCACACAATAAGCACTCAAGAAACACAAAGATTGAGTTATTATTTTTATTACTCTCTAGCAGTTATCACAGGAGTGACAGCACCTACTCAGAACCTGTGTGGCCTGGTTCATAGAGCATGGGCCTGGGGGTCATTAGGACCTAGGGTCTAGTCCCGGGCCCCCCTCTTATCTGCTGTGTGGCCTTGGGCAAGTTGCTTCACTTCTCTGGGCCTCAGGTCCCTCATTTGTAAAATGGGCGTCAGGATTGTGAGCCCCATGTGGGACAGGGACGGTATCCAACCTGATTAGCAGCGTGGCTCAGCGGAAAGAGCCCGGGCTTTGGAGTCAGAGGTCATGGTTCAAATCCCAGCTCCGCCAATTGTCAGCTGTGTGACTGTGGGCAAGTCACTTCACTTCTCTGAGCCTCAGTGACCTCATCTATAAAATGGGGATGAAGACTGTGAGCCCCCCGTGGGACAACCTGATCACCGTGTAACCTTCCCAGGGCTTAGAACAGTGCTTTGCACATAGTAAGTGCTTAATAAATGCCATTATTATTATTATTCTCTGGGCCTCAGTTATCTCATCTGTAAAATGGGGATGAAGACTGTGAGCCCCCCGTGGGACAACCTGATCACCGTGTAACCTCCCCAGCGCTTAGAACAGTGCTTTGCACATTGTAAGTGCTTAATAAATGTCATTATTATTATTATTCTCTGGGCCTCAGTTATCTCATGTGTAAAATGGGGATGAAAACTGTGAGCCCCTCGTGGGACAACCTGATCTCCCCAGCGCTTAGAACAGTGCTTTGCACATAGTAAGCACTTAACAAATGCCATCATTATTATTATTATCAGCTTGTACCTACCCCAGTGCTTAGAACAGTGCCTGGCTTGTAGCAAGCGCTTAACAAATACATATTTGTACATATTTATTCAAGCGCTTAGTACAGTGCTCTACACACAGTAAGCGCTCAATACGATTGATTGATTCTACTTATTTTATTTTGTTAATATGCTTTGTTTTGTTCTCTGTCTCCCCCTTCTAGACTGTGAGCCCACCATTGGGTAGGGACCGTCTCTATATGTTGCCAACTTGGACTTCCCAAGCGCTTAATACAGTGCTCTGCACACAATAAGCGCTCAATAAATACTATTGATTGATTGATTCCACTTATTTTATTTTGTTAATATGTTTTGTTTTGTTCTCTGTCTCCCCCTTCCAGACTGTGAGCCCACCGTTGGGTAGGGACCGTCTCTATATGTTGCCAACTTGGACTTCCCAAGCGCTCAATACAGTGCTCTGCACACAGTAAAGGCTCAATAAATATGATTGAATGAAAGAAAAACCATAAAAAGGGTGTCCTTGTGGTGACAACCAGAGGCAGGACAAGGCCGCTTGGCGAACCTTGGGCCCTGAGGGCCGCGCCGGTCCCTTTCTGAGGGTCAGCAGCGCGAGGGGAAGTGAAAAGAGCCCCACAGAGCCGTCGGGGCAGCTGGGACGTGCGGACTGGAGTGAGCGTCAGTTTTGTCTTCATTAGGGCTGCTGCTCTCCACACCTGCTCCCTCGGTCCCCGGGGGAGCTGCCTGTCAGCGGCGGTTCGGCTCATACAGCCGCCGAGCTCCTGGCCCAAACCGGGACCACTTAATTAGGAGTGAGGAAACAGGCTCGGCCCTCACCGGGGCTGCTATCCCTGAGGATGCTTTAATGAGGAGAGGAGAAACTGTTTCTCTAGTTCTGATGGTTTGGATCTCTTTTCCGCCTTTTATCGGGTCTTCCTGGGAGGATTGGACTATGAGATCCCAGAGGGTAGAGATTTTGTCATTTGTTCCTACTGTAGGTATCCAATACAGTTCTCTGCCTTTGTGCTCTACACAGCATAGCTTTCTGTACACGGTAGGAGCTCTTTCTTTTTAAAGTATTTGTTCATTCATTCATTCAATCGCATTTATTGAGCGCTTACTGTGTGCAGAGCACTGTACTAAGAGCTTGGGAAGTACAAGTTGGCAACGTATAGAGACGGTCCCTAACCCAACAACGGGTAAATTCATTCATTCATTCATTCAATCGTATTTATGTCATGTGCCAGGCACTGTACTAATCAGGCCTACGCAGGCCAATTCATTCATTCATTCAATCGTATTTATTGAGCGCTTACTGTGTGCAGAGCACTGTACTAGGCACTTGGGAAGTACAAGTCGGCAACATATACAGTACAGTATACAGTACATATACAGTAACAACGGCAACAAGTGAATTCATTCATTCATTCATTCATTCATTCACTCATTCATTCAATCATATTTATGTCATGTGCCAGGCACTGTACTAATCAGGCCTACGCAGGCCAATTCATTCATTCATTCAATCGTATTTATTGAGCGCCTACTGTGTGCAGAGCACTGTACTAGGCACTTGGGAAGTACAAGTCGGCAACAGATAGAGACGGTCCCTACCCAACCATCAACTTGGACATAGTCCCTGTCCCACATGGGGCTCACAATCTTAATCCCCATTTTACAGATGAGGTAACTGAGGCACAGAGAAGTCAAGTGACTTACCCAAAGTCACACAGCAGGCGAGTGACAGAACCAGGATTAAAACCCAGGACCTCTAACTCCCAAGTGGGTGCCCTATCCAGTCAGCCATGCTACTTCTCGCTCTGTACCCTGTGAGGGCTATGAGAGTACTCTGGACACAATACATATTAAATCAAATCTGATCATGATGATCATTCATTCACTCGATCATATCTGTTGAGCACTTACTGTGTGCAGAGCACTGTACTAAGCGCTTGGGAAGTACAATTCAGCACTAGAGACAATCCCTGCCAACAATGGGCTTACAGGCTAGAAGTGGGGAGGCAGACATCAAAAGACGTAATAATAATGATGGCATTTATTAAGCACTTACTATGTGCAAAGCACTGTTCTAAGCGCTGGGGAGGTTACAAGGTGATCAGGTTGTCCCACGGGGGGCTCAGTCTTAATCTCCATTTTACAGATGAGGGAACTGAGGCACAGAGAAGTTAAGTGACTTGCCCAAAGTCACACAGCTGACAATTGATGGAGCCGGGATTTGAACCCACGACCTCTGACTCCAAAGCCCGGGCTCTTTTCCACTGAGCCACGCTTCATCCCTGATGATAAACAGATGATAATGAAGGAACACTTCTTTAAGTGAAAAAACACTAAGGGAAGGTTCTAAAGGAGTTTGGATCAGGATTCTGTAATATTACGGTTGATCGATCAATGATATTTATTGAGCCCTTGCTGCGTGCAGAGCTTAGGAGAGTGCAATACAATGGAGTTGGGAGACACGATCCCTGGTTACAAGGAGCTTACAGTTTAGAGGGGAAGACAGATATTAAAATAAATTACAGACAGGGGATATCATCATCATCATCAATCGTATTTATTGAGCGCTTACTATGTGCAGAGCACTGTACTAAGCGCTTGGGAAGTACAAGGGGATATAGTAGAGTATACATTTATGTACGCAAGTGCTGTGAGACTAAGGATGGAGTGAATATCAAGTGATTAAGGAGTACAGTTTCAAGTGTATTTGTGAGGCACAAGTGAGGGTAAGGGAAATAAGAGTTTACTCAGGGAAGGCCTCTTGGAGGAGATGTGATTTTAAGGGGGCTTTGAAGTTGGGGAGACTGGTGGACTGTCAGATGTGAGTGATAATTAGGTATTTGATAAGTGCTTACTATGTGCCAAGCACTGCTTTAAACGCTGGGGTGGATAATAATAACATTAATAATGATGGTATTTGTTAAGCACTTACTATGTGCCAAGCACTGTGCTAAGTGCTGGGGGGGTTACAAGGTGATCAGGTTGCCCCTCGTCGGGCTCTTAATCCCCATTTTACAGATGAGGTAACTAGGGCACAGAGAAGTTAAGTGACTTGCCCAAAATCACACAGCTAAGTGGCGAAGTGGGATTAGAACCCATGACCTCTGACTCCCAAGCCCGGGCTCTTTCTACTGAGCCATGCTGCCTCGGTACATAATAATAATAATAATAATAATAATAACAATAATAATAATAATAACCATAATAGCATTTGTTAAGTGCTTACTGCATGCAAAGCACTGTTCTAAGCACTGGGGAGGATACAAGGTGATCAGGTTGTCCCAAGTGGGGCTCACAGTCTTAATCCCCATTTTACAGATGAGGTAACTGAGGCTCAGAGAAGTTAAGTGACTTGCCCAAGGTCACACAGCAGACATATGGCTGGGATTACAACCCATGACCTCTGACTCCGAAGCCCGGGCTCTTTCTACTGAGCCACGCTGCTTCTCATGATACATGATATTCAAGTTGGACACAGTCCCTGTCCCACATGGGGCTGAGGGTTTTAATCCCCATTTTTCAGATGAGGTAACTGAGGCCCAGAGAAGTTAAATGACTTACCCAAGGTCACTCAGCAGCCATGTGGCAGAGCCAGAATTAGAGCCCAAGTCCTTCTGACAACTCCCAGGCCCGCGCTCTATCCACTAAAGGGCACAGCTTCTCCACTAAGCCATGCTGCTTCTAGCAGACGAGTGGTGGAGGCAGGATTAGAACCCAGGTCCTTATGACCCCCAGGCCCGTGCTCGGCCCACTAGGCCATGCTGCTTCTGGGAAAGTCTCTTAGCCTCTCTGGTCTGCTGCATTCTCATCTTTAAAATGGGCATAAAATTGGTCTCATCCTGTCTCACAGGGATGTTGAGAGGGTAAGATAATAATAATAATAATAATTTTGGTATTTGTTAAGCGCTTACTATGTGCAAAGCACTGTTCTAAGCGCTGGGGAGGATACAAGGCGAAATAATGGTAATGGCGGTATTTGTTAAGTGCTTACTCTGTGCCAAGCACTGTGCTAGGTGCTGGGGTATTCATTCATTCATTCAATCGTATTCATTGAGCGCTTACAGTGTGCAGAGCACTGTACTAAGCGCTTGGGAAGTACAAGGCGGCAACAGATAGAGACGATCCCTACCCAACAGCGGGCTCACAGTCTAGAAGGGGGAGACAGACAACAAAACAAAAAAACATACAACTTAACCAGGTCAGACACAATCCCTGTCCCATTCGCAGCCTAAGGAGGAGGAATACAGGTATTTAATCTCCATTTTACAGATGAGGGAACAGAGAAGTTAAGTGACTTGCCCAAGGTCACACAGCAAAAATTGATAGACCTGGGATTAAGAATCCAGGTTCTCTGATTCCTAGGCCCACGTTCTTTCCACTAGGCCATGCTACTGAAGGGGGAGGGAGTTCCAAGCCAAAGAGGATATGGGCAAGGGATCTTTGGTGAGGCAGTGTGGTTCAGTGGAAAGAGCCCAGGCTTTGGAGTCAGAGGTCATTGCTTCAAATCCCAGCTCCGCCACTTGTCAGCTGTGTGACCTTGGGTAAGTCATTTCACTTCTCTGAGCCTCAGTTCGCTCATCTGTAAAATGGGGATTAAGACTGTGAGCCCCACGTGGGACAACCTGATCACCTTGTA
This sequence comes from Tachyglossus aculeatus, assembly GCF_015852505.1. Lineage (NCBI taxonomy): Eukaryota > Metazoa > Chordata > Mammalia > Monotremata > Tachyglossidae > Tachyglossus > Tachyglossus aculeatus. Next base: position 105,233,711 of record NC_052066.1, on the reverse strand, counting down.
ACCTCCCCAGCGCTTAGAGCAGTGCTTTGCACATAGTAAACGCTTAATAAATGCCATTAAAAACAAAAAGGATCGGCGATGACACAGGGATTGAGGTACAGTGCGTAGGTTGGTGTCAAACTATCAAAGTGACCGGGATGGGATACGGAAGTTCCTGCGGAGCAGTGCAGGCACTGAGAAAGAGAGAAGGAATACGAGAAAGGGATCAAAGTGATTCAGAAAGTTTGCTCATTCAATCATATTTACTGAGCGCTTACTGTGTGCTGAGCACTGTACTAAGCACTTGGAAATTCAGCAATAAAGAGAGACAATCCCTGCCCACAACGGGCTTATAGTCTAGGAGGAGGGGCTGAGGGGCGGTAGATGATGTTGACAAACAGTGGGAGAGGCTGGTAGGAGAGGATGATGTGGGCTTCAAACAGTGCTATGCACATAGCGCTTAACAAATACCATCATTATTATTATTATTGTTCAAAGGGAAGGAAACTGGGATGGGGAAGGTAGAAGGGGCAAAACGGGCACTGGGGAGTAAGAAGGAAGACAAAAATAAAACCCAAGTGGTACTTGGCAACTTAATTTGGTTTTAATTCTGCTAAAGGCATCAGATAATCCTCGTCTTTCCTCACCTTTCTCTCTTTCAAATAATTATTCCGTACACATTAAGCATATTAAATGTGGAGAAGTAAATAATTTTCACAGTAACCTACTAAAATACCCATTGTTGCATAGGGACCGTCTCTATATGTTGCCGATTTGTACTTCCCAAGTGCTTAATGCAGTGCTCTGCACACAGTAAGCGCTCAATAAATATGATTGAATGAATGAATTCCTCCCCAATTCCCAGTGAGTCTTGTGGAGTGGGAGAAGATAAGGCCACATGGGAGAGACCGATGAGGGAGAACTGTCTAAGTTTGATTTCATCCCAAATTAGATCTCACTCCAGAAGAATGGGAAGAACCTAAGGAAACAGATATTTATTCAGGCTTCTGGGAAGCAGGAAATCAGGCATTAATTAAGAGTGATTCAGTAGTGAGATGTGAAATCTGTTCCCCTTAAGACTCTGGGAGACGAAAAAGATGCATCCTAGCTTAAGGGGAATATGTTAAAAGTCTTTTCACACACACCAAGATAATGCACTCTGGAAAGTCTCATTGAAGTTGAAGCAGCAGCAGCGTGGCTCACTAGAAAGAGCCCGGCCTTCTAGTTATCGCCCCATATTCATCCTACCATTCCTTTCCAAACTCCTTGAACGAGTTGTCTACACGCGCTGCCTAGAATTCTTCAACAACAACACTCTCCTCGACCCCCTCCAGTCTGGCTTCCGTCCCCTACATTCCACGGAAACTGCCCTCTCAAAGGTCACCAATGACCTCCTGCTTGCCAAATCCAACGGCTCATACTCTATACCAATCCTCCTCGACCTCTCAGCTGCCTTCGACACTGTGGATCACCCCCTTCTCCTCAACATGCTATCTGACCTTGGCTTCACAGACTCCGTCCTCTCCTGGTTCTCCTCTTATCTCTCCGGTCATTCATTCTCAGTCTCTTTTGCAGGCTCCTCCTCCCCTTCCCATCCCCTTACTGTGGGGGTTCCCCAAGGTTCAGTGCTTGGTCTCCTTCTGTTTTCGATCTACACGCACTCCCTTGGTGACCTCATTCGCTCCCATGGCTTCAACTATCATCTCTATGCTGATGACACCCAGATCTACATCTCTGCCCCTGCTCTCTCCCCCTCTCTCCAGGCTCGCATCTCCTCCTGCCTTCAGGACATCTCCATTTGGATGTCTGCCCGCCACCTAAAACTCAACATGTCGAAGACTGAAGTCCTTGTCTTCCCTCCCAAACCCTGCCCTCTCCCTGACTTTCCCATCTCTGTTGACAGCACTACCATCCTTCCCGTCTCACAAGCCCGCAACCTTGGTGTCATCCTCGACTCCGCTCTCTTGTTCACCCCTCACATCCAAGCCGTCACCAAAACCTGCCGGTCTCAGCTCCGCAACATTGCCAAGATCAGCCCTTTCCTCTCCATCCACACCGCTACCCTGCTCATTCAAGCTCTCATCCTGTCCTGTCTGGACTACTGCATCAGCCTTCTCTCTGATCTCCCATCCTCGTGTTTCTCCCCACTTCAATCCATACTTCACGCTGCTGCCCGGATTGTCTTTGTCCAGAAACGCTCTGGGCATGTTACTTCCCTCCTCAGAAATCTCCAGTGGCTACCAATCAATCTGCGCATCAGGCAGAAACTCCTCCCCCTGGGCTTCAAGGCTGTCCATCACCTCCCCCCCTCCTACCTCACCTCCCTTCTCTCCTTCTCCAGCCCAGCCCGCACCCTCCGCTCCTCCGCCGCTAATCTCCTCACCGTACCTCGTTCTCGCCTGTCCCGCCATCGACCCCCGGCCCACGTCATCCCCCAGGCCTGGAATGCCCCCAGTCCCTCTGCCCATCCGCAAAGCTAGCTCTCTTCCTCCCTTCAAGGCCCTACTGAGAGCTCACCTCCTCCAGGAGGCCTTCTCAGACTGAGCCCCTTCCTTCCTCTCCCCCTCATCCCCCTCTCCATCTCCCCCCATCTTACCTCCTTCCCTTCCCCACAGCACCTGTATATATGTATATATGTTTGTACATATTTGTTACTCTTTATTTATTTATTTTACTTGTACATATCTATTCTATTTATTTTATTTTGTTAGTATGTTTGGTTTTGTTCTCTGTCTCCCCCTTTTAGACTGTGAGCCCACTGTTGGGTAGGGACTGTCTCTATGTGTTGCCAATTTGTACTTCCCAAGCGCTTAGTACAGTGCTCTGCACACAGTAAGCGCTCAATAAATACGATTGATGATGATGATGATGATGATGAGTCAGAGATTAAGGGTTCAAATTCCAGCTCTGCCTGTCAGCTGTGTGACTTTGGGCAAGTCACTTCACTTCTCTGTGCCTCAGTTACCTCATCTGTTAAATGGGGATGAAGACTGTGAGCCCCCCGTGGGACAACCTGATCACCTTGTAACCTCCCCAGAGCTTACAACAGTGCTTTGCACATAGTAAGCACTTAATAAACACCATCATTATTATTATCATTATCTAGTGGAAAGAGCACAGGCCTGGGAATAGGAAGACTTGGGTTCTAATCCTGGTTGCTGTGACCTTGGACAATTAGGTCATGCTGCTTCTCAAGAACCCTTGAAAGTTCATGGGCCTTGGGGGAACTCAAGGGTCCAGAACCTTTCAACCCAGTGGTCACTTGGGATTGTCCTTTCTGGGAACGTTCAAAGTGCCACAGGTCAGTACTGGATCATTAGTAGGGAAAGAGGACTTGTATTTGTACTTCCCAAGCGCTTAGTACAGTGCTCTGCACATAGTAAGCGCTCAATAAATGATTGATTGATTGATTGATTGAGGAGTGGGGAGAGTTGAGGGTATTGGGTGGTTCACCCTTAGTAATAAGGATGAATGTCCAGGAGGGCAACCAGTACACATTTCCTCCAAGCATCACGGTGTCCCCAATGGAGACAAGTGCTTAGTACAGTGTTCTGCACACAGTAAGTGCTCAATAAATACGATTGAATGAATGGACACACAGCCCCAGACTGAAAGGATGGTTTTGCTGATTATATTAGGTCTTCATAACTAGAAGTATTCCCCACTGTAGACTATAAGCTCATTGTGAGCAGGGAGTGTGTCTGTCTACTGTCATATTGTTCTCTCTCAAGCGCTTAGTACAGTGCTCTGCATGCAGTAAGTGCTCAATAAATACGATCAAATGAATGGATGAGTCAGCACAGGAATCAGGCAACTCTACGAAATAGGAAATACGAAACTAGGAAATAGGAAACTAAAAGTTTAGAGTTCTGGAGACAGGGGATTGAGTGTGGGTGAGGAAACCTACTTCAGTTGTAGACCAGGAGGCTGGAATAATAATACTAATAATAATAATGGAATTTATTAAGCATTACTATGTGCAAAGCACTGTTCTAAGCGCTGGGTTTAATCCATGTGCCCGTAGTGGGGTGTCTCTGGGAAAACAGAATGGGTCCCAGGGTTGAAGGGGCCAGCTCCTGGGAACCAGTGAAGATGTTGAGAATCAACTTCTCCAAGGGACAGCGTGTGCAAGTGTGTCAGAATACCAGCGGTATTTGTTAAAGGCTTATTAGGGACCAAGTAGTGTACTCAGCACTGTGCCAGATACGAGATGATCAGGGTGGACACCGAATATGTTCCACAGTTTAAATATGAGAGAAAACAGGTATCGAATCCCCATTTTACAGGTGAGGAAACTGAAACACACAGAAGTGACTTCCCTAAGGTCACAAATCAGACGTCACACTTTGGGGATTAGAACCCAGGCCCCTGCCTCTTAGATCTTCCCTATTCTAGACTGTGAGCCTTTGTTGGGTAGGGATCGTGGCGATATGTTGCCAATATGAACTTCCCAAGTGCTTAGTACAGTGCTCTGCACACACTAAGCACTCAGTAAATACGATTGAATGAATGAATCCAAACCTTTCCACTAGGCCATGCATGACCACAGTCAACCTCCTGCTCCTGTTCCCCGCATGAGTTCAATCAACCCCGAGGAAGCAGGAAATTATGCAGCAAAATGCAAAGAGACTTCAGAGATACAGTCTATAGAGATTTTAGGTAAAACCAAACTCCATCCCTCACCCAAACTTGGCTGGAGAGAAAGGAAGGGGTGGAGGCCCCTCAAGATCTCAAGCCTGGTGGGTTTTGATTTTGTTTGAGACTCGGGGGGTGGAGGGGCCTATTTCTGGTAGGCGTTAATAGTGGTCCCTTAAGGATTCTCTGCTCAAAAAACTCTGGGAAAAAATTGGAACCACTTATCTTGCATCTTTATATAAGAGGTCTTGCCCTGCAGTGGGGTCCCTGGGTGGTCCCTTGTAGCTCCTCAGACCATGAGAGTAGGAAGAGCTGTGACGGAGAGTTCCCCGCTCATTCCTCTGAACTCTGACAACATTCATTAGAGCAAGAGGGGAAGAGAGGGAGGTCCTTCTCCCTCCACCCTCACAAAAATGCCTTGAAACACTGCCCAGGCTCCATGGCTGCCAACCCAACAGGCCACAGACTTTCCCCCTTCAGCTTTCTTTCTTTCACTGGCACGGGAATCAGGTTCGGGACTTCCATTTCCCAGGTGAAGAATGATTGATTAATCTGTCAAACCACAGCGCCAACACAAGACAGATGATCTAATAAAGGCCCAGCAGGAGATCCTTATCCAATTTCCCTCTCCGATGACACACTGTCATGCCTGATGACAGCTGATGGGGGGAATTTCAGCTGTCTCCCTCTCAGAGAATGGAGTCCCTGTGACTCAGATTTAACTGGAAACCCCTGGGAATTGGACGACCTCACCTCTGCTTCTCCCAGCCTCTTTCTCTCAGGTTTGCTAAATGCTCAGTGGAGGCAGCTGTGGCCTCCACACAGTCCCGGAATGAGCGTTGGCCTCAAAGTTTGTTGAGCTTGCGGAGTTCAAATGGGAATGTTATCTTCATAGGTCCCTCTTAGCAAAAGCGAGAATGATAGCTTGCCTCTTCTGGACTCTTCAAACCCTTATTAAGGTCACATCTCCAGAAGGCCTTCTCCTATTAAGCCCTCTTTTTTCCAGCTCCCTCTTCCTTCTGCATTTTTTATGCACTTGATTTGTGACCTCTGGGCATTTGGTGTATATATATATATATATATATATATATACACACACACACATACATACATATATTTATACCAATATATATATATATATATGTTGGTAGATATATTGGCGTATACATATATACATCAATGTCAATGACAATGACAAATATATATATATATTTGTATATATGTTTATATATCTATAATTCTATTTATCTATTTTGATGCTATTGCTGTCTGTTTTGTTTTGTTGCCTGTCTCCCCCTTCTATCAATCAATCAATCAGTTGTATTTATTGAGCGCTTACTGTGTGCAGAGCACTGTACTAAGTGCTTGGGAAGTACAAGTCGGCAACACATAGAGATAGTCCCTACCCAACAGCGGGCTTCTAGACTGTGAGCCTGTTGTTGGGTAGGGATTTTCTCTATCTGTGGCCAAACTGTACTTTTCAAGCACTTAGTACAGTGCTCTGCAAACAGTAAGCGCTCAATAAATATGATTGAGGGTGTTCACCCCACCCTCAGCCCCAGAGACCTTATGTACATACCTACAAATTGTTTATTATAAATCATTTATTTATATTAATGTCTGTCTCCCCCTCTAGCCAGTCAGCTCATTGTGGGCAGGGCACATGTCTGCCAACTCTGTTGTATTGGGCCCCAGTGTTCAGTACAGTGCTCTGCCCATCGTAAGCGCTCAATAAATGCCATTGATAATGATGATGACTCTCCCCTTCAGTTACTTTCTTTTTCTGAAGGAAGGTGGAATCTCCCTCCATCCCTGACCGTGTTGATAGGGATTCCTTGAGCATCCCCAGGATGTCTCTGGTGGACAACTGTCACAAGACCCATTCCATTCCTGGTGTTGGTTTTTATAGTCCTCACCTTCAAAGCCTTATTAAGGTCACATCTCCTTCGAGAGGCCTTCATCACTAAGTCCTCTTTTCCCCCCTCTCCCTCTCCCTTCTGTGTCATCTATGCCCTATAGAACGTAAGCTTGTTGAGGGCAGGGAATGTTTCTGTTGTATTGTTGTACTCTCCCAAGCCCCTCTCAGGGTCGCACCTGGAGAATTTCCAGTATTCTACCAGTCTCAGCTACAGTCATTCATTCATTCAATATTTATTGAGCGCTTACTGTGTGCAGAGCACTGTACTGGGAAGTACAAGTTGACAACATATAGAGACAGCCCCTACCCAACAATGGGCTTACAGTCTAGAAGGGGCAGACAGACAACCACACAAAACATGTAGACAGGTGTCAATATTCATTCATTCATTCAATTGTATTTATTGAGCGTTTACTGTGTGCAGAGCACTGTACTAAGCGCTTGGGAAGTCCAAGTTGGCAACATATAGAGATGGTCCCTACCCAACAACAGGCTCACAGTCTAGAAGGGGAGGACAGACAACAAAACGAAACATGTGGACAGGTGTCAAGTCATCAGAACAAATAGAATTAAAGCTAAATGCACATCATTAACAAAAATAGAATAGTAAATATGTACAAGTAAAATAAATAGAATAATAAATACCTTCAGAATAAATAGTTCACAAACTAGAGTGGCCTCTGGCATTTGGCTGACCTGACGCAGGAAATATTCACCTCTCACTCCCGTTCCAAAAGACATCTTATATTGTCATTTACTATGTGAGCAGCCAACGTGCTGCATGATGTCAGTTGGCAGTTTTTCAAAATTCCCAAACCTAGAGTGCTTCTCCATCTCTCCACTTGTTAGAGACACTGGGTTCCTCTCCCAGATTCCCATTTATGCCGGGGCTGCTTCCTGCTGGTTTGGCGTTTGCCAATCTCGAACCACTCTCATTGTCCCACTGATGGGGAACTGACACAATTCATTCATTCATTCAATCGTATTTATTGAGCCCTTACTGTTTGCAGAGCACTGTACTGAGCGCTTGGGAAGTACAAGTTTGCAACATATAGAGACGGTCCCTACCCAACAGCGGGACACAATGATCTCACTCACTTGTCTTCTGAACCTGGCCCAGGTCACGATCAAAAATGTTCAACCACACAAATGTACAGTGAGGTTAAACAAAGACCTAAACATCAAGGAAAATTCAGATGGCATAATGACAACTTACTAAAGCCTAAATACAAACCTGAAGAGAGTCAAGTCAGCTCATTGTGGGCAGGGAGCGTGTCTACCGACTCTGTTGTACTGTACTCTCCCGAACGCTTAAAAAAGGGCTTTGAACAAAGTAGGTGCTCAATTAAATACTGATGATGATGATGATGATGAAGAGAGTCAAGCAGAGGCCCATCCATTCCATTCCTAGCTTGGGCAGTGCCTAGTGAGTGGAAAGCCATCTGCTACAAGTCAAAATTCACCCGTGCTGGGCAGCAGCGTGATGGGAGAGAACTGAGGGCAGAGACTCGAGTTTACAGTGGAAGGTGGCAGTGGTAATACAGAAATACAGTAATACAGAAATATAGAAGTGTATTTTTACCAAGAAAACTCCATCGCTACGCTACCAGAATGATTACAGATGGAGAGCGGGGCATTCTGGTAGAGATGTGTCAGTGGTATCGCTATGGGTAGGAAACCACTCGACGGCATAAGACACGACAAGACTCTCCCAAGTGCTTAGTACAGTGTTCTGCACCTAGTAAGTGCTCAATAAATACGACTGACTGACTGTGCACTTGGATCTGATATTCTCTCCATCCCCAGCCTCAGAGCACTTGCATACATAGCCCTCATTTATTTATAGATGCGTCATGAACTGAGTCACGTTCGACTTCCCCTGTGCCACCACGGGTGGAAGATGCAATAAGAGACCTGGGTTCAAGTGGTAGAATTTGCTTCCAATCTTCCTGGAAACTCTTTCAACTCAACACCCCTTTCTGTGCTCCCCCATAGGGGAATGGCACCATGAGAAGCATTGTTGTATGGAAGGAATTTGTCTGTTACATTAATAATAATAATGATGGCATTTATTAAGCACTTACTATATGCAGAGCACTGTTCTAAGCACTGGGGAGGTTACAAGGTGATCAGGTTGTCCCACGGGGGGCTCACAGTCTTTATCCATATTTTACAGATGAGGGAACTGAGGCCCAGAGAAGTGAAGTGGCTTGCCCAAAGTCACACGGCTGACAAGTGGCAGAGGTGGAATTAGAACCCACGACCTTCTGACTCCCAAGCCTGGGCTCTTTCCATTGAGCCACACTGCTTAATTGTTACATTGTTATATTGCACTCTGCTAGCTAACAGTCTAGCAGGGAAGACAGACATTAATATAAATAAATGAATTACAGATATGTTGTGTGCCCGTTGTTGGGTAGGGAAGGTCTCTATATGTTGCCGACTTGTACTTCCCAAGTGCTTGGTACAGTGCTCTGAACACAGTAAGTGCTCAATAAATATGATTGAATGAATGAATGAATATGTACATAAGTGCTATGGGGCTGGGAGGGGGGGATTATTGAGCGCTGTCTGCAGAACACTGTACTATGTGCTTGTTATGTTGTACTCTCCCAAGAACTTAGTACAGTGCTCTGCACACAGTAAGCATTCAGTAAATAGGATTGATTGATTAACTGATTGGTTGGGAGAATCCAATAAATTGGTAGATACGATCTCTGCCCCCAAGGAGCTCAGAGTGTAAAGATTCTTAGGCAGAAGATGAGCAGGATTGGGGGTGTACCACAATGTTGTGCTCCTAAAGATGTACTTCCCAAGCGCTTAGTACAGTGCTCTGCACACAGTAAGCGCTCAATAAATATGATTGAATGAATGAAGGAAATGAGGCTAGAGGACAGAGGGAAATCTGACTCCATGGACACACGATGGGGACCGTGGGATGAGGAGGAATCTAGATTGCAGTGGCCTCTACATTCTAAACTCTTATTCTGCAGAAAGTATGTCTACCAACTCTGTTATTCCGTACTCTCCCAAGCACTTAGTAAAGTGCTCTGGACACCGTAATTGCTCAATACCTAGGATTGATGCATATATATACAGTTCAGTTCAGTTCTGGACATGTTTAGTTTGAGGTGTCGGGGGGACATCCAGGTACAGGTGTCCTGAAGGCAGGAGGAAATATGAGATTGCAGGGAAGGAGAGAGTTTGGGACTGGCAGTGTGGATTTGGGAATCATCTGCATGAAGATGAAGCCATGGAAGCAGGTGATTTCTCCAAGGGAGATGGTGTCGGTGGAGAATAGAAGATGACCTAGAACTGAACCTTGAGGGAGCCCCACCGTCAGAGGGAGAGAAGTAGAGTAGGGCCAGCAAAAGAAACTGAGAAGATGCAGTCAGAGAGATAGGAGGAGAACCATGAAAGGACAGCATCAGGGAACTTTAAAGAAGGGAGTGGTCTACAGCACTGAAGGCAGCTGAGAGACATAGAAGGATTAGAATAAAGTAGAGACATTTGGGGAGAAAGAGGACTTTGGTTGCTTTAGAGAGGACTGTTTCTGAGGAGTGAAGGGGAAGAAGGCAGATTGGAGGGGTTCCAGGAGAGAATTGGAGAAGAAGTGGAGACAGCAGGTGTAAACAACTCACTTAAGAACTTTGGAGAGGAATGGTAAGAGGGAGATGGGGGGGTCAATGGAGGGTTTTTTTTTAGGATAGGGGAGACAAGGGCATGTTTGAAAGCAGAAGGGAAGAAGCCAATGGAGAGCAAACAGTTGAAGATGGCAGTCAAGGAGGGAAGAAGGGAGAAGGCGAGTGTTTCAAAAAGGAATGAAGGGAAGGGGTCAGAAGCACAGGTGGAGTGGGTAGATTTAGAGAATAGATGAGAGATATTCTCTTGAGTTACTTCAGGGAATATAGGGAGAGTTGAAGATAGGAGAAGTAGCGTGGCTCAGAAGAAAGATCAGGGGCTTTGGAGCCAGAGGTCATGGGTTCAAATCCCACCTCCGCCAATTGTCAGCTGTGTGACTTTGGGCAAGTCACTTAACTTCTCTGGACCTCAGTTCCCTAATCTGTAAAATGGGGATTAAGACTGTGAGCCCCCCATGGGACAATCTGATCACCTTGTAACCTCCACAGTGCTTTGCACATAGTAAGCGCTTAATAAATGCCATTATTATTATTATTATTATATGTTCGCAAATGCCATGGCGTTGGGGGGGTGGTGGTGAATATCAACTGTTTAGAGGCTACAGATCAAAGTGCACAGGTGATGCAGAAGGGACAGGGCATAGAGGAAAAGAAGGCTTAATCAGGGAAAGCCTCTTGGAGGAGATGTGATTTTAATGTGGCTTTGAAGGTGGGGAGAGTGTGGTAATCTGTCACGTATGATGGAGGAGGGAGATTCAGGCCAGAAGGAGCATTGGGCAAAGAGCCAGTGGCGAGACAGACCAGATCAAGGGACAGGGGTAGGTTGGCAGAGGATCAAAATGGGCAGATTATGTTGAAGTAGGAAATCAGTGAGGTGAGATAGGAAGGGGCAAACTGATTGAGTTCTTTAGAGCCAGTGGTAAGGAGTTTCTGTTTGATGCGGAAGTAGATAAGCGACTTTTGGAGGTCCTTGAGGACTGGGGAGATGTGGACTGAACAGCTATTTTGAAAAATGATCTGGGCAGCAGAGCAAAGTATAGACTGAGTGGTGAGAGACAGGAGGCAGGGAAGTGAGCGAGGAGGCTGATGCGACAGTCAAGGAGGGATACGACAAGTGTTTGAATCAGCATAGTAGCAGTTTGGATAGAGAGGAAAGTGTGGATTTTAGCGACATACTGAGAAGCAAAGTGACTTGCCCAAAGCCACATAATAATAATAATAATGGCATTTATTAAGCACTTACTATGTGCAAAGCACTGTTCTAAGCGCTGGGGAGGATACAAGGTGATCATATTGTCCCATGTGGGGTTCACAATCTTCATCCCCATTTTACAGATGAGGGAACTGAGGCACAGAGAAGTGAAGTGACTTGCCCAAAGTCACACAGCTGACAATTGGCGGAGCCGGGATTTGAACCTATGACCTCTGACTCCAAAGCCCGTGTTCCTTCCACTGAGCCACACTGCTTCTCATGAACCAATGGCTTTAAGAGACAGTCGAAAACACTCCTAGATCTCTTTCCGGGATCATGAAGGGGAGCTCGAGGCCTATTATCAAGTCCCTAACGCAGCAAACCTACGGGATACAGAGCCAGGGCTGTGGATGGGAGAAGGGGAGCCTTAGGGTGCCAGTGGGATTGAGGGTGAGGGGCCCCCCAATCTTGGTGGGGAGGGCAGACGGAAGATTTACTTAGACCCTGAGCCTCCTATGGGACAAGGACTGTGTCCAGCATATTTAACTTGTACCTACTCCAGCACTTAGAACAGTGCTTGGCACACAGTAAGTGCTTAGCAAGTATCATAATAATAATTATATTTGCTCCTTTGTTTCCAGCTCTTGGTCCCATCCCACTTTCATTCATTCAATCGTATTTATTGAGCTCTTACAGTGCGCAGAGCACTGTACTAAGCGCTTGGGAAGTACAGGTCGGCAACATATAGAGACGGTTCCGACCCACCAAAGGGCTCACAGTCTTACCATCCCAGTCCTTGGCCTGCTCAGAGGACACTGAAGGAAGGGAATGGAGGATCTGAAACCTTTCCATAATCCCGTTCGAGTTCTATTCATGACAGCCCGCTATTGCTGAGTGACGCTTAGCGATCTGGAACGTGCCAGCCGTGGGAAAAGCAGGCAAACGGTGAAAGAGAGCATTCAGGGAAACGTCAGGAAATCCACACTGGGTGGAACATGCTTCCATAACAGGGCTGGAAGGCTATTCGGTGCTCAAGTTAGCTCCGCAAATCTGGAGCCGCTGGGAATGACGGCTTTCTCTGGGTCACATCCCAACACCCTAGTGCCGCTCCACGCGATTTACCAAGAATGGTAAGAACCAGTGGATGTCAACCTCCAGAAACACACGCTCGGCTATCGAATTCTAACACCTAGACCACTTTTTACGAGAACGCTGTTTGGGAAACGGGGGTTTTCCAAGTCCTAATTTGAAACAGAATGTGCCGCAAGGGAGTGAGATGATAGAAACCAGCCATAGAAGGAAATCCAAAACGAACACAATGTAAAGGCCAATAAACAACCAATGGTCCGGCAGGAATTCCAGTGCTTGGGGGGTGGCGGGTTTGATTGAATCGAGTCCAGAGGCCATAAAAGAAGAGATGTGTGGCCCAGATCTTGCTCTGTCCTGATGAGACCACTTGAGATCGCCTTTGTGAACGGCAGAATGGTCTATCCCAATTCTCCTTGACCTCTTGGCTACCTTTGACCCTGGGGACCGCTCCTTACTTGTAGATACTTGAGAAGCTGTGTAGCCTAATGGATAGAGCATGGAACTTGGAGTCAGAAGGACCTGAGTTCCAGTCCCGGCTTAGCCACTTGTCTTGGCCTTCTCCGTGCCTCACTTAATTCCTCTGTAAAAGGGGGATTAAGACTGTGAGCCCTATGTGGGACAGAGATGGTGTCCAGCTCGATTTGCTCGTATCCACCCCAGCGCTTAGAACAGTGCCTGACACACAGCAAGCGCTTAACAAATACCACGATTATTATCATTAGACTATTGCTGACATGGTATGTCCCTGGTGCTCCTATTTCCCTGACACTCTTTCTCAATTTCATTTGGTAACTTTTCCTCCACCTCTCACCTTTGGAGTCCTGCAAGCAGGGCCGACTTAGAGCGATGGGCGACAGAGGGTATTAGTGTGCCCCTTTCCCCTACCAAGTTGGCACCGTTTGGGACATTCTAAAATGACACCAATTCCAGACCTTCTAAATATGGCCACTGCCTTTGCTTCAAGTCATTCATGCATTCAATTGTATTTATTGAGTGCTTACTGTCTGCAAAGCACTGTACTAAGTTCCTGGGAGAGTACAATATAACAACAGACATGTTCCTGCCCACAACGAGCTCACATCTAGAGGGGGGAGACAGACATTAATATAAATGAATAAACAGATAAATATAAATAAATTACAGATATACACATACATGCTGTGGGGATGGGAGGGAGGATGAATGAAGCAGCAAGTAAGCACGCCGCAGAGGAGAGAGGGAGAAGAGGAGAGGAGAGCTCAGTCAGGGAAGGCTTCTTGAAGGAGATGTGCCTTCACTAAGGTTTTGAAGTGGTTTTGAAGTCCCCACCACCTTTACCCCACTCCCTCCAATGGTGTGCATGTGCGGCAGCCATCCTTAGGAAGTCTATTTTTGCAGTGATCCTCATTTGTTCTTTCAATCGCATTTATTGACTATTTACTATGTGCAAAGCACTGTTCCAAGTGCTTGGGAGAGTATGATCCAACAATAAACAGACATCTTCCCAGCCCACAATGAGCTTATGCATAAGTGCTTATGAATTTATTTATTTTACTTGTACATATTTATTCTACTTATTTTATTTTATTTTACATATACTTGTACATGCATAAGTGCTTATGCACTTATTTATTTTGCTTGCACATATTTATTCTACTTATTTTATTTTGTTAATATGTTTTGTTTTGTTCTCTGTCTCCCCCTTCAAGACTGTGAGCCCACTGTTGGGTAAGGACCGTCTCTAGATGTTGCCAACTTGCACTTCCCAAGCGCTTAGTACAGTGCTCTCCACACAGTAAGCACTCAATAAATACGATTGAATGAATGAATGAATGAAGTGCTCCTTTTCCCCAGACTCCTCCTAACAGCTCACTCCTACCACCGCCTCCCAAAATGAAGGATGTTTCTGAAAATTTTCCATCTTTCGGTTTGTTGATCTACTTAGAAAAGTGCCAGAGGGCTATAGGATGGTCGATTTCCCTCTTTTCGTTCCGCCTTCCCTTTTATAACCCCATGGGTGTCGAAGCAGGGGGCATTTGGGCCCCTATCTGTTGGCTGGGACGTTGGGAGAGGGCACCATGCTGGGAAGCTGAGAAGGCAGAGAACAGAAGGAAGGAGGGCAACTGCCCATTTTGTACCCACTGAGGGGGGGAATAAAGTGAAGAATCCCCATTTTTCTTGAGGGTTAGGAAGGCCGGCACTGGAAATCACTGTTTTGTCAGGCAGTGAAAGGAGAACTTCATACCGCAAGCAAACCATGACACCTTCCCACTGGGATGTGATGGGGAACTTGGAACTCTTGTCTCAAGGCCCGAGGTTGGCTGAGACTGGCACCGCCCACAAAGCTCTGCTCCGGCTCCCTTTTTCTGCTTCCTTGCTCTGGGAATTCATCCGCTCGCGTGGTTTCAGCGACCACCTCTACGCGACGTCTCCCAAATCTACCTCTCTCCTTTTGTAAAATGTTGCATTTCCTCTTGCCTCCCGGATGTTTCTACAGAAATTTCCCACCGGCTCCTCAAACCTAATGTGCCTAAATGTGAAAAATCCCCATTTTCCTTCTGAAGACCACTTCTCTTGACACCACTATCATTCCCGTCCTAGAAACCTGCAACCTCGATGTCAGCTTCGGACAGCACACAGTAAACACTCAATAAATATCGCTAATTGACCTCTGACTCCCGGCTATCATTTAGCTTTTACATTCCATCTGTTGCTAAATCAGGCCAATTTCCCCTTTGCAACATTTCTCAGATCCTTTCCTTCCTCTCCAAACCGACAGCCGCCACTTCATCTGGGCTGTCGCCGCCTCACAATTAGACTGTGTCTTCACAGGTCTCTTAGACTCTAGCCTCTTCCCTCTCTGCTATCTAGATTACCTTCCCAAGAAGAATTCCCTTGGATCTGTAAATCAGGCCAATGTCCCCTTCACAACATTTCTCAGATCCTTTCCTTCCTCTCCAAACAAACAGCCGCCACTTCATCTGGGCTGTCACCGCCTCACAATTAGACTGTGTCTTCACAGGTCTCTCAGACTCTAGCCTCTTCCCTCTCTGCTATCTAGATTACCTTCCTAAGAAGAATTCACTTGGATTTGTGACCTTTGGGCATTTGATAGTCACCCACAGCACTTTGGTCCATATGTTTAAATAATATATGTTATTTATTTATATTATTGTCTGTCTCCCCCTCTAGACTGTAGGCTTGTTACGGGCATGGAATGTGTTGCTAACTCTGTTGGACTGTACTCTCCCAAACGCTTATTACAGTGTTTTGCACATAGTAAGCACTCAATAAATACTGAACACATTAATATGTAGATTGTATAAATAGAAATCTATGTATGCTACTAATTTATTCCCCTACTTATTAATGATGCTTCATTTCACTCATTCATTCATTCATTCAATCGTATTTATTGAGTGCTTACTGTGTGCAGAGCACTGTACTAAGCGCTTGGGAAGTACAAATTGGCAACATATAGAGATGGTCCCTACCCATCTGTACTCTCGCTACTCCCCATTGCATCCTTACATTCTCCTGCTTTTGTAATTGGTAAATCATTTCGTGTCTGCTGGTCTCCCCCATTGTTAATAATAATTAATAATGATGGTATTTGTTAAGTGCTTAATTATTATTAATAATGACAGTATTTGTTAAGTGCTTACTATGTGCCAAACACAGTTCTAACCCTGGGGTAGATACAGGTTAATCAGGTTGGACACCGTCCCGGTGCGACCTGGGGCTTAAAGCCTTAATCCCCATTTTTCAGATGAGGGAACTGAGGCACAGAGACATTAAGTGACTTGCCCAAGGTCACACAGAAGACAAGTGGCAGAGTCGGCATTAGAACCCACATCCTTTAACTTCCAAACCCATTCTCTTGCCAGTAGGCCATACTGCTTCCAGAGGCAGCACGGGCTAGAGGATAAAACATCAAATTGAGAGCTGGGGATCTGTTTTCAATCAATAAATCAATCAATGGTATTTATTGAGTACTTATTGTTTGCGGAGCACTGGATTAACTGCTCCAAGGAGTACAGTACAACAGAATCGGTAGACACGTTCCCTGCCCAAAGAGAGCTTACAGTCTAGAGGGAGACTTTCAAGTTTCGAGTTTTAGCTCCACCACCGACCTATTGTTGACCTTGGGCAAAGTCACATAAACGTGTCTCAGGCCCCAGTTTCCTGCTCTGTAAATTGGGGTTAAGATAAATTTCGAGCCCCTTGTGAGACAGGGAGTGGGTCCAATGATCCAATCTTATAAACTTCCACCTACTCTGATGCTTAGCACATAGTTAAGTGCTTAATGAATGCCATAATTATTGGACTCCCTCAAATGCATACCACAGTGCTCTGCACTCAGAAGGCATTCAATAAATACCAAGGGGGATGGGGTTGGAGGGAACACGGGTCCTTCCCCACAAAATAAGGATAATAATAACGATATTTGTTAAGCACTTATTATGTGCCAGACACTGTACTAAGTGCAGGGGTGGATACCAGAAAATGGGGTTGGACTCAGGCTCTGTTCCACGTGGGGCTCACGGTCTCAATCGCCATTTTACAGATGAGGTAACTGAGGCCCAGAGAAGTGAAATGACTTGACCAAAGTCACAGCGGACAAATGGCTGAGCCGGAATTAGAACCCGTGACCTTCCGACTCCCAGGCCTGTGCTCTAGAACTATATAAGCGCTTAGTACAGGTCTCTGCACTTAGTAAGCGCTCAATAAATACAACTGAATGAATATACCATGCTGCTTCTCTAAGGCTTGGTTAGAACCAAACTCTACCCCAGGACTTAGTACAGTGCCTGGCACGTAGTAAGCGCTTAACAAAAGAAACCTCCAGCATATGATGGGTTTGGACACAGGTTGGCCTGTCCATGTCTGTTCCCTCCTGCCCTATGTCTGTGTTGCTTGATTTCCCCAAATGGACAACCAACATTCCCAGTGCCCAAGATGCTACAGTCTCCGCTCCCAGTTTGGGAATGGCATAATTCCCCGGAGAAACATTGCAGCGTTGGGCCCCTCGGTGTTTAATTTACGGCTACAATCTAGCGCTTTCCCGGGCCTGGGACGTGAAGCAAAGTCTAACTGCCCCCCACGTCTTCCTATAAGCCCAATTTGGGGGAATGAAACTAATAAAACACTTCCATGATCATTTTAAATCATTTTTTAATGATCTTGCTACCTGCTGCTTTCCAAACAGTTCCAATTTGGGGGGCTGGATCGCAGCGGTCCAGAGCACAGATGGTGCATTAGATTAAGTATTTTTCTGGAGACTCGAAAGGCAGGGCCTGGGTGCCGAAGGCAGATTAACCAGCCAGGAGACTTAACGGAAGGATTCTGAGTCCCTTGGCAGGACAGCTGTTTCATCAACTGCTTATGTGGGTCAGAATTTTCTTCCTCTACCCCTCACAACATTCCCTTCCTCCTGCTCTGCGGAAAAACATGCAGTCGTCTCGGAAAGGGTCATTGGCTGTAGGAAAGCTTTGGATCCAAATCGGGGAGAATGCCACCACACCGTTCTTTCCAGCTGGCATAGAGGGGAAAGGGAGGGACGGTCTCCTTCCCGGACTCCTCCTTCCCCTCCCATCCCCTAACTGTAGGGGTTCCTTAAGGATCAGTTCTTGGTCCCCTTCTGTTCTCTATCTACACTCACTCCCTTGTGAACTCATTCGCTCCCACGGCTTCAACTATCATCTCTACGTGGATGACACCCAAATCTACATCTCTGCCCCTGTTCTCTCTCCCTCCCCCCAGCTCGTGTCTCCTCCTGCCTTCAGTACATCTCCATCTGGATGTCTGCCCACCATCTAAAACTCAATATGTCCAAGACTGAGCTCCTTATCTTCCCTCCCAAAGCCTGCCCTCTCCCTGACTTTCCCGTCACTGTGGAAAGCACCGCCATCCTTCCCGTCTCACAAGCCCGCAACCTTAGTGTCATCCTCGACTCTGCTCTCTCATTTACCCCACATAACCAATCTGTCACCAAAAGCTGCCGGTCTCACCTTCACAACATCGCCAAGATCCACCCTTTCCCCCCCATCCAAATTGCTACCTTGTTAGTACAATCACTCATCATATCCTGACTGGATTACTGCATCAGCATCCTTTCTTATCTCCCATCTTCCTGTCTCTCCCCACTTTATTCTACACTTCACTCTGCTGCCTGGATTATCCTTCTACAGAAACACCCTGGGCATGTCACCCCCCCCGCCCCTCAAAAATCTCCTATCAACAAAATCTCCTTGATAGGTTACCTATCATCCTTCGTATCAAACAAAAACCCCTCACTGTTGGCTTCAAAGCTCTCCATCACCTTGCCCCCTCTTACCTCACCTCTCTTCTCTCCTTCTCCAGCCCAGCCCGCACACTCTGCTCATCTGCTGCCACTAACCTTCTCACTGGGCCTCATTCTTGCCTGTCTCGCCATTGACCCCTGGTCCACGTCCTTCCCCTGGCCTGGAATGCCCTCCCTCCACACATCCACCAAGCTAGCTCTCTTCCTCCCTTCAAAGTCCTACTAGAAGCTCACCTCCTCCAGAAGGCCTTCCCAGACTGAGCCCCCATTTTCCTGCTCCTCCTTCCCTCCCCATCTCCCCGACTCAGTCCCTTCACTCTACCCCCTCCCTTCCCCACAGCACTTGTGTATATATGCTCATATTCATTATTCTATTTATTTTATTAATGATGTGTATACGTCTATAATTCTATTTATTTATATTGATGCTATTGATGCCTGTCTACTTGTTTTGTTTTGTTTTGTTGTCTGTCTCCCCCTTCTAGACTGTGAGCCCAACGTTCGGTAGGGATTGTCTCTATTTGTTGCCGAATTGTACTTTCCAAGTGCTTTGTACAGTGCTCTGCACACAGTAAGTGCTCAATAAATATGACTGAATGAATGAATTAGGTAAGGATGGATATCCAGGGAGGCAGGCCTGGGAACTGTACTTCCCAAGCACTTAGTACAGTGCTCTGCACACAGTAAGTGCTCAATAAATACGATTGAATGAATGAATCTGGGTTTAATCCCGCCTCTGCCATGGGTCTGCTGTGTGACCTCGGCCAAATCATTTAACTTCTCTATGTCTCAGTTACTTCATCTGGAAAATAGGGATTAACAAGAAGCAGCATGGCCTAGTGGAAAGAGCATGGGCCTGGAATTCGGAGTACGTGGGCTCTAAATCCCGGCTCTGCCACATGTCTACTGTGTGACCTTGGGTAAGTCACTCCACCTTCATTCCATCACCCGAAGTCCACAAGGACTTGGAGATTTTCAGGATTCTTCCCCTGAGAGGCAAGACGATGGCTGGTTTGCCGTTCGGCAGTAGCCTGTTTGGGCAATGCCAATCTTGGGGCTGGAGATGCTGTCATTCATTCAATCATTCATTCATTCATTCAATCGTATTTATTGAGCGCTTACTGTGTGCAGAGCACTGTACTAAGTGCTTGGGAAGTACAAGTCAGCAACATATAGAGATGGTCCTTACCACCAATGGGCTCACAGTCTAGAAGGGGGAGACAGACAACAAAACAAAACGTGGACAGGTGTCAAGTCATCAGAATAAATAGAAGTAAAGCTAGATGCATATCATTAACAAAATAAATAGAATAGTAAATATGTGCAAGTAAAATGAATAGAGTAATTAATCTGTACAAACATATATACAGGTGCTAATAATAATAATGATGGTATTTGTTAAGCGCTTACCGTGTGCCAAGTGCTGTTCCAAGCGTTGGGGTAGATATAAGGTCATCAGGAAGCAGCGTGGCTCAGTGGAAAACAGCCCAGGCTTTGGAGTCGGAGGTCATGGGTTCAAATCCCAGCTATTCCACTTGTCAGGTGGTCATGGGTTCAAATCCCAGCTATTCCACTTGTCAGCTGTGTGACCTTGGGCAAGTCACTTCACCTCTCTGGGCCTCATTTTACTTGGGAATGTGCCTGCCAACTCTGTTGTCCTGAACTCTCCCAATACAGAGCTCAGCGTAGCTCTGTATTGATTGATACAATTGGTTGATACAATTGATACAGCTGTATTGATTGATACCAATTGATTGGTATCAATCAATAGATACCATTGATTGATCGATTTAGAGTCCTCGTCTATGGCCTCGGAAACAACATGCAAACCACGGTGACTCGAGACCTCAGACACTTTCTTCTGGAACGCGACCGCTGACATGAGCAACTGCTGTCGGCTTTAATCCCCTTTCGTCCCCTTCTAGACTGTGAGCCCACTGTTGGGTAGGGACTGTCTCTATATGTTGCCAACTTGTATTTCCCAAGCGCTTAGTACAGTGCTCTGCACACAGTAAGCGCTCAATAAATACGATTGATTGATTGATTTAGTCACCCCCCTGGGGTGTGTTTGCCAGGTTGCAAGTGTCAGATGCAGCAGATACATAATAGCTCTGTGGCTGCCCGGCCCCTGGGCTGTGGTCATGGGTTCAAATCCTGGCTCCGCCACTTGCCAGCTGTGTGACTGTGGGCAAGTCACTTAACTTCTCTGTGCCTCAGTTCCCTCATCTGTAAAATGGGGCTTAAGACTGTGAGCCCCCTGTGGGACAGCCTGATCACCTTGTAACCTCCCCAGCGCTTAGAACAGTGCTTTGCACATAGTAAGCGCTTAATAAATGCCATTATTATTAGTAGTAGTAGTAGCATGGCTTAGTGGATAGAGCACAGGCCTAGGAGTTAGGTGACCTGGGTTGTATGGTATGGTATTTGTTAAGTGCTTACTATGGGCCAGGCTCTGTACTAATCGCTGAGGTTCAGACAAGCTAATCAGGTTGGACACAGTCCCTGACCCACGTGAGGCTTAAGGTCTTCATCTTTATTTTACAGATGAAGAAACTGAGGCATAGAGAAGTGAAGTGACTCGTCCAAGGTCACCCAGCAGACAAGTGGCAGAGGAGGGATTAGAACCCAGATCCTTCTGATTCCCAGGCCCGTGGTCTATCCACTAGGCCATGCTGCTTCAATCCTGCATCTGCCCCTTGTCTGTTTAGTAACCTTGACCAATAATACAATAATAATGGTATTTGTTAAGCGCTTACTATGGGCCAGGCTCTGTACTAATCGCTGAGGTTCAGACAAGCTAATCAGGTTGGACACAGTCCCTGACCCATGTGAGGCTTAAGGTCTTCATCCTTATTTTACAGACTAAGAAACTGAGGCATAGAGAAGTGAAGTGACTTACCCAAGGTCACCCAGTGGCAGAGGAGGGATTAGAACCCAGATCCTTCTGATTCCCAGGCCCGTGGTCTATCCACTAGGCCATGCTGCTTCAATCCTGCATCTGCCCCTTGTCTGTTTAGTAACCTTGACCAATAATACAATAATAATGGTATTTGTTAAGCGCTTACTGTGGGCCAGGCTCTGTTAAAAATGCTGAGGTTCAGACAAGCTAATCAGGTTGGACACAGTCCCTGACCCATGTGAGGCTTAAGGTCTTCATCCTTATTTTACAGACGAAGAAACTGAGGCATAGAGAAGTGAAGTGACTTACCCAAGGTCACCCAGTGGCAGAGGAGGGATTAGAACCCAGATCCTTCTGATTCCCAGGCCCGTGGTCTATCCACTAGGCCATGCTGCTTCAATCCTGCATCTGCCCCTTGTCTGTTTAGTAACCTTGACCAATAATACAATAATAATGGTATTTGTTAAGCGCTTACTGTGGGCCAGGCTCTGTTCTAAATGCTGAGGTTCAGACAAGCTAATCAGGTTGGACACAGTCCCTGACCCATGTGAGGCTTAAGGTCTTCATCCTTATTTTACAGACGAAGAAACTGAGGCATAGAGAAGCGAAGTGACTTACCCAAGGTCATCCAGCAGACAAGGGGCAGAGGAGGGATTAGAACCCAGATCCTTCTGATTCCCAGGCCCATGGTCTATCCACTAGGCCATGCTGCTTCAATCCTGCAACTGCCCCTTGTCTGTTTAGTAACCTTGACCAATAATACAATAATAATGGTATTTGATAAGCGCTTACTATGGGCCAGGCTCTGTACTAATCGCTGAGGTTCATCATCAATCGTATTTATTGAGCGCTTACTATGTGCAGAGCACTGTACTAAGCGCTTGGGAAGTACAAATTGGCAACATATAGAGACAGTCCCTACCCAACAGTGGGCTCACAGTCTAAAAGGGGGTCTAAAAGGGGACAGACAAGGTTCAGACAAGCTAATCAGGTTGGACACAGTCCCTGACCCACGTGAGGCTTAAGGTCTTCATCCTTATTTTACAGATGAAGAAACTGAGGCATAGAGAAGTGAAGTGACTCGTCCAAGGTCACTCAGCAGACAAGTGGTGGAGGAGGGATTAGAACCCAGATCCTTCTGATTCCCAGGCCCGTGGTCTATCCACTAGGCCATGCTGCTTCAATCCTGCAAATGCCCCTTGTCTGTTTAGTGACCTTGACCAATAATAATAATAATGATGCTATTTGTTAAGTGCTTACTATGTGCCAGAC
This sequence comes from Tachyglossus aculeatus, assembly GCF_015852505.1. Taxonomy (NCBI): domain Eukaryota; kingdom Metazoa; phylum Chordata; class Mammalia; order Monotremata; family Tachyglossidae; genus Tachyglossus; species Tachyglossus aculeatus. Next base: position 105,210,803 of record NC_052066.1, on the reverse strand, counting down.
ACTACACTGTACTGGAGTGGATACAAGCAAGTCACAAGATCTCTGTGCCTCAGTTTCCTCCTCTGTAAAATGGGGATTATATCTCCCTCCTCCTTCCTACTTAGACTGGAAGCTCCGTGTGGGACAGGGAACTTGTCTGGCCTGATTATCTTGTATCTACCCCAACATCTAGTACAGCGCCTGGCACATAGTAAGAGCTTAAGAAATACCATACTTACCAATTGTTGTTATTCATAACTATTGTCATGCAGCGAAGCACCGTGGCTTAGTGGAAAAATCCTGGGCTTGGGAGTCAGAGGTCATGGGTTCTCATGCCGGCTTCGCCACTTGTCTGCTGTGTGACCTTGGGCAAGTCACTTCACTTCTCTGGGCCTCAGTTCCCTCATTTGGAAAATGGGGATTAAGACTGTGAGCCCCAAGGGGGACAACCCGATTACCTTGCATCTATCCCAGCGCACAGAACAGTGATTGGCACATAGTAAGCGCTTAAAAAATACCAATATTATTATTATTATTATTATTATTATCATTATTATTATTATTCTTAAAGTGGGGCTGCTTTGACTTCAATTCTGGGGGCACAATTTCTCTTGTTACTTGCAGCTGGGCCATCCAGCCCTAAAGGAGAGGGAGGGCTGGACTGACAATCCTCACTGAATGATACCATGAAGCAATGCAGTATTCTTATTATTCTTATCATCATCATCAATTGCATTTATTGAGCGCTTACTATGTGCAGAGCACTGTACTAAGCGCTTGGGAAGTACAAATTGGCAACATATAGAGACAGTCCCTACCCAACAGTGGGCTCACAGTCTAAAAGGGGGAGACAGAGAACAAAACCAAGCATACTAACAAAATAAAATAAATAGAATAGATATGTACAAGTAAAATAAATAAATAAATAGAGTAATAAATATGTACAAACATATATACATATATACAGGTGCTGTGGGGAAGGGCTCTCTCCCCCTCCCTCCAGGCTCGCATCTCCACCTGCCTTCAGGACATCTCCATCTGGATGTCTGCCCGCCACCTAAAGCTCAACATGTCGAAGACTGAACTCCTTGTCTTCCCTCCCAAACCTTGCCCTCTCCCTGACTTTCCCATCTCTGTTGACGGCACTACCATCCTTCCCGTCTCACAAGCCCGCAACCTTGGTGTCATCCTCGACTCCGCTCTCTCATTCACCCCTCACATCCAAGCCGTCACCAAAACCTGCCGGTCTCAGCTCCGCAACATTGCCAAGATCCGCCCTTTCCTCTCCATCCAAACTGCTACCCTGCTCGTTCAAGCTCTCATCCTATCCCGTCTGGACTACTGCACCAGCCTTCTCTCTGATCTCCCATCCTCGTGTCTCTCTCCACTTCCATCCATACTTCATGCTGCTGCCCGGATTATCTTTGTCCAGAAACGCTCTGGGCATATTACTCCCCTCCTCAAAAATCTCCAGTGGCTACCAATCAATCTGCGCATCAGGCAGAAACTCCTCACCCTGGGCTTCAAGGCTGTCCATCACCTCGCCCCCTCCTACCTCACCTCCCTTCTCTCCTTCTCCAGCCCAGCCCACAACCTCCGCTCCTCCACCGCTAATCTCCTCACTGTACCTCGTTCTCGCCTGTCCCGCCGTCGACCCCCGGCCCACGTCATCCCCCGGGCCTGGAATGCCCTCCCTCTGCCCCTCCGCCAAGCTAGCTCTCTTCCTCCCTTCAAGGCCCTGCTGAGAGCTCACCTCCTCCAGGAGGCCTTCCCAGACTGAGCCCCTTCCTTCCTCTCCCCCTCGTCCCCCTCTCCATCCCCCCATCTTACCTCCTTCCCTTCCCCATAGCACCTGTATATATGTATATATGGTTGTACATATTTATTACTCTATTTATTTATTTATTTATTTATTTTACTTGTACATTTCTATCCTATTTTATTTTGTTGGTATGTTTGGTTCTGTTCTCTGTCTCCCCCTTTTAGACTGTGAGCCCACTGTTGGGTAGGGACTGTCTCTATATGTTGCCAATTTGTACTTCCCAAGCGCTTAATACAGTGCTCTGCACATAGTAAGCGCTCAATAAATATGATTGATTGATTGATTGATTGATTGGAAGGAGGTAAGATGGGGGGGATGGAGAGGGGGACGAGGGGGAGAGGAAGGAAGGGGCTCAGTATGGGAAGTCCTCCTGGAGGAGGTGAGCTCTCAGCAGGGCCTTGAAGGGAGGAAGAGAGCTAGCTTGGCGGATGGGCAGAGGGAGGCCATTCCAGGCCCGGGGGATGACGTGGGCCGGGGGTCGATGGCGGGACAGGCGAGAATGAGGTACAGTGAGGAGATTAGCGGCGGAGGAGCGGAGGGTGCGGGCTGGGCTGGAGAAGGAGAGAAGGGAGGTGAGGGAGGAGGGGGCGAGGTGATGGACAGCCTTGAAGCCCAGGGTGAGGAGTTTCTGCCTGATGCGCAGATTGATTGGTAGCCACTGGAGCCCCACACTGAGCCCTTACTAAGTTCATTCAATCATATTTATTGAGCGCTTACTGTATACGGAGCACTGCACTAAATGCTTGAGAAACATTGAACAATAAACAGACACTGAAACAATAAACAGACACATTCCCTGCCCATAATGAGCTTGTCAAGCGCAGTTCTAAGAGCTGGAATAGACACAAATTAATCAGATTGGACCTAATCCCCATCCCTGGCCCCAGTGGGGCTCACAATAGCCATAATTCCTCTCTGATCTCCCATTCTCCCGTCTCTCACTGCTTCAGTCTATACTTCTCTCTTCTGCCCATGGAAAGAGCATGGGCTTTGGAGTCAGAGGTCATGGGTTCAAATCCCGGCTCCGCCAATTGTCAGCTGTGTGACTTTCGGCGAGTCACTTAACTTCTCTGTGCCTCAGTTCCTTCATCTATAAAATGGGGATTAAGACTGTGAGCCCCATGTGGGACAACCTGATCACCTTGTATCCCCCCAGCACTTAGAACAGTGCTTTGCACATAGTAAGCGCTTAACAAATACCATTATTATTATTATTATTATCTATGTACAGAAATGCTCTGGGCATGTCACTCCCCTCCTCAAAAATCTCCAGTGGTTGCCTGCCAACATATGAATCAAGCCAAAACTCCTCACTCTCAGCTTCAAGGCTGTCCATCACCTCGCCCCCTCCTACCTCCTCTCCCTTCTGTCCTTCTCCAGCCCAGCCCGCACCCTCCACTCCTCTGCCGCTCACCTCCTCACTGTGCCTCGTTCTCGCCCGTCCCGCCGTCGACCCCCAGCCCACATCCTTCCCCTGGCCTGGAATGCCCTCCCTCCGCACATCGGCCAAGCTAGCTCTCTTCCTCCCTTCAAGGCCCTACTGAGAGCTCACCTCCTCCAGGAGGCCTTCCCACACTGAGCCCCCTTTTTCCTCTCCTCCTCCCCATCCCCCCAGTCTGCTCTACCCCCTTCACCTCCCCACAGCACTTGCATATATTTGTACAGATTTATGACTCTATTTTACTTGTATATATCTACTACTCTATTTTGTTAATGATGTGCATATAGCTATAATTCTATTTGTTCTGATGGTTTTGACACCTGTCTACATGTTTTGTTTTGTTGTCTGTCTCCCCCTTCTAGACTGTGAGCCCGTTGTTGGGTAGGGACCATCTCTATATGTTGCCGACTTGTACTTTCCAAGCGCTTAGTACAGTGCTCTGCACACAATAAGCGCTCAATAAATAAGACTGAATGAATGAATGAATTAAAGATACTGCGTGAGACCAAAACTTCTATTTATTAACCACCTGATTTCTGCCACCCGCCACCTCCTGTTACCTCGTGGCCTCTGTCACCTGAGGTGTTTGATCCCACTTCCCTGTCCCTCACCTCTCGGCACCTCATGAGAAGCAGCGTGGCTCAGCGGAAAGAGCCTGGGCTTTGGAGTCAGAAGTCATGGGTTCAAATCCCAACTCCACCAATTGTCAGCTGTGTGACTTTGGGCAAGTCACTTCACTTCTCTAGGCCTCAGTTCCCTCATCTGGAAAATGGGGATTAAGACTGTGAGCCCCCCGTGGGGACAAGCTGATCACCTTGTAACCTCCCCAGCGCTTAGAACAGTGCTTTGCACATAGAAGTGCTTAATAAATGCCATTATTATTATTCCCTGTGCCTCAGTTCCCTCATCTGTAAAATGGGGATTAGGACTGTGAGCCACACGTAGGACAACCTGATCACCTTGTAACCTCCCCAGCGCTCAGAACAGTGCTTTGCACATAGTAAGTGCTTAAAAATGCCATTATTATTATTTTTATAGAATTCCTCTCCCTCAATCCGGCGGCACAGAAGCCCAGGTGGCTCCCCAGAAACTCACCATCAGGATATTCCGCTTATTCCTGTCCTTGCTAACTCACACGTCCCAAGCCTCAGGGCTTTGGGGAGCTCTGAAGGCAGCGTGGCTTAATGGTTAGAGCCTGGGCACGGGAGTCAGAAGGGCCTGGGTTCTGATCCCAGGAACAGCATGGGCCAGCGGCAACAGCCCGGGCTTGGGAATCAGAGGTCGTGGGTTCTAGTCCCGGTTCCGCCATTTGTCTGCTGTGTGACCTTGGGCAAGCCACTTAACGTCTCTGGGCCTCAGTTACCTCATCTGTAAAATAGGGATTAAGACTGTGAGCCCCACGTGGGACAACCTGATTACCTTGTTATCTCCCCCAGCGGTTAGAAGAGTGCTTGGCGCATAGTAAGAGTTTAACAAATACAACCATTATTATGATGATGATGATGATATGTGAAGCAGCGTGGCTCAGTGGAAAGAGCACGGGCTTTGGAGTCAGAGGTCATGGGTTCGAATCCCGGCTCTGCCACATGTCTTCTGTGTGACCTTGGGCAAGTCACTTAACTTCTCTGGACCTCAGTTTCCTCATCTGTAAAATGGGATTAAGACCGTGAGCCCCCCGTGGGACAACCTGATCACCTTGTGTCCCCCCCAGCGCTTAGAACAGTGACTCTTCTAGACTGTGAGCCCGCTGTTGGGTAGGGGCTGTCTCTATATGTTGCCAACTTGTACTTCCCAAGCGCTTAGTACAGGGCTCTGCACACAGTAAGCACTCAATAAATATGATTGAATGAATGAATGAACAGTGCTTTGCACATAGTAAGCGCTTAACAAATGCCATCATCATCATTATTATTATTATGATGATGATGATGATCCTGGCTACGCCACATGTCCGTTGTGTGACCTTGGGCAAGTCACTTAATTTCTCAGGGCCTCAGTTTCTTCATCTGTAAAATGGGGATTATGAGTGTGAGCCCCATGTGGGACAGGGACAAGGATTGAGTCCAATCTGAATGACTTGGGAGGGTATTTGTTAAGCGATTACTATGTGCCAGGCACTGTACTAAGCGCTGGACCTACCCCAGTACTTAGAACAGTACTTGACACATGGAAAGCACTTAGCGAATACTTTTATTAATATTATTATTATTATGCCACCCCATTCTTGTTATTCTCCTGTCCCTCCTGCACCTCACCCCAATGCCTAGGAAGATGCCATCAGTGCCAAACCTGAGGCTGAGCCCCTGGCACCCATCCTGATGCCCCCGCGCTCCCGGGCTCCGGAATCCCTGCACGTGTCACCGCGGTGGTGGGCGAGAGTAGGAGAAGGAGGTGGAAAACACAAAAATAAATCCAGAAGCCGAGTCCCTCCATACCGAGGTGTCTAGCCAAGGGAGTGATTAATATGCGTGGATGGAAAATGTCAAATGTGACACATCGATCCCCGCCAGAATGAACCGTTCATGAATCCCTTTTTATCGCTCCATCCCTTCGGGATGACTTTCGGTCCAGGTTCGAGGTGGAAATGAATAACAAGGCTAACGGCTGTGCTAATCACGACAACAATTATTGTCGCTGTGCCAGTGGCGACAGCACCAGGAGTGAGGAACTCTCTTCCAAGACTTGATAATTCCTCTTTTCAAAGCTGCCGGAGAATACCAAACTACTTAGCTGGGGACCGACAGGGAGAGGGGAGTGAAACGCCTTGATCAGATTCAATTCTGCTGCTCCGGTGGCCTCTGTACTTGGCTATCGGCCAAGTCTGGAGAGTTTTTCGGGGCTTTGGGAAGCTCTGAGAGTCTGGGAAAGTACTTGAGATCCATTTTTGAGATCCACGGGAAATCTCACTCCTCAATCTCAGTATTACGTGAGCATTTGGTAAAAGATTGATCACGGATGTAGTGCTCTGCATGCAACAGGTACTCAGCACAGAGCTCTGCACATTCATTCATTCATTCAATTGTATTTATTAAATGAATGAATGAATGAATCAATCAATCGTATTTATTGAGAGCTCTGTGCTGAGTACCTGTTGTGTGCAGAGCACTGCATCCGCGATCAATCTTTGCACATAGTAAGTGCCCAGTAGTAGTAATAGTAGCAGTAGTCCTAGAGCACATATTACTAATTTATTTATATATTTCCAATACTCCCTCCCTCTCCCTTCTGCATCATCCCTTAGGGAAGCAGCGTGGCTCAGTGGAAAGAGCCCGGGCTTTGGAGTCAGTTCAAATCCCAGCTCCCATTTCCTCTTCCTTTGTTCCCTTTGTTCTTCCCCCTCTCCCAGCCCCACAGCACTTAAATACATATCTGTAACTTTATTTATTCGTATTTATGTCTGTCCCACTCTAGACTGTGAGCTCGTTGTGGGGAGGGAATGTGTCTGTTTATTGCTGTATTTTACTCCCCTAAGCACTTAGTACAGTGCTTGGTACACAGTAAGCACTCAATAAATACAATTGAATGAATGAATGGGAACGTGTCTACCAACTCTGTTCTACTGTACTCTCCCAAGTGCTTAGTACAGTGCTCTTCACACAGTAAGTAATCAGTAAATACTGTCAGTGGGTTTTTGGAGTGAAACGCACCGCACTAAGTACTTGCAAAAATACAGGTTCTCCAACCTCAAGGAGCCCATGAGGGAGGAAGATCTACAAAATATTTACAACCAAGGAACACAAAAGAACAAGGATGGTAGCGAGCAGAACCAATTTGTCAGGATGAGATAGAATAAATAGGAATAATGGAATGCACTATTAAATATACATATGTACAAACATCATCATCTTTCATCATCATCAATGGTATTTATCATCATCATCATCATCAATCGTATTTATTGAGCGCTTACTGTGTGCAGAGCACTGTACTAAGCGCTTGGGAAGTACAAGTTGGTAACATATAGAGACAGTCCCTACCCAACAGTGGGCTCACAGCGCTTGGGAGAGTACAACACACCAAAGTTGGTAGTCAATTTCCTTATCCACAATGAGGTTACAGTCTAGAGGTGGAGACAGACAGAAACTATTGATAATATGTAGATATGTGCATATGTAAATATATGCTGAGGATAGGTATAAACACATATGTCGAAAGGGTGACTGTTGAGTCAATAACACCTGCGGTGTTGGAAATTAACTAGAGAAATCTTGCCGGAAGGACAGAACCCTAGGAAGGCTTTGAAGATGGGGAAGGTGGATCTATCTGGTGAATTTCTGTCGAGGAGGGTGACGGATCTGGGAAACAGAGTGAGCGAAGGGTTGAGGGTGGGCAAGTCTAGGTCCACTTGGTTAAAAGTTAAACTTGAGAAGAGCCAAGAGAGTGAGATGAGGAATAGAGAGGGTGAAGAGAGTCGATATGTTGGTGTGGAGCCTTGAAGCCAATGATAAGCAATCTTTATTTGATGCAGAGGGAGTTGGATAGCTATTGGAGGTCTTGGAGGAGTAGGGAGACTTGCGTTAAGTGGTTCAGAAAGATGATTTGGGCAGCAACATGCTCTGAAAGAGGAGGAACTGGAGGCAGGGAGAACAGGGAGGAAGCTAAAACTCTAGTCTTACTGTGGTGTAACAAGTTTTTGAACAATGGTGATACGTATTTGGGTGGAGAAAAATATATTAGGTAGGAGGAATCAGTAGGATTTAGCAGTCAGATTGGGCTGTTGATCGAATGTAAAAGATGACAGAGAAGTTTATAGGATTCGGGGGTAATAATAATAACACTAACGACAACAATAATGATAATATCTGTGGTATTTGTTAAGAAGTTACTGTATGCCAGGCACTGAACTAAGCGCTGGGGTAGATATAAGATGAGCGGGTTGGACACAGTCCCTCTCTCATGTGGGGCCTGAACTGAGCGCTGGGGTAGATATAAGATGAGCGGGTTGGACATAGTCCCTATCCCATGTGGGGCTCACAGTCTTAATCCCCATTTTACAGATGAAGTAACTGAGGCACAGAGAAGCTAAATGATTTGCCCAAGGTCACACAGCAGTCAGGCGGCAGAGCCGCGATTAGAACCCAAGTTCTCTGATCCCAAGACCCATGCCCTATATGTTGCCGGCTTGTACTTCCCAAGCACTTAGTACAGTGTTTGGCACACAGTAAGCGCTCAATAAATACGATTGAATGAATGAATGCCCTTTCCACTAGGCCACATTGCTTCTCTAATAGGGATAGGGAGGACGGTGGCCTTATTGAAAAAAATGAGAATGTTGGGAGGTTCGACGAGGGAATACGAGGAACTTCATTTTGAGACAGTGCTCTGCACACAGTAGACACTCAGTGTCCTTCACATAGTAGGTATTTAGCCCAGTGCTCAATACACTCACAATATATGCTCAATACATCCTGGAGAGGAGGATAATAATAATAATAATGATGGCATTTGTTAAGCGCTTACTATGTGCAAAGCACTGTTCTAAGAGCTGGGGGGATATAAGGTGATCAGGTTGTCCCACATGGGCCTCACAGTCTTAATCTCCATTTTACAGATGAGGGAACTGAGGCACGGAGAAGTGAAGTGACTTGCCCAAAGTCACGCAGCTGACAATTGGCGGAGCCGAGATTTGAACCCATGACCTCTGACTCCAAAGCCTGGGCTCTTTCCACTGAGCCACGCTGCTTCTCAGGATAATGGCAATGAGGTTCCAACACGCCAGTGCTTAGAACAGTGCTTGGCACATAGTAAGCGCTTAACAAATACCATCATTATTATTATTAACACTCCACCAGTCTCTCCTTTAAACCCTCCCCAGCTCTCTGTCCTTTCCCCCTCAATCTAGGTCCCTCTGATCAATCAATCAATCAATCAATCAATCAATCATATTTATTGAGCGCTTACTGTGTGCAGAGCACTGTACTAAGCGCTTGGGAAGTACAGGTTGGCAACATATAGAGACGGTCCCTACCCAACAGTGGGCTCACAGTCAGGGGATGATGGTGGGTAGGTTCTGTCTGGGCACAATTTATTCGTCATGAAGACCCAGGGATGCTTCCTACACGCCGTGATTTTTCAGGTAGGGTCACACTGGTAGAATTTGGCTTCAAAGCTGTCCATCCCCTCGCCCTCTCTTACCTCACCTCCCTTTTCTCCTTCTCCAGCCCAGCCCGCACCCTCTGCTCCTCTGCCGCCGCTAACCTCCTCACCGGGCCTCGTTCTCGCCTGTCCCGCCGACGACCCCCGGCCCATGCCCTACCTCTGGCCTGGAATGCCCTCCCTCTGCCCATCCGCCAAACTAGCTCTCTTCCCCCTTCAAAGCCCTACTGAAAGCTCACCTCCTCCAGGAGGCCTTCCCACACTGAGCCCCCCTTTCCCTCTGCCCCTCCTCCCCTCCCCATCGCCCCGACTCCCTCCTTCTGCTCTACCCCCATTCCCACCCCACAGCATTTGTGTACATATGTACATATGTATTATTCTATTTATTTTATTAAGGATGTGTCTATATCTATAATTTTATTTAATTATATTGATGCTATTGATGCCTGTCTACTTGTTTTGTTGTCTGTCTCCCCCTTTCTAGACTGTGAGCCATTGTTGGGTAGGGACGTTGCCAACTTGTACTTCCCAAGCACTTAGTACAGTGCTCTGCACACAGTAAGCGCTCAATAAATACGATTGATTGATTGACTGTCGCTATTTGTTGCCCAACTGTACTTTCCACGTGCTTAGTCCAGCGCCCTGCACACAGTAAGTGCTCAATAGATACGACTGAATGAATGAATGAATGGTAGAAGATCATTTGATCTAATTTCTTCCCAGCCATCAGTTAAACCGACGGAGACAGTGATTTCCAGGACTGCCAACTCCTCCCATTACCATTTCCAGTCCTCGGAGAATTCTCCCATCACTCAGTCTCTGCATCATATTTATCAAACGCTTATTAGTAATAATAATAATGATGCCATTTATTAAGCACTTACTCTGTGCAAAGCACTGTTCTAAGCACTGGGGAGGTTACAAGGTGATCAGGTTGTCCCACGGGGGGCTCACAGTCTTAATCCCCATTTGACAGATGAGGTAACTGAGGCACAGAGAAGTGAAGTGACTTGCCCAAAGTCACACAGCTGACAATTGGCAGAGCCGGGATTTGAACCCATGACCTCTGACTCCAAAGCCCAGGCTCTTTCCACTGAGCCACACTGCTTATTGTGTGCAGAGCACTTTCCGAAGTTCTTGGGAGAGTACAAGACACCAATAAACAGACACATTCCCTGCCCACAAACAGCTTATGATCCATGAGTCCTGTGCAGCAACTGCCAGTGGCTCAGCAGCCACCATTCATTCATTCGTTCAGTCATATTTATTGAGTGCTTACTGTGTGCAGAGCACTGTACTAAGCGCTTGCCCACTGATTCCTCCCTGCCCTGGGAGGCAGGACATTGAGCCCTGGAGATTTGAATAGATCCAGTTTTACTCAATTCTATTAATGCCTCTGAGAAGCAGCATGGCTCAGTGGAAAGAGCCCGGGCTTTGGAGTCATAGGTCGTGGGTTCAAATCCCAGCTCCGCCAATTGTCAGCTGTGTGACTTTGGGCAAGTCACTTAACTTCTCTATGACTCAGTTTCCTCATCTGGAAAATGGGGATTAAGACTGTGAGCCCTCTGTGGGACAACCTGCTCACCTTGTTACCTCCCCAGCACTTAGAACAGTGCTTTGCACATAGTAAGCACTTAATAAGTGCCATTATTATTATTATTATTTAACTTCTCTGTGCCTCAGTTACCTCATCTGTAAAATGGGGATTAAGACTGTTTTATTTTGTTAGTATGTTTGGTTTTGTTCTCTGTCTCCCCCTTTTAGACTGTGAGCCCACTGCTGGGTAGGGACTGTCTCTATGTGTTACCAACTTGTACTTCCCAAGCGCTTAGTACAGTGCTCTGCACACAGTAAGCGCTCAATAAATACGATTGATGATGATGATGATGATGATAGCCTGATCACCTTGTACCTCCCCAGCGCTTAGAATGGTGCTTGGCATATTGTAAGCGCTTAATAAATGCCATCATTATTATTATTATTACCCTACTCTGGTGGGGCTTTAGGGAAAGGTAATAATAATAATAATAATAATGATAATAATTATGGTATTTGTTAAGCGCTTACTATTTTCCAGGCACTGTTTTAAGCACTGGGGTAGATGCAAGATAATTGGGTTGGACACAGTCCCTGTCCCACCTGGGGCTCACAGTCTTAAGCCCCATTTTTACAGATGAGGGAACTGAGGCCTGGAGAAGCGAAGTGACTTATCCAAGATCACATCGCAGACAAGTGGCGGAGCCGGGATTAGAACCCGCGACCTTCTGACCCCCAGGCCCGTTCTCTAGCCACTAGTGTGACCTAGCAGAGACAGCAAGGAACAGAGAGTCAGTAGTCCTGGTTTCACCACTAGCCTTCTGTGAGGCCTTGGGCAAATTCCCGAACCCCTCTGGTCTGCTGCTTTCTCATCTTTAAAATGGGCATAAAATCTTATGCATCCTGTCTCACAGCGATGTTGAGAGGGTAAAATAAGAATGACAATCATGGAGGTAGTTGTGAAGTGCTTACTCTGTGTCAAGCACTGTACTAAGTGCTGGAGTACATACAAGTTAACCAGATCAATCAATCAATCAATCGTATTTATTGAGCGCTTACTGTGTGCAGAGCACTGTACTAAGCCCTTGGGAAGTACAAGTTGGCAACATATAGAGACAGTCCCTACCCAACAGTGGGCTCACAGTCTAAAAGGGGGAGACAGAGAACAAAACCAAACATACTAACAAAATAAAATAAATAGAATAGGTATGTACAAGTAAAATAAATAAATAAATAAATAGAGACACAATCTATCAGACACAATCTCTGAACCACAAGGAACTCACAAAGGAGGAAGAACAGGTATTTCATCCCCATTTCACAGACGAGGAAACTGAGACACTCAGAAGTTAACTTGTTCAAGCAGCGTGGGTCAGTGGAAAGAGCCCGGGCTTGGGAGCCAGAGGTCATGGGTTCTAATCCCGGCTCCGCCACTCGCCAGCTGTGTGGCTTTGGGCAAGTCACTTCACTTCTCTGGGCCTCAGTTCCCTCATCTGTCAAATGGGGATTAAAACTGTGAGCCCCAAGTGGGACAACCTGATCACCTTGTATCCCCCCCAGCGCTTAGAACAGTGCTTTGCACATAGTAAGCGCTTAACAAATGCCAACATTATTATTATGGGTTCTAATCCCGGCTCCGCCGCTTGCCAGCTGTGTGGCTTTGGGCAAGTCACTTCACTTCTCTGGGCCTCAGTTACCTCATCTGTCAAATGGGGATTAAAACTGTGAGCCTCCCGTGGGACAACCTGATCACCTTGTATCCCCCAGCGCTTAGAACAGTGCTTTGCACATAGTAAGTGCTTAACAAATGCCAACATTATTATTATGGGTTCTAATCCCGGCTCCGCCACTTGCCAGCTGTGTGGCTTTGGGCAAGTCACTTCACTTCTCTGGGCTTCAGTTACCTCATCTGTCAAATGGGGATTAAAACTGTGAGCCTCCCGTGGGACAACCTGATCACCTCGTATCCCCCCCAGTGCTTAGAACAGTGCTTCGCATATAGTAAGCGCATAACAAATACCATTATTATTATTATTATTAATCAACCAATTGTATTTACAGGGCGCTTACTGTGTGCAGAGCACTCTACTAAGCACTCGGGAGAGCACCCTCTCCATTGTATTTATTGAGCGCTTACTGTGTGCAGAGCACTCTACTAAGCGCTCGGGAGAGCACCCTCTCCATTGTATTTATTGAGCACTTACTGTGTGCAGAGCACTCTACCAAGCGCTCGGGAGAGCACCCTCTCCATTGCATTTATTGAGCACTTACTGTGTGCAGAGCACTGTACTAAGTGTTTGGAAAGTACAATTCAGCAATAGAGACAATCCCTGCCTGCACTGGGTTTACAGCCTGTGAGCCGGACACTGTACTGGACGCTTGGAGAGGTGGGGGTTGAAGGTGGGGGTGAGGGGAGAGACATCAAGCCCTTCAGCTACCCCCCGGGGGTGATGGGGGACCCCTCTAAGGCCCGGCTCCTCTCCCCCCGAGCCCCCAAACAGCCCAGTACAACCGAGCAAGCAGTCCCATTCCCCACCTACAACGAGTTTACAGTCCAGAGGGGGAGAGAGAAATTAATGTGAATAAATAAGCAATTTATAGTAAATGATTTAAAGATATGTTCATAAGTGCTGTGTGGCTGGGGGGGAGGCAAGTAGCAAATGCCCAAAGGACAGAGATCCGAGTGCAGAGATGACGTAGAAGGGAGAGCGAGCCGGAGAAAAGAGGGCTTCATCTGGCTCCCACGGCTGTGGCATGCTGCTTTGCAAATGAGATAAGCAACTTGAAAGTGCTCAGGGAAAATAAAAGCATCGTATAAATGCAAGGCATGAGGAAGGGGAGTTCTCCTATCAAGTGGGGATCATATTGTGTTTGGGACAATTGTGACTGAGTAACCACTGATTCAATGAGAACTTCTAGATTGTGAGCCCGTTGTTGGGTGGGGACCGTCTCTATACGTTGCCGGCTTGTACTTCCCAAGCGCTTAGTACAGTGCTCTGCACACAGTAAGCGCTCAATAAATACGATTGAATGAATGCATGAGTTGGGGGGTAGGTGGTTCGAAGATATCGTCACAACAGACATTTTTTAATACAAACTCCCGAGGCCGGGAAGCATAGATACATCCCACCTTGATGCCACATGCAGAAACACGACCAATTCTTTCTGTCCCAAATCTACTCGCATCAATTTGCAATAGCTTCGAACGGAAACAGACTTGCGCTGTGCAAAGCACATTCCCAATACTTCCCTTATATTATACCCAGATTGTGTAGTAAAAACAAGTGTCGTTGCAGAATTGGTTGTATGATTATTATTACTAATGTTCTTAGTCCAAATTTCCACCCCCTTACCTGTCCCGCAAAAAGTCCACAGACCCCGATGATGCAGAGGATGTTGAATACAGCAGAGCCAACAATGGTTCCAACGCCCACGTCTCCCTTGGTGATGAAGACTCCTGAAAAGACAAGGCCCCAGATACTGCAACCATCATTGTTTATTTGAATTTATTCCAATTCAGCCGGCAGGTCTGGTCCCTATGTTCAGCGCTTAGAACAGTGCTTTGCACATAGTAAGCGCTCAATAAACGCCATTATTATTATTACGTCTCAGGGAGGGCCTGAGTTCCAACCCCATCACTGCCACTTGTCTGCTGTGTGATCTGTAATTTTATTTATTTATATTGATGTCTATCTCCCCTCCTCTTGACTGTGAGCGCATTGTGGGCAGGGATTGTCACTCTTTATTGCTGTAAAGAGCTTACTACAGTGCTCTGCAAGCAGTAAGTGCTTTATAAAGCCCCCTTTTTCCTCAGCTCTCCCTCTCCCCCACTAGGCTTGACTAGGGTAAGTCATTTCACTTCTCTAAGCCTCAGTTACCTCATCTGTAAAATGGAGATTAAGAGCTCTATGTGGGACAGGGACTGTGTCCAAGCTGATTGTCTCATCTCTACCTTGGGGTTTAGTAAGGTGCCTGGTACATAGTAAGTAATAATAATAATAATAATAATGTTGGCATTTGTTAAGCGCTTACTATGTGCCAAGCACTGTTCTAAACTCTAGGGGGGGGGATACAGAGTAATCAAGGTTGTCCCCCGTGGGGCTCACAGTCTTAATCCCCATTTTACAGATGAGGAAACTGAGGCCCAGAAAAGTGAAGTGACTTGCCCAAAGTCACACAGCTGACAAGTGGCGGAGTCGGGATTTGAACCCTTGATTTGAACCCCACCCCCCCCCGCCTTACCTCCTTCCCTTCCCCACAGCACCTGTATATATGTATATATGTGGTTGTACGTATTTATTACTCTATTTATTCATTTTACTTGTACATATCTATTCTATTTATTTTATTTTGTTAATATGTTTGGTTTTGTTCTCTGTCTCCCCCTTCTAGACTGTGAGCCCACTGTTGGGTAGGGACCGTCTCTATATGTTGCCAACTTGTACTTCCCAAGCGCTTAGTACAGTGCTCTGCACACAGTAAGCGCTCAATAAATACGATTGATTGATTGATTGATTGATTGATTGATCTCTGACTCTCAAGTCCAGGCTCTTTCCATTGAGCCACCCTGCTTCTAAGTTTTTAGACTGTGAGCCCACTTTTGGGTAGGGACTGTCTCTATATGTTGCCAACTTGTACTTCCCAAGAGCTTAGTACAGTGCTCTGCACACAGTAAGCGCTCAATAAATACGATTGATTCTAAGTGTTTAACAAACACTGCTAAAAAAAGAAAGGACAGATATTGTTTGAGCTGGGGTAGAGAAGGAGAACCAGACTGACGGGGGGATGAAGAAGCTTACTTAGGTGGGATGACCTAGGCTAGGCGGGGTCATTCATTCATTCAATCGTACTTATTGAGCGCTTACTGTGTGCAGAGCACTGGACTAAGCGCTTGGGAAGTACAAGTTGGCAACATATAGAGACAGTCCCTACCCAACAGTGGGCTCACCCGACAGTCAGAGAAGCCAGAAAAGAGGTGGACCAGGATGGAAAGAAGTCACGTTTGTCTACAATACAGTACTGTTAAAACAATCGGCACTGGTGCCCCCATTCTGGACTTTTTTTTTTTTCAGCAGTAAACCCAGCTATCTGGACTGGGGACTCCAAGTTGCTCCTATTTTGTGCAGAGCACTGTACTAAGCACTTGGGAGAGTAAAAGCCAGAGCAACTCTACCCATCCCCCCCGCCTTACCTCCTTCCCCTCCCCACCGCACCTGTATATAGGTATATATGTTTGTACATAGTTATTACTCTATTTATTTCACTTGTACACATTTATTTTATTCATTTTATTTTGTTAATATGTTTTGTTTTGTTGTCTGTCTCCCCCTTCTAGACTGTGAGCCCGCTGTTGGGTTGGGACTGTCTCTATCTGTTGCCGACTTGTACTTCCCAAGCGCTTAGTCCAGTGCTCTGCACACAGTAAGCGCTCAATAAATACCATTGAATTGAATGAATGAATGAATGTGGTAGTGCTGTGTGTGTTAGTGTGTGCCAAGAAGTAGCCTTGGCCCTGAGGAGACACTATCCCCTGCCACAGCATGCCGGCATGCCAGTCAACCACCAGTCAATCGTATTTATTGAGCACTTACTGTGTGCAAAGCACTGAACAAAGAGTTTGGGAGAGTACTCTATAACACTAAACAAGAGAGCCCCCCGTGGGACAATCTGATCACCTTGTAACCTCCCCAGCGCTTAGAACAGTGCTTTGCACATAGTAAGTGCTTAATAAATGCCATTATTATTATTATTATTATTATTATTATTATTATTATTATTATTATTATTATTATTAAACAGACACATTCCCTGCCCACAACAAACTTACAGTATAGAGGGGAAGACAGCCATTCTTATCATATCTCCTCTGCCCCATCCCTCCCACCCTACCTCCTTCCCCTCCCCACGGCACCTGTATATATATATTCATACAGATTGATTACTCTATTTATTACTTTACTATTTATTTTGCTGAAGATGTGCATCTAGCTTTAATTGTATTTGATCTGATGATTTTGACACCTGTCTCCATGTTTTGTTTTGTCGTCTGTCTCCCTCTCCTAGACTGTGAGCCCACTGTTGGGTAGGGACCGTCTCTATATGTTGCCAACTTGTACTTCCCAAGTGCTTAGTACAGTGCTCTGCACACAGTAAGCGCTCAATAAATACGATTGAATGAATGAAATGACAGATATGGACATAAGCGCTGCGGGGCCGGGAGAGGGGGATGAATAATGACAGTTTTAGTTCTATTTGTTCTGACAATTTTGACACCTGTCTCCATGTTTTGTTTTATCGTCTGTCTACCCCTTCTAGACTGTGAGCCCGTTGTTGGGTAGGAACTGTCTATGTTGCCAACTTGTACTTCCCAAGCACTTAGTGCTCTGCACACAGTAAGCGCTCAATAAATATGATTGAATGAATGCAATGACAGATATGGACATAAGCGCTGTGGGGCCGGGAGAGGGGGATGGATAATAATAGTTTTAATTCTATTTGTTCTGACAATTTTGACACCTGTCTCCATGTTTTGTTTTGTCGTCTGTCTCCCCCTTCAAGACCGTGAGCCCACTGTTGGGTAGGAACCATCTCTATATGTTGCCAACTTGTACTTCCCAAGCGCTTAGTGCTCTGCACACAGTAAGCGCTCAATAAATACGATTGAATGAATGAAATGACAGATATGGACATAAGCGCTGTGGGGCCGGGAGAGGGGGATGAATAAAGGGAGCAAGTGAGGGTGGCGCAGAAGGGAGTGGGAGAGAGGAAAGGAGGGCTTAGTCAGGGAGGGCCTCTTGGAGGAAGTGTGTCTTATTGCGGAGTTAATGTCTGTTGGATTTGAGGAGGGAGGGTGTTCCAGGCCAGAGGCAGGATCATCATCATCATCATCAATCGTATTTATTGAGCGCTTACTGTGTGCAGAGCACTGTACTAAGCGCTTGGGAAGTACAAATTGGCAACATATAGAGACAGTCCCTGCCCAACAGTGGGCTCACAGTCTGAAAGGGGGAGACAGAGAACAAAACCAAACATACTAACAAAATAAAATAAATAGAATAGATACGTACATGTAAAATAAATAAATAAATAGAGTAATAAATATGTACAAACATATATACATATATACAGATGCTGTGGGGAAGGGAAGGAGGTAAGAGATGTGGATGAGAGGTCAGCAGGGAGATGGACGAGATCGAGCGAGGAGTGCAGGCTGGATTGTAGTAGGAGCATAGGGAGGTGAGGTAGGAGGGGGCGAGGCGACGGACTACTGCTTTAAAGTAGCCAGTAGCCACGCCGTTGGTTCCCACAGCGAGTTGGGATGGCTCCGGGTGGCACACGGGGGTCCCGATGGGGACGAGGGTGGTGAAGAGGGAAAGCCAACCCGGGCTTTTAGACTGTGAGCCCACTGTTGGGTAGGGACTGTCTCTATATGTTGCCAACTTGGACTTCCCAAGCGCTTAGTACAGTGCTCTGCACACAGTAAGCGCTCAATAAATACGATTGAATGATTGATTCTACTGCCCTTTTTCTTTCAGCTAGGGATTACATCCTCTCTGGTCTCTTCAGAAGGAAGGGTGAATAATCAATCAATAAATCAATCAATGTATTTATTGAACACTTCAATAATAATAATAATTGTGGTATTTGTTAAGCACTCAATCAATGTCGTGGCTCAGTGGAAAGAGCCCGGGCTTTGGAGTCAGAGGTCATGGGTTCAAATCCCAGCTCTGCCAGTTGCCAGCTGTGTGACTTTGGGCAAGTCACTTCACTTCTCTGGGCCTCAGTTCCCTCATCTGGAAAATGGGGATTAAGACTGTGAGCCCCACGTGGGACAACCTGATCACCCTGTAACCTCCCCAGGGCTTAGAACAGTGCTTTGCACATAGTAAGCGCTTAATAAATGCCATCATCATTATTCACTCATTCATTAGAAGCAGCGTGGCTTAGTGGAAAGAGCGCGGGCTTTGGAGTCAGAAGTCATAGGTCCAAATCCTGGCTCTGTCAATTGTCAGCTGTGTGACTTTGGGCAGGTCACAACTTCTCTGTGCCTCAGTTACCTCATCTGTAAAATGGGGATTAAGACCGTGAGCCCCCCGTGGGACAACCTGATCACCTTGTAACCTCCCCAGAGCTTAGAACAGTGCTTTGCGCATAGTAAGTGCTTAATTATTGTTATTAATAATAATAATAATAATAATAATAATAATAATAATAATAATAATGGCATTTGTTAAGTCCTTACTATTTGTGAAGCACTGTTCTAAGGACTGGGGGTGGGGGCAGTACAAGATTATCAGATTGTCCCACATGGGCTCACAGTCTTTATCCCCATTTTACAGATGAGGTAACTGAGGCCCAGAGAAGTTAAGTGACTTGACCAGAGTCCCACAGCTGACAAGTGACGGAGCCGGGATTAGAACCCATGACCTCTGGCTCCCAGCCCATGCTCTTTCCACTGAGCCACGCTGCTTCTAAAATAAATGCCATCATTATTGCTATTATATTCATTCAATTCATTCAATCGTATTTACTGAGCTCTTACTGTGTGCAAAGCACTGTACTAAGCACTTGGAAAGTACAATTCAGCAACAAAGAGCGACAATCCCTGCCCACAACGGGCTCACAGTCTAGAAGGGGGAAGACAGACATCAAGACTGTGAGCCCACTGTGGGGTAGGGACCGTCTCTATATGTTGCCAACTTGTACTTCACAAGCGCTTAGTACAGTGCTCTGCACACAGTAAGCGCTCAATAAATATGATTGAATGAATGAATGAAAAACAAGTAAACCAGCAACTGTAGCATCAATATAAATAAATAGAATTAGAGAGATATATACATGTCAAAACAAACAGACAAGTACTAAGCGCTTGGGAGTACAAAATAACAATAAGCCGATACATTCCCTGCCCACAGTGAGGCTATAATCCAGTCATCTAAGTCCACTAAGGACTGGAAAAGGGGAAAGGAGACCGTGGCTGAACCCAAGGAAGAACTTCTCATCTTCCGGGATGATGGACATTGGAGCGGGTGGACGATGATGCAGAGCTTAAGGATTTTCTCGGATGCTGAGAGAGCCCCATCATCTAATAATAATAATAATAATAATAATAATAATAATAATGATATTTGTTAAGCGCTAAGCGCCAAGCACTGTTCTAAGCGTTGGGGTAGATACAAGGTAATCATCTCAGAGGTGGGGGGGTGGGGGACAAAGAAGAACACAGTGCAAACCACATTCCTTCTAGACTGTGAGCCCGCTGTTGGGTAGGGACTGTCTCTATATGTTGCCAACCCGTACTTCCCAATCAATCAATCAATCAATCAATCAATCGTATTTATTGAGCGCTTACTGTGTGCAGAGCACTGTACTAAGTGCTTGGGAAGTACAAGTTGGCAACATATGGAGACGGTCCCTACCCAACAGTGGGCTCACAATCTAGAAGGGGGAGACAGCGAACAAAACCAAACACATTAACAAAATAAAATAAATAGAATAGCTATGTACAAGTAAAATAAATAAACAAATAGAGTAATAAATATGTACAAACTATATACAGGTGCTGTGGGGAAGGGAAGGAGGTAGTACAGTGCTCTGCACACAGTAAGCGCTCAATAAATACGATTGATTGATTGGTTGATTGGACCAGGCTTAGTCACCTCAAGTGAGCAGTCATCTGCCTTAGACTGATGAGGAAGTAAGTGTCCCCTCACTTGACCTGGTTGGGTGGGCTATTCCACTAGTCTAAGGCTCAGTGGCTAGAGCCCGGGCTTTGGAGTCGGAGGTCATGGGTTCTAATCCCAGCTCCGCCACGTCTGCTGTGTGACCCTGGGCAAGCCACTTCACTTCTCCGAGCCTCAGTTCCCTCATCTGGAAAATGGGGATTAAGACTGTGAGCCTCACATGGGACAACCTGATCGCCTAAGCGCCCCCGGCGCTTAGAACAGTCCTTTGCACATAGTAAGCATTTAACAAATGCCATTATTATTATTATTATTATTATTGAATACCAATATTATTATTATTATTATTATTACTATTATTACCACCCCCAACCCACCCAACAAGGTCGGGTCAACGGGGCTTCATTCAGGGGCTGTCAGAGAGCTCGTAGGCATGGGCCAGGCTTTTTAAACCAGTACTCTGAGAAGCAGCAAGGTTTAGCAGATAGAGTGTGGGCCTGGGAAGGGCCAGGCTTGGCATTTTTTTTTTTATAAAGCGCTTACTATGTTCAAAGCACTGTTCTAAGCGCTGGGGAGGTTACAAGGTGATCAGGTTGTCCCACGGGGGGCTCACAGTCTTCATCCCCATTTTACAGATGAGGTAACTGAGGACCAGGGAAGTTAAGTGTCTCGCCCAAAGTCACCCAGCTGACAATTGGCGGAGCCGGGATTTGAACACCTGACCTCTGACTCCAAAGCCCGGGCTCTTTCCACTGAACCACACTGCTTCTCTACTATAATATCTGCTTCTCTGGTTATAATCCCATCTCCCCCCCACACTCACCCTCTGTGTGACTCTGGGTAAGTCACTTCACTTCACTGGTTCTCAGCTACCGCATCTGTGAAATGGGGAGCTGTGAGCCCCATGTGGGACATAGACTGTGTCCAACTTGACTCTCTTGTATCTACACCAGTGTTTAGTACAGTGCCTGGCACATAGTAATCACGTAACAAATATCATCAAAAAAAAAAAAGAGAAACAGATTCATTCATTCATTCAATCGTATTTATTGAGAGCTTACTGTGTGCAGAGCACTGTACTACTACTACTAATAATAATAATGATGGCATTTATTAAGCGCTTACTATGTGCAAAGCACTGTTCTAAGCTCTGGGGAGGTTACAAGGTGATCAGGCTGTCCCACGGGGGGCTCACTATCTTAATCCCCATTTTACAGATGAGGTCATTGAGGCCCAGAGAAGTTAAGTGACTTGCCCAGAGTCACACAGCTGACAACTGGCAGAGCCGGGATTTGAACCCCTGACCTCTGACTCCGAAGCCCGGGCTCTTTCCACTAAGCCACGCTGCTTCTCCAAGCAGCGCTTGGGACGTCCAAGTCGGCAACATATAGAGACGGTCCCTACCCAACAACGGGCTCACAGTCTAGAAGGGGGAGACAGACAACGAAACAAAACACGTAGAGAGGTGTCACTTGTCTGCTATGTGACCTTGGACAAGTCTTTTCTTTGCACCTCAGTCGCCTCATCTGTAAAATGGGGATTAAGGCTTTGAGCCAAATGTGGGTCAGGGACTGTGCCCGACCTCTCTCCCTCTCCCTCTCCCCCTCTCCCCCTCGTCCCCCTCTCCATCCCCCCCATCTTACCTCCTTCCCTTCCCCACAGCACCTGTATATATGTATATATGTTTGTACATATTTATTACTCTATTTATTTATTTTACTTGTACATATCTATTCTATTTATTTTATTTTGTTAGTATGTTTGGTTTTGTTCTCTGTCTCCCCCTTTTAGACTGTGAGCCCACTGTTGGGTAGGGACTGTCTCTATATGTTGCCAATTTGTACTTCCAAAGCGCTTAGTACAGTGCTCTGCACATAGTAAGCGCTCAATAAATACGACTGATGATGATGATGACCTGATTACCATGTATCTACCCCAGCGCTTAGAACAGTGCCAGGCACATAGTAAGCATTTGAGAAATGACATTAAAAGGAAAAAAAAGGGGACTGGCAGGGATGGAAAGATCTGGAATGACGCTCCATCTAATGGATATCAGCAAGAGCTTGGATCCCTCCGCCTCTGTCTCTCCCTGCCCAACCACAGGGTCCTGTCTGGCCCTCTCTCTTCCCGGTTTTCCCGGGAAGACACTTACCGATGACGGACGTGAACAGCTCGGGAGCGGAGCTTCCAGCTGCCATGAATGTGGCTCCCGCCACGTCTTCGCTCAGATGCAATCGCTGCAAGAGAACAAACGGAGATCGAAGTTAGACCAACCAACTCCCTCCAACAGGGGCCACGGTCCCGAGCTCGGCCTCCTAATTGCCAAGTGGTTTTTCCATACTTCGACAGGAAGGGACGCCTCGAGGAAGGGAAGCCAGGGAAAACGGATACGGGTTGATTGGCTGCTTTTCTTTAAGGGAAGCCATGTTTTACCTTTTTAACCTATGTGAGACAGGGGAAGATGAATAGTAATAATAATAATAATAATAATGATGGCATTTATTAAGCGCTTACTACATGCAAAGCACTGTTCTAAGCGCTGGGGAGGTTACAAGGTGATCAGGTTGTCCCTCGTGGGGCTCACAGTCTTAGTCCCCATTTTACAGATGAGGGAACTGAGGCCCAGAGAAGTTAAGTGACTTGCCCAACGTCACACAGCTGACAATTGGCAGAGCCGGGATTTGAACCCATGACCTCTGACTCCAAAGCCCGGGCTCTTTCCTACTGAGCCACGCTGCTTCTCTTCTCTATGAAGTGATCATCTGTCCCACGCTAGGCCCCATTATTCCATTATTCCATTATGTTGCCAACTTGTACTTCCCAAGCGCTCTGTACAGTGCTCTGCACACAGTAAGCGCTCAATAAATACGATTGAATGAATGAATGGATGGATGAATTCCATTATTTTTTAACAGAATTTGTTAAGTGCTTCCTATCGGTCAAGCACTGTTTTAAGCACTGCGATAGATACAAGTTAATCAGGTCAGACACAGTCCATGCTCCATATAGAGCTCACACTCTAAGTAGGAGGAAGAATAGGTTCACCGAAT
The DNA here is from genome assembly GCF_015852505.1 of Tachyglossus aculeatus. NCBI lineage: Eukaryota > Metazoa > Chordata > Mammalia > Monotremata > Tachyglossidae > Tachyglossus > Tachyglossus aculeatus. The sequence goes on along the minus strand of NC_052066.1, from coordinate 105,187,196 downwards.
CTCTATTTTGCAGTTGAGGAAACTGAGGCACAGAGAAGTTAAGGGGCTCACCCAAGGTCACACAGCAGTCAAGTGGAGGAGCAGGGATTAGAACCCACGTCCCCTGACTCCCAAGCCCGGGCTCTTTCCACTAGTCTACGCTACTTTTTTTTTTTTTTGGTATTTGTTAAGCACTTACTATGTGCCAAGCACTGTTCTAAGCGCTGGGGTAGATACAAGTCAATCGGGTTGTCCCACGTGGGGCTTAAAGTCATAATCCCCATTTTCCAGATGAGGGAACTGAGGCCCAGAAAAGTGAAGTGACTTGCCTAAGGTCACACACCATCTCTATACGTTGCCAACTTGTACTTCCCAAGAGCTTAGTCCAGTGCTCTGCACACAGTAAGTGCTCAATAAATACGATTGAATGAATGAATGAGCAGCGGACAAGTGACGGAGTCGGCATTCGAACCCACGACTTCGGACTCCCAAGCCCGGGCTCTTTCCAGTGAGCCACGCTGCTTCTCACCAGCTACGTCACCAATTGTCAGTAATATATACCACTCTCACAGTTTTCTCAGTTTTTGCTCTAAGAAGCCACCATATTCATCATCATCATCATCATCAATCGTATTTATTGAGCGCTTACTATGCGCAGAGCACTGGACTAAGCGCTTGGGAAGTACAAATTGGCAACATATGGAGACAGTCCCTACCCAACAGTGGGCTCACAGTCTAAAAGGGGGAGACAGAGAACAAAACCAAACATACTAACAAAATAAAATAAATAGAATAGATATGTACGAGTAAAATAAATAAATAGAGTAATAAATAAATGAATAGAGTATTTATTTAGGGATTAAATCTCTAGGGATTAGATCTCTAAGGATTATAATCTCTAGGGATTAGAGAAATTCATTTCTAGTTTATTCTTTGACCAATAACTGGTAGCTGCACTTCTCTCCTCTACCATGGGGGGGCAGTGTGGTCTAGTGGACAACTATACTGAACGTTCTTCCAGTTCCAAAGTTAATGGTAATAATGATAATAGTAGTAGTGGTAATAATAATAATAATAATAATAATAATAATAATAATAATAATAATGGTACCCGTTAAGCGCTTACTATATGCCAAGCACTGTTCTAAGTACTGGGATAGTTACAAGTTAATCAGGTTGGACCCAATCCCTGTTCCACCACGTGTCCTCATTTTACAGATTCATTCATTCAGTCGTATTTATTGAGCGCTTACTGTGTGCAGAGCACTGGACTAAGCGCTTGGGAAGTCCAAGTCGGCAACATTATAGAGACGGTGTCTACTCAACAGCGGGCTCACAGATACAAGGTAGTCGGGTTGTCCCCCGTGGGGCTCAGTCTTAAACCCCACTTTCCAGATGAGGGAACTGAGGCCCAGAGGAGTGACTTGCCCAAGGTCGCACAGCAGACAAGTTGAGGAGCCGGGGTTAGATAGAATACGTTCCCGGGAGCGCAGGGACCCCGACCTTCCATGTTCCCCTGAGGCACAGAGGTGATGTGACTTGCCCAAGGTCACACAGCACACGTCGCGGAGCTGGGATTAGAACCGGGATTAGAGAGTTCCACAATGACTCCTCTATGGACGAAGACCCTTCTTGCAATAATAATAGTGATGGTATTTGTTAAGCACTTACTATGTGCAAAGCACTGTTCTAAGCGCTGGGGAGGCTACAAGGTGATCGGGTTGTCCCATGGGGGGCTTACAGTTTTAATCCCCATTTTACAGATGAGGTAACTGAGGCCCAGAGAAGTTAAGTGACTTGCCCAGAGTCACACAGCTGACAGTTGGCAGAGGTGGGATTTGAACCCATGACCTCTGACTCCAAAGCCCATGCTCTTTCCACTGAGCCACACTGCTTCTCTAATACCAATACCAATTCAGGAGTCTGAAGGTCATGGCTTCTAATCCCGGCTCTGCCACTCGTCCGCTGTGTGATCTTGGGCAAGTCACTTCGCCTCTCTGGGCCTCAGTTACCTCATCTGTAAAATGGGGATTGAGACTGTGAGCCCCACATGGGACGGAGACTATATCATCATCATCAATCGTATTCATTGAGCGCTTACTGTGGGCAGAGCACTGTACTAAGCGCTTGGGAAGTACAAGTATCCAACTCGATTTGCTTGTATCCACCCAGGTACTTAGTACGGTGCCTGGCACATAGTAAGTGCTTAACAAATACAATCATTATTCAATCAATCAATCAATCAATCGTATTTATTGAGCGCTTACTGTGTGCAGAGCACTGTACTAAGCACTTGGGAAGTACAAGCTGGCAACACATAGAGGCGGTCCCTACCCAACAGTGGGCTCACAGTCTAAAATTATTATTATTTAATATTTAATGGTTAATAATAATTTTATTGTTTAATATTATTAATTATTATAATTATATGCACTTAAGAATAATAATTGTGTTATTTATTCAGCCCTTACTGTGTGCCAGGCACTGTACTGAGCCCTGGGGTGGACTGTGTGGTACTGTGAGAAACTACGTGCTGAGGAGGTGGGATTAAGTAGATGGAAGAGGCAGTAGAGCGGGAAAGGAGGGTTGCGGGTGGGATATCTTTTTCCAGGAAGACTTCCTCAAGGAGAGCCATGATTTCAGTAGGGTTTGGAAGGCGGGGAGAGAGATTGGCTGCTGAATATGAAGGGGAAGGGACTTACAGGATGTAGAAAAAGGGTCGGCCGGGAGATAGAGCTGATTTTAGACCGTGAGCCCACTGTTGGGTAGGGACCGTCTTTATATGTTGCCAACTTGTACTTCCCAAGCGCTTAGTACAGTGCTCTGCACACAGTAAGCGCTCAATAAATACGATTGATGATGATGATGATTTTAGACCGTGAGCCCACTGTTGGGTAGGGACCGTCTCTATATGTTGCCAACTTGTACTTCCCAAGCGCTTAGTACAGTGCCCTGCACACAGTAAGCGCTCAATAAATCCGATTGATTGATTGATTGATTGGGGTGCAGGGAGTAGGTTAGCCTGAGAAGAGCAAAGTGTGGCGGGTGGGTGGTAATGGGAGAAGAGCAAGGATAAGTCCTGGCCAGGTAAACTGAGGGACTGATGTTCTTAGGCCGCACGCGAGCCTGCTTTGGGTCTTGCAGCCCTCTCTCAACAGTGTGAGCCCACTGTTGGGTAGGGACCGTCTCTCTATGTTGCCAACTTGTACTTCCCAAGCGCTTAGTACAGTGCTCTGCACACAGTAAGCGCTCAATAAATACGATTGAATGAATGAATGAATGAATGCATGAATGAATGAATGAATGAATGAATGAACCGAGGCACAGAGCTTGGGACTGTGCTTCACCAGGGCTTTACGACCTCCCTGCTTACAGGGTGTTCCATTTCATCTCAATGTGCTGTGGCTGCTTAGGGTTCCAGTTGACATCTGTTCTTAATCAATCAATCGATGGTATTTACTGAGCGCTTCCTGTGTGCATAGCACTGTACTAACTGCTTGGGAGAGAACCAACCAGTATTTATTTATTTATTTTATTTGTACATATTTAGTCTATTTATTTTATTTTGTTAGTATGTTTTGTTTTGTTCTCTGTCTTCCCCTTCTAGACTGTGAGCCCACTGTTGGGTAAGGACCATCTCTACCTGTTGCCAACTTGGACTTCCCAAGCGCTTAGTACAGTGCTCTGCACACAGTAAGCGCTCAATAAATACAATTGAATGAATGAATGAATGGGAGAGAACCAACCAGTAGCAGCGTGGCTCAGTGGAAAGAGCCCGGGCTTTGGAGTCAGAGGTCTTGGGTTCAAATCCCCTCTCCGCCAGCTGTCAGCTGTGTGACTTTGGGCAAGTCACTTAACTTCTCTGGGCCTCAGTTCCCTCATCTGTAAAATGGGGATTATGACTGTGAGCCCCCCGTGGGACAACCTAATCACCTTGTAACCTCCCCAGTGCTTAGAACAGTGCTTTGCACATAGTAAGTGCTTAATAGATGCTATTATTATTATTATTATTATTATTATTATTATTATTATTATTATTAGGCATGCCATTTCATCTCATTGTACTGTGGCTGCTTGGGGATCCAGCTGACATCTGTTCTTAATCAGTCAATCGATGGTATTTACTGAGCGCTTCCTGTATGCAGAGCACTGCACTAACTGCTTGGGAGAGAACCAACCGGTACTTATTTATTTATTTTATTTGTACATATTTAGTCTATTTTATTTTGTTAATATGTTTTGTTTTGTTCTCTGTCTTCCCCTTCTAGACTGTGAGCCCACTGTTGGGTAAGGACCGTCTCTACCTGTTGCCAACTTGGACTTCCCAAGCGCTTAGTACAGTGCTCTGCACACAGTAAGCGCTCAATAAATACAACTGAATGAATGAATGAATGGGAGAGAACCAACCAGTAGCAGCGTGGCTCAGTGGAAACAGCCCGGGCTTTGGAGTCAGAGGTCTTGGGTTCAAATCCCCTCTCCGCCAGCTGTCAGCTGTGTGACTTGGGGCAAGTCACTTCACTTCTCTGGGCCTCAGTTACCTCATCTGTAAAATGGGGATTATGACTGTGAGCCCCCCAGGGGACAATTTAATCACCTTGTAACCTCCCCAGCGCTTAGAACAGTGCTTTGCACATAGTAAGTGCTTAATAGATGCCATTATTATTATTATTATTATTATTATTATTATTATTAGGCATGCCATTTCATCTCATTGTACTGTGGCTGCTTGGGGATCCAGCTGACATCTGTTCTTAATCAATCGATGGATGGTATTTACTGAGCGCTTCTTGTGGGCAGAGCACTGCACTAACTGCTTGGGAGAGAACCAACCAGCAGCTGCGTGGTTAAATGGAAAGAGCCCGGGCTTTGGAGTCAGAGGTCTTGGGTTCAAATCCCCTCTCCGCCAACTGTCAGCTGTGTGACTTTGGGCAAGTCACTTAACTTCTCTGGGCCTCAGTTCCCTCATCTGTAAAATGGGGATTAAGACTGTGAGCCCCCTGCGGGACAACCTGATCACCTTGTAACCTCCCCAGTGCTTAGAACAGTGCTTTGCACGTAGTAAGTGCTTAATAGATGCCATTATTATTATTATTATTAGGCATGCCATTTCATCTCATTGTACTGTGGCTGCTTGGGGATCCAGCTGACATCTGTTCTTAATCAATCGATCGATGGTATTTACTGAGCGCTTCCTGTGTGCAGAGCACTGCACTAACTGCTTGGGAGAGAACCAACCAGCAGCAGCGTGGTTCAGTGGAAAGAGTCCGGGCTTTGGAGTCAGAGGTCATGGGTTCAAATCCCCTCTCTGCCAACTGTCAGCTGTGTGACTTTGAGCAAGTCACTTAACTTCTCTGGGCCTCAGTTCCCTCATCTGTAAAATGGGGATTAAGACTGTGAGCCCACCATGGGACAACTTGATCACCTTGTAACCTCCCCAGCGCTTAGAACGTGCTTTGCACATAGTAAGCACTTAATAGATGCCATTATTATTATTATAGGGCATGCCATTTCATCTCATTGTACTGTGGCTGCTTGGGGATCCAGCTGACATCTGTTCTTAATCAATCGATCGATGGTATTTACTGAGCGCTTCCTGTGTGCAGAGCACTGCATTAACTGCTTGGGAGAGAACCAACCAGCAGCAGTGTGGCTCAGTGGAAAGAGCACGGGCTTTGGGGTCAGAGGTCTTGGGTTCAAATCCCCTCTCCATCAACTGTCAGCTGTGTGACTTTGGGCAAGTCACTTCATTCCTCTGGGCCTCAGTTCCCTCATCTGTAAAATGGGGATTAAGGCTGTGAGCCCCCCGTGGGACAACCTGATCACCTTGTAACCTCCCCAGTGCTTAGAACAGTGCTTTGCACATAGTAAGCGCTTAATAAATGCCATTATTATTATTATTATTATAAGGTAATCAGGTTGTCTCACGTGGGGCTCACCGTTCTTAATCTCCATTTTGCAGGTGAGGTGACTGAGACACGGAGAAGTTAAGTGACTTGCCCAAGGTCACACAGCAGACAAGTGGCAGAGCCGGGATTAGAGAAACAGCGTGGCTTAGTGGGAGTCAGAGGTCATGGGTTCAAATCCCAGCTCTGCCAATTGTCAGCTGGGTGACTTTGGGCAAGTGACTTAACTTCTCTGGGCCTCAGTTCCCTCATCTGTAAAATGGGGATTAAGACTGTGAGCCCCCCCATGGGACAACCTGATCACCTTGTAACCTCCTCAGCATTTAGAACAGTGCTTTGCACATAGTAAGCGCTTAATAAATGCCATTATTATTATCATTATTAGAACCTACATCCTCTGACTCTCAAGCCCGGGCTTTTAATAATAATAATAATAATAATTTTTGCCACTAGGCCATGCTTAAGCACTTATCTGATTGGAGCGATGTGGTATTGGGAAGGCAGCTAGGCCCCGGTGTTCCAGAATCAATTAGTCAATCAATCAATCCATGGTATTTATTGAGCATTTATTGGGTTCAGAGCACTGTACTATGTGCTTGGAAAAGTACAACAGAGTTGGTAAACCACAGGAGTTTGTAGTCTACAGTGGGAGACAGATATTAAAATAAATCACAGAGTGGGGAAATAGTAGTGTGAAAGGATATGTACTTCAGTGCTGTGGGGCTGGGGTGAGAATCAACATACTTAAGGGGTTAATGACCAAATACATAGGTAATACAGAGGGGAGGGCACATAGGGGAAATATGGGCATTTTCCCAGAGAAGCAGCATGGCTCAGTGGAAAGAGCACGGGCTGGGGAGCCAGAGGTCATGGGTTCAAATCCCGGCTCCACCATTCGTCTGCTGTGTGACCTTGGGCAAGTCGCTTAACTTCTCTGGGCCTCAGTTCCCTCATCTGTAAAATGGGGATGAAGACTGTGAGCCCCACGTGGGACAACCTGATTACCTTGTACCTACCCCAGCGCTTAGAACAGTGCTTGGCACATAGTAACCGCTTAACAAATACCAACATTATTATTACGGGCTTAGTCGAGGAAGGCCTCTTGGAAGAAACGTGAGTTTAGTAGGGTTTTGAAGGTGGGAAAAATATGTCTACCAGCTCTGTTCTACTGTACTCTCCCAAGAGCTTGGTACAGTGCTCCGTACACAGTAAGCACTCAATAAATCCGATGGATCGATTGACTGTCAGATATGAAGGAGGAGGGAGGCCAGAGCACAGGTGGCAGGATAGAGGAGATGGAGGTGGGCGTTGGAAGAGTGAAGTGCGCGGGCTGGGCTGCCATAGGACATCGGAGAGTGGGAGAGCTTCGGCTGCAATTTTTTCCAGCGGCGGAGCTGACCTCCTCTGTCCATGCTGCTGTCGTTTCCGAGGCCTCCTCCTCCTCACTCACCCTTCCTTACATCCACCACCCCTCTCGGTTTCCTCTCTCTCTTCCAAGCCTCTTCTTTCTTCCCCGATTTCATCCGTAGGAATATTCAATAGGCAGAAACTGTGCCCTGTGGCCTCACCTCACCGTGCCCTTCCTGCCCTTGTCTACCCGTCCTGCTCCGTTCCTGCCCCTAATATGCCCTCAGGCCAAGCCCACAGCAGTTATTAATCATCATCATCATCATCAATCGTATTTATTGAGCGCTTACTGTGTGCAGAGCACTGTACTAAGCGCTTGGGAAGTACAAATTGGCAACGTATAGAGACAGTCCCTACCCAACAGTGGGCTCACATCCCGAGGGAAATCTTGTAAAGAGAAAGCCGAGAAATACGGCTGCAGGATAGAGCGGACCTTCCGGCCGGATGAGGGTCCCTTCTTCATCATCTCACGCCCAGAGCCTTGTCTGATGAAATAATTGTGGCAAGAAGAGTGCCCTTTGCTTCCTGGAACCTGTAAACGTGGGTCTGTGCACATTCATTCATTTCATTCAATCGTATTTATTAAGCACTTACTGTGTGCAGAGCACTGTACTAAGCGCTTGGGAATACAACTTGGCATGCATTCAATCATATTTATTGAGCGTTTTCTGTGTGCGGAGTACTGTACTAAGCATTTAGGAGAGTACAATATAACAATAAACAGACACATTCCCTGCCCACACTGAGCTTACAAAAGAGGGGGAGACAGACATTAATTGAAATAAATAAATGACAGATAATGTACATAAGTGCTGTGGGGCTGGGAAGAGGCGTGAATAAAGGGAGCAAATCAGGGTGACACAGAAGGAGTGGGAGAAGAGAAAAGGGGGATTTAGGGAAGGCCTCTAGACTGGAAGCTTGTTGTGGGCAGGGAAAAAGTCTACCAACTCTCTTAAATTCATCATCATCAATCGTATTTATTGAGCGCTTACTATGTGCAGAGCACTGTACTAAGCGCTTGGGAAGTACCAATTGGCAACATATAGAGACAGTCCCTACCCAACAGTGGGCTCACAGTCTAAAAATCCATTCATTCAATTGGATTTATTGAGTGCTTGCTATGTTGTGCTCTCCCAAGCGCTTAGTGCAGTGCTTTGCACACAGTAAGCACTGAATAAATATGATTGATTGATTAATCCCACTAGTTTCACACAGCCTCTGTGCCTGCAGAAACCACCTGGGCCTTCCCAGCTCATATTCTGACTCCCCACCCAGGCCTTCCCAGATTAAGCCCCCTTTTCCTCAACTCCCCCTCCTTTCTGCATCACCTCGAATCACTCTCCTTGCCCTTCTTCCCAATCCCCGCCCCACAGCACTTACGTATATGTGTTTATATCTATAAGTCTATTTACACGACGCCTGTCCAATTGTTTTAATGTGTGTATATCTACAATTCTATTTATTTACATTGATGCCTGTTTCCTTTTTTTGATGTCTGTTTCCCTCCTTCTAGGCTGTAAGCCCAGTGTGGGCAGGGATTGTCTCTCTTTATGCTTAATTGTACTTTCCCAGCACTTAATACAGTGCTTGCACAGTAAGCGCTCCATAAATGAATCAATGTCTGAATCCTGAGGCGAGACAGGCTCCTCTGGGAACCCATGCTGAGAAACTGAGGACAAACCCTTCAGATCTAGAGACGTAGAGTGGAGAGAGTGATCCCAATTCTCAGCCGGGCCCCTGATTTCTTTTCTGAAGTGAGGACGTCACTCTTCCGGACTAGGTTTCAAAGCGCGGCAAGGAGATGAAAGGAAGATGAAAGAGGGATCCAGAAATGGTGACGATTTTTTGATTAAAGCGATTTCACTTGGCTCTCACTGGGCTCGATCTCCCTCTAGTTAGGATGACTTTTAATATAAACTCCTTTCCCAACCCGATCCTTTCAACGTTTCTCTCTTTCTGGACTTGGAGAATTAAACAGTCACATTAAAACCAGAGCGAAAAAGAGAGAAAGGTGTTGATGTATGGGACCATGAGACCCTGCATGAGATAGAGAAAAGAATGGGGGTGAGAAAGATGGCGTGAAGAGAGATGTATCATCGGAGGAAAAAGAAGAGGGCCAAAGGTTAATGAGGAGGAAAAATCAGCAGTTGGTAAGAAACTCCATCACCTATATGGTCCACCGTAATGAGCCCAGCTGTCTCCTCAGCCCTGAGGGGGGAGGCTCCCCACGGAAAAGATGGAGAGAAACCAGGTTAGACTATAAATATAGAGAAGCATCCTTAGAGAAGCAGTGTGGCCTAGTGGATAGAGCAGGGGCTTGGGAGTGAGAAGGACCTGTCTACAAATTCTGCCTCTGCCGCTTGTCTGCCGTGTGATCTCGGGCAAGACACCTAACTTCTGTGTGCCTCAGTTACCTCATCTGCAAAATGGGGAATAAGACTCTGAGCCCCACGCGGGACAGGGACCATGTCCACTCTGACAACTTTGTACCTACCCCAGTGCTTAGTGGAGTGTCTGGCACATAGCAAGTGTTTAACAAATACCATAAAAAAACTAGACTTAGGAATCAATCAATCAATCAATCAATGGTACTTCTAGACTGTGAGCCCACTGTTGGGTAGGGACCGTCTCTATATGTTGCCAACTTGTACTTCCCAAGCGCTTAGTACAGTGCTCTGCACACAGTAAGTGCTCAATAAATACGATTGAATGAATGAATTTATTGAGCACCTCTGGTGTGTAGAGCACTGTACCAAGTGCTTATGAGGGTCCGATACAATAGAGTTGGTAGACATGATCCCTGCCATCGAGGAGCTTTCTTGAGTAAGGAATCAGTCCATCAGGGAAGAACCTTTTGGTTAGCAGGGGCCATTTCTAAGCGCTTAGTACAGTGCTCTGCACATAGTAAGCGCTCAATAAATACGATTGATGATTGAATCAATAAATTTATTGAATCAATAAATTCTCCAGTGGAGAATGGGGAGGCCAACGCCTCCACTGAGTTCACCAGCTCCATGCTTTCTGTAAGAGCACAGGACTGGGAATCAGAAGACCTGAGTTCTAATCCCTCCTCTGCCACCTGACTGCTGCGGGACTTAGGGAAAATCACTTCACTTCTCTGTGACTCGGTTACCTCATCGGTAACATGGGGATTAAATCCCCATGGCCAATCATCTTCGTTGTTAGGGATGGTATACGCTGCTTCTCTGTATTTATTCGGCACTTAGTATGTATAAAGCACTGTACTAAGTGCTTGGGAAAATGCAATACAACGGAATTAGCATTAGTTCCCTGCCCATAATGAGTTTACATTCTAAAAGGAGAGGCAGACATTAATATAAATAAATAAACTCCTAATAGCCAGCATTCTATATTTATATGGGCTTTGGAGTCAGAGGTCATGGGTTCAAATCCCAGCTCCGCCAACTGTCAGCTGTGTGACTTTGGGGAAGTCACTTAACTTCTCTGGGCCTCAGTTACCTCATCTGTAAAATGGGGATGAAGACTGTGAGCCCCCCATGGGACAACCTGATCACCTTGTAACCTCCCCAGCGCTTAGAACAGTGCTTTGCACATAGTACGTGCTTAATGCCATTATTATTAGTATTATTATTATTCAAAATACCACAATTATTAAGGGGAGAAACCGTGAAGGAAACACTCACCTCGCAAATCTTCTCCAAGGAAGGCACGAAGAAGTCGTCGCATACAATTGCCAGAGCGTAGAACATGTACATGGCCTGGAAAACAAAAGAAAACACCTGGAATTAGAGAGAGAAGGAGGAGGAGGAGGAATGGGGGAGGAGGAGGGGAAAGAGGAGAAGGAGGAGGGGGAGCAGAATGTCAATACGGTCTACAAATCCGAGGGAGCTCCTGAGCTCTAGAATGGAGCTCCGAGGGGAAAATGCTGATGGTCATCGAGGTACAAAGGTGCTGCCCAACCCCCAAACCCCAACTCTCCAGACGGAGGTGAGCTGCTGCATAGCTCCCTTTGGCAATGTGGATGGCAGAACCACTGAGGTAACATGAGGGATCCTTACGTAAATGATTGTCCTATATGAGACGTGTCCTCGGTGTCACAGAAAGTCAAAATCCATTTTTATTAGAAGAAGATCCAGGAACACAAAAATAATGGCCCAACCCTCCTCTATGCGTTGTGCCTTCTGGTTACCTCCATTAGGTATTTAATATAATAATAATAATGATGGCATTTGTTAAGCGCTTACTATGTGCAAAGCACTGTTCTAATCACTGGGGGGGGGGATACAATCAATCAATCAATCGTATTTGTTGAGCACTTACTGTGTGCAGAGCACTGTACTAAGCACTTGGGAAGTACAAGTTGGCAACATATAGAGACAGTCCCTACCCAACAGTGGGCTCACAGTCTAAAAGGGGGAGACAGAGAACAAAACCAAACATACTAACAAAATAAAATAAATAGAATAGATATGTACAAGTAAAATAAATAAATAAATAAATAGAGTAATAAATATGTACAAACATATATACATATATACATATACATATATACAAGGTGATCAGGTTGTCTCACGGGGGGCTCACAGTCTTAATCCCCATTTTACAGATGAGGTAACTGAGGCCCAGAGAAGTTAAGTGACTTGCCCAAAGTCACACAACTGACAATTGGCGGAGTCGAGATTTGAACCCATGACCTCTGACTCCAAAACCCGTGCTCCTTCCACTGAGCCACGCCGCATTTAGGGAGAAAACATATAATTAACTATAATTGAACCTATCCTGCCTTCCCTTAGTCATTAAATGTGAGAGGCTTTGATAAGCACAAAGTTCCAGTTGCCCCTCTCCTCAAGAGAAATAATGGGAAGAAGGTCAAATAAGAAAACAGACATGAAAGACACCTGATAGCTTTACAGCAAGAGCCATTTTCATTCCTCTCCTGCAGCAGACACTCTCTCTTTCTCTTTCTCTCTCTTTGTCTCTCTTTTCAGTTTCTATACTCCTTGAAAGTAGGGATCACATCTCTTGTTCTTCTTGTACTCCCTCATATGCTTAGCACAGTGCTCAGTGCCCGGAAAAATGCCAAATAAACACTCTACGTGAATGACTGAATTGTAAAAATACATCAACACCTAAAGCATTCGATTTTAGCCAATGAATAAAACACTGATCTTTCAAATTTCTTTTGGATTACATTCAAAATGGCAACAATGTTCTCTAGGTCAGTGGGATCGGTAAATGAAAGCCTCACTGAGGTTGGGGGCTCCCTAGGGGCAAACCTTCCATCCCCAAAGTGGGTCAGCTTGTTTCTTTCTCTCTCTGTTAGTTATCAGCAGGGCCTAGTGGAAAAAATGATATTTGTTTAGCGCTTCCCATACGTCAAACACTATTTTAAGCACTGGGGTAGATACAAGCTAATCAGGTTGGACACAGTCCTTTGTCCCACATGGGGCTCACAGTCTTAAGCCCCATTTTACAGACGAGGTAACTGAAACACAAAGAAGTTAAGTGACCTTCCCAAGGTCACACAGCAGTCAAGTGGCGGAGCTGGGACTAGAACTCAGCTCCTTCTGAATCCCAGGCCTGTGCTCTATCCACTAGGTCACGCTGAGAGCAGATGACCTGGGTTCCTACCCCACTCAACAATTGCTTTCTGTGTGACCTTGGGCAAGTCTTTGCCCCCTCCCTCCCTCTGCCCTAACCCCTTCCCCTCCCCTCAGCACTTGTGTATATTTGTATATATTCATTACTCTGTTTTATTAATAATAACAATAATGGCATTTATTAAGCTTTTATTACGTGCAAAGCACTGTTCTAAGCGCTGGGGAAGTTACAAGGTGATCAGGTTGTCCCACGGGGGGCTCACACTCTTAACCCCCATTTTCCAGATGAGGTAACTGAGGCCAAGAGAAGTGAAGTGACTTGCCCAAAGTCACACAGCTGACAAGTGGCGGAGCTGGGATTTGAACCCATGACCTCTGACTCCAAAGCCCATGCTCTTTCCACTGAGCCATGCTGCTTCTCATTAATGATGTGTATATAGCTAGAATTGTATTTATTCTGATGATATTGACAACTGTCTACTTGTTTTGTTGTCTGTCTCCCCCTTCTAGACTGTGAGCCTGTTGTTGGGTAGGGACCGTCTCTATATATTGCTGATTCGTGCTTCCCAAGCGCTTAGTATAGTGCTCTGCACACAGTAAGCGCTCAATAAATATGATTGAATGAATGAACGAATGAATTTAACTTCTCTGAGCCACAGTTTCTTCAATTATAAAATGGTGATGTAATACCTCTTCTCTCTCATACTTGGACTGTGAACCCCATGAGGGACAGGGACTGACCTAATTAATCTGTACCTATCCCAGCGCTTAAGACGGGGTTGACACAGAGTAAGCACTTAACAAATATCATAAAAAAGCAACAACAAAGGACAACTCCTTCTCTAGGGAAAATGGGTCTGGCCTCAAAGAAAATTTTCCAAAAACATTTTGGCCACATGACTTGCAGAGTGTGTGTGTGAGTGTGTTTGTGTGGGTATTTGTGATTGAACGGAGGAGATAAAACTGTCTCCCTGTTATAAAGTCACGGGTAACACATTACGTTTCTCAAAAGAATCTATAGCTTTGGCAACTTAAGGTTAGGAATGATTCTTCTTATCCTCCAGCAGAAAGTGTTTATATATCCAAGTGTTTGCGTCTGTATCTATTTCTCTGTCCTTCAGGATTGAAGATGATGCTACTAAAAATAAGTGACTGACACTCCCTTCCGCATTGTGTGCAATCAAGATTGCCCCCCACGAATCTCCTGTGTTTGTTACCCACCATGCCTGCAGCTGTTTAGGTTTCTCCCTCCAGTCCTTGCTCCTACAAAGTCATCCCATATCTAATTGCTAACTGCCAGACTGACCTGACCTCAGCTGCTGCTTAATTAATGGCATTTATTAAGCTCTTACTATGTGGAAAGCACTGTTCTAAGCGCGTTCTAAGCTCTGGGGAGTTTACAAGGTGATCAGGTTGTTCCACGGAGGGCTCACCATCTTCATCCCCATTTTACAGATGAGGTAATTGCGGCACAGAGAATAATAATAATAATGATGGCATTTATTAAGCGCTTACTATGTGCAAAGCACTGTTCTAAGTGCTGAAAAAATCTCCTGCGCCCAACGTGGGGCACGAACCCACGACCCTGAGACTAAAAGTCTCATGCTCTACCGACTGAGCTAGCCGGGCAAGTTAAGTTAAGCCGGGCAAGAGAAGTGAAGTGACTTGCCCAAAGTCACACAGCTGACAATTGGCGGAGCTGGGATTTGAACCCCTGACCTCTGACTCCAAAGCTTGGGCTGTTTCCACTGAGCCACACTGCTTCTCTTATTGTCTACTTCTCTGCCTGACTGTTGGAGATTTTGCCTTTCTTAAAAGAAAAAAATCATATCTGTAAAGCACTCACTATGCCCCAGACACTGCACTGAGCCCTTGGATTGATATGAGATAATTGGGTTGGACACAGTCCCTGTCCCACATTGGGCTCTCAGTCTTAATCCCTACTTTACAGATGAGGTAACTGAGGCCCAGAGAAGTGAAGTGCCACCCAAAGCCACCCAGCAGAAGAGTGGAGGAGCCGGGAATAGAACCCAGGTCCTCTGATTCCCAGACTTGTGGTCCTTCCACTAGGCAGCACAGCTTCATTTTGTCTTTAAAGTGTCTCTCCTCTCCACCCTGCTTATGATTATCCTATTTTAGCTCACCATCTAGCAGCTGCTTGGGCATTTTGTGGTCAGCTGTTGTCCTCAACTGTCCCACCCAGCAGAAGTGTGATGTCCCAAGCATTGTCGCACAGCTTGTGATCTGACTGCATTCATTGTCTGTGACTCTATAGCACTTTTGGATTTGCACCCTTTATTCACCCCTCCCTCAGCCCCACAGCACTTATATCTCCCCATTGTTGGGTAGGGACCATCTCTATATGTTGCCGATTTGTACATCCCAAGCGCTTAGTACAGTGCTCTACACTCAGTAAGCGCTCAATAAATACGATTGAATGAATCATCATCATCATCATCAATCGTATTTATTGAGCACTTACTATGTGCAGAGCACTGTACTAAGTGCTTGGGAAGTGCAAATTGGCAACATATAGAGTCAGTCCCTACCCAACAGTGGGCTCACAGTCTAAAAGGGGGGAGACAGAGAACAAAACCAAACATGCTAACAAAATAAATAACAAAATAAAATAAATAGAATAGATATGTACAAGTAAAATAAATAAATAAATAAATAGAGTAATAAATATGTACAAACATATATACATGTATACAGGTGAATGAATGAATGAATGAATGAATGAATGAATGAAAAACTGTAATTTATTTATTTACATTAATGCCTGTCTCCCCCTCTAGACTGTAAGCTCTTTTTGGGCAGGGAAGGTGTCTACTGACTCTGTTAGACTTTACTCTCCCAGGCACTTAGAAGAGTGCTCTGCACACTGTAAGCACTCAATAAATAGTGTTGCTTGACTGATCGACTGTATCCATTGTAAGCGCTTAGTACGGTGCTCTGCACACAGTAAGTGCTCAATAAATACGATCGAGTGAATCCAATCACTTGATGCTCCATATCGCGTGCCCATAATGTCATGGAACTGCTCTAGGAGTAGAGTGTGGTGTGCCTGCTAGGGTCAGGATTCACAGCCATAAAGAAGGATGGGCACTCTGTGCTGTGTAACTTCAATTTGGACCTCCACACACTGCTTTAATTCTATTTGTTCTGACGATTTGGACACCTGTCGACATGTTCTGTTTTGTTGTCCGTCTCCCCCTTCTAGACTGTAAGCCCGCTGTTGGGTAGGGACCATCTCTATATGTTGTCGACCTGGACTTCCCAAGTGCTTAGTCCAGTGCTCTGCATACGGTAAGCGCTCAATAAATACGATTGAATGAATATATCAATAGCCTTTTCGACTGGGTTTTCTAATCTTGCCTTGCCAAATTGGATAATGTGCTACTCGGGTAACAGAATTTAGCGACGGCATTCAGCTGTGTCACTAAAGTTGATCTTCTGTTACATATAGGGTTGGCGCGCACACACAAAAACACACCCCCCCCACACACATTCACACCCTCACCCACAGACATCTCCACACACCGAGACGTCTAGTGGGTTGAGCATTCTCTATAAATCAGGTTTTCTGCTGCTACTTATTGATCGGAATTGTGGGCCGGTTGATAAATCTGAACAAGCGCAGCCTCGGAGCTGCGATCAATAAACAAACCTGTCAGGCCTCCAGGCTGGGAAGTTAATTATTACTGCCATTAGTAATGGCAACGGCAAGTACTGCTCCGCAGCAAATGAAGTTCAATCAATAACCGATTGGAAAATCCCAGTAAGTTAATATAATGGATTGTACCGCGTAAGGACTAAACATGTGTGTGCGCGCCAACCCTTTACATAACAGAAGATCAACTTTAGTGACACGGAGCTTTAACATGTTGGTTAAAGCAACACGGTCCTTCCTGCCATCTCCGTTTCTGCCTCGTTAAGAATCGTCCCCGTCTGACTAGAATAGACAATCTTCCTTCTGGAGGAAGTGTAATTCACCCTGTTCATCACTCCTAACCTTTTAGAAAGAAAAATACAAAACAGTCTATTTCCACACCGCCCACCTCCTGCCCCTCAGAGCTCCTAACCCAGCCGGCCACCTTCAGAGGGAGAAGGAACCTTCGAAGGCTGCCTGCTTGGAAACTGCCCGTGTGCCTTGAGTTTGGAGGCGTTCACTCTGGAATTATCAACTGGAATTCCCACTCCATCCCAGGCATCATTTCCTGCTCATTCATTCATTCATTCAATCGTATTTATTGAGCGCTTACTGTGTGCAGAGCACTAAGCGCTTGGGAAGTACAAGTTGGCAACATATAGAGACGGTTCCTACCCAACAGCCTCACAGTCTAAAAGGGGGAGACAGACAACAAAACAAAACATATTAACAAAATAAAATAAATAGAATAGTAAGTATGTACAAGTAAAATAGAGTAATAAATATGTACAAGCATATTCATTCAATTCATTCAATCGTATTTAATTGGAGATGGCTTGGAGGGGGAGAAGCTCCGAACAAACGGGACGGTGACGGGGGAAAGCCTGGAATTTCTGGGGTTGGGGGTCCCAGGCTGAGGGGCGGGATGGGCTCTCCCTTTGTTCCCGGCAGGTGACCGCCCCGCCGACGCGGCTGCCCGGTGGGGACGGGATACTCTCCCAAGCGCTCAGTATAGTGCTCTGCATACAGTAAGCGCTCAATAAATATGATTGATTGAATGAATGAATGAGGGGGGCTCAGGGGTCATTTCCTGCACTGATGATCCCTCCTTCACTCATTACCTTTGCCAGCTTCAGTGCCAACCTTCACTGGGCAATGAAAGCGAAATCCCTGATGGGTTTGAACTCGTTAAAAGAGACCAGAGCCATGAGACGACAGGGTGTGGGCAACAGAGACCGGATTCGGGGCTGGATGACTGTTTTTTGGCTTCCAAAACAAGGGGTAGGCCAAGAATATATGCAACAGCTACGCAGGTAATGAGCATATGTTGCCAACTTGTACTTCCCAAGCGCTTAGTACAATGCTCTGCACACAGTAAGCGCTCAATAAATATGATTGAATGAATGGTGGAGGAATCATGGCCCAGTGGATAGAGCACAGGCCTGGAAGTTAGAAGGACCTGGGTTCTGATCCTGGCTCTGCCACTTTTCGGCTCTGTGACCTTGGGCAAATCACTTCACTTTTCTGGGCCTCGTGGACCTCATCTGGGAAATGGGGATTAAGGCCACGAGACCCATGTAGGTCAGGGACCGTGTCTAGCTATAGACTGTAAGCTCGTCGTGGGCAGGGAATGAGTCAGTTTATTGTTATAGTGTACTCTCCCCAGAGCTTAATACAGTGCTCCGCACACAGTAAATGTTTAATAAATGCAACTGAATGAATGAACTTGTATCTACCCGAGCGCTTATTACAGTGTCTGACACATTATTTATTATTATTATTATTGTTATGATGATGATGATGATGATGATGATGATGGCATTTGTTAAGCACTTACTATGTGCAAAGCACTGTTCTAAGCGTTGGGGAGGTTACAAGGTGGTCAGGTTGTCCTCCGGGAGGCTCACAGTCTTCATCCCCATTTTACAGATGAGATAGCTGAGTCCCGGAGAAGTTAAGTGACTTGCCCAAAGTCACACAACTGACAAGCAGCAGAGTGGGGATTTGAACCCATGACCTCTGACTCCCAAGCCAGGGCTCTTTCCACTGAGCCATGCTTCTCTTATGTGCCTTTGAGTCATTTCTGATTCATGGCGAGGCCACGGATATACTTCCTCCAGAACGTCCTGTCCTCTGACATAATCCACAACCTTTCTAAAAGTTCTTCTGTTATTGGTGTTATGGTCTCAATCCATCTCGCTGCTGGTCTGCCTCTTCCGCGTTTTCCCTGGACTTTTCCTAGCAATAGTGTCTTCTGAGAATTAGTTGTCCTGATGATGTGTCCAAAATATGCTAATCTAAGTCGAGTCATTTGGTCTTCCAAAGACCACTTTGGTTTTATTTGCTCTAAAATCCATTTGTTTGTTCTTTGGGCATTCATTCATTCAATCATATTTATTGAGCGCTTACCGTGTGCAGAGCACTGTACTAAGTGCTTGGGAAGTACAAGTTGGCAACATATAGAGACGGTCCCTACCCAACAGCGGGCTCACAGGCTAGAAGGGGGAGACAGACAACAAAACAAAACATATTAACAAAATAAAATAAATAGAATAAATATGAACAAGTAAAATCAATAGAGTAATAAATACATACAAACATATATACGGATATACATATATACAGGTGTTATGGGGAGGGGAATGAGGTAAGCCGGGGGGATGGGGAAGGAGGTGGGGGAGAGGAAATAAGGGGCTCAGTGTGGGAAGGCCTACTGGAGGAGGTGAGCTCTCAGTAGGGCTTTGAAGGGAGGAAGAGAGCTAGCTTGGTGGATGTGTGGAGGGAGGGCGTTCCAGGCCAGGGGGAGGACGTGGGCCGGGGGTCAACGGCGGGATGGGCGAGAACGAGGTATGGTGAGGAGGTGAGCAGCAGAGGAGTGGAGGGTGCGGGCTGGGCTTTAAAGTCCAGCACAATTCTGTCTCAGATGCACTGTTCACACCTTTTCTCTTTCCTGGAGTACCCTCCCCCTGGCCTGGAACGCCCTCCCTCCACACATCCGCCAAGCTAGCTCTCTTCCTCCCTTCAAAGCCCTACTGAGAACTCACCTCCTCCAGTAGGCCTTCCCACACTGAGCCCCCTATTTCTTCTCCCCCACCTCCTTCCCCATCCCCCCCGGCTTACCTCCTTCCCCTCCCCATAACACCTGTATATATGTATATCCGTATATATATGTTTGTACATATTTATTACTCTATTGATTTTACTTGTTCATATTTATTCTATTTATTTTATTTTGTTTCTCTTTCCTGGCGTGCTTAAGAGAAGCAGCGTGGCTCAGTGGAAAAGAGCACGGGCTTTGGAGTCAGAGGTCATGGGTTCAAATCCCGGCTCTGCCAATTGTCAGCTGTGTGACTTTGGGCAAGTCACTTAACTTCTCTGTGCCTCAGTTCCCTCATCTGGAAAATGGGGATTAAGACTGAGCCCCCCGTGGGACAACCTGATCACCTTGTAACCTCCTCAGCACTTAGAACAGTGCTTTGCACATAGCAAGCGCTTAATAAATGCCATCATTATTACCCTTCCCTTCCCGTCCCCTGCCACTGCCCTCCGCTCCACCAAACCATATCCCTCTCCCCCTTCAAAGCCCTCTTAAAAAAGTCACCTAGGACTTTTTTAACTCTACTAATTAGCTCTACTAATCCTCCACCTTCCTTGTCACATTACCTTGTAAGCCATCTTAAGGACTCCTAAGTAAGGGCTTGCTTTTTAATGAATTGCTCATTTCATCTCACTGTTCATTTACTGTTCACTGCCTGAATATTTGGCAACTTGGGCCTACAATTTTTGCTTATTCCCCAAGTACTTGGTAAGCCCAGTCCTGCAACAGGTGGGTTCTCACTTAACCTGCTTTAAGAACGATTTTTGTTGTTGTACTCTGGGCAGTCAGTGGCATTGGCAAAAGCCTTCTCCAACACCACATTTCAAAAGAATCGATGTTCTTTCTATCCCGTTGTTTCATCGTCCAGTTTTCGGATCCATACACGGCCACTACAAACACCACAGCGCTGACAATTTGCATTTTTGTGGCAATTGTTACATCTGCACATTTCTTGACTTTTTGCCTGGCACATATTTGCCCAAGGCCACACAGCAGACAAGTGGCAGAACCAGGATTTGAACCCATGACCTTCTGACTCTCAGGCCCGGGCTCTTTCCACCAGGTCATGCTGCTTCTCTAAAAATGGTATTTGATAAGCCTGGCACATAGCAAACAATTATCAAGTACCGTTTTTAGAGAAGTAGCATGACCTAGTGGAAAGAGCCCAAGGTGGGAGTCAGAAGGTCACGGGTTCTAATCCTGGTTCTGCCACTTGTCTGCTGTGTGGCCTTGGGCAAGTCACTTCACGTCTCTGTGCCTCAGTTACCTCACCTGTAAAACTGGGGATTGAGACTGTGAGCCCCACCTGAGACAGGGATTGTGTTCAACCCGATTTCCTTGTATCCACCCCAGTGCTCAATACAGTGCCTGGCACATAGTAAATGCTAAACTGTTATCATTATTATTATTAGAGCTTGGGACTGGGAGTCAGAAGGACCTGGATTCTAATCCCGGCTCTGGCGCTTGTCTGCTGTGTGATCTTGGGCAAGTCACTGACTTTCTCTGTGCCTCAGCTACCTCAGTTGTGAAATGAGGATGAAGACTGTGAGCCTTTTTAGCTGTATCCCACCCAGAACTCAGTACAGTGCCTGGCACATAATAATAATCATAACGATGGCATTTATTAAGCGTTTACTATGTGCAAAGCACTGTTCTAAGTGCTGGGGAGGTTACAAGGTGATCAGGTTGTCCCACATGAGGCTCACAGTCTTCGTCCCCATTTTACAGATGAGGTAACTGAGGCACAAAGAATAATAATAATAATGATGGCATTTATTAAGTGCTTACTATGTGCAAAGCACTGTTCTAAGCACTGGGAAGGTTACAAGGTGATCAGGTTGTCCCACATGGGGCTCACAGTCTTCATCCCCATTTTACAGATGAGGTAACTGAGGCACAGAGAAGTTAAGTGACTTGCCCAAAGTCACACAGCTGACAACTGGCGGAGCTGGGATTTGAACCCATGACCTTTGACTCCAAAGCCCGTGCTCTTTCCACTGAGCCACACTGCTTCTCTAGGTAAGCGCTTAACAAATACCATAATTACTAATTGCAGTATTTGTTAAGAGTGTATTACATGCCAAGCACTGGGCTCAAACTAGGGTAGAAACAACGGAAGAGTATCGAACACAGTCCCTATCCCACATGGGGTTCATAATCTTAGGGGGAGGGAGAACAGGTACCTTACCCCCATTTTACAGATAGGAAACTGAGGCCCAGACAGCTGAAATGACTTGTCCAAGGTCACACACAGGCAAGTGGCAGAGCCGGGATTGGAACCCTTACTCCTTACTTTCAGGCCTGTGCTCTTTCCCTCATCTATGATGTCACCCTGGGGGAAAGGCTCGGAATCTGGAATGTAAAGGTACTTAGACTACTGCTGACACTCATCACAGTCTTAATCCCCATTTTACAGATGAGGAAACTGAGGCCCAGAGAAGTGAAGTGACTTGCCCAAAGTCACACAGCTGACAATTGGCGGAGCTAGGATTTGAACCCATGACCTCTGACTCCCAAGCCTGGGCTCTTTCCACTGAGCCACGCTGCTTCATTGGCAAAATGAACAGAGTAGTAAATATGTACAAGTAGAATAAGTAGAGTAATAAATCTGTACAAACATTCATTCCTTCAATCCTATTCATTGAGCCAATGAGTGTCAGAAGGGTCATTTTTATTACAATCAATCAATCAATCAATCATATTTATTGAGCGCTTACTGTGTGCAGAGCACTGTACTAAGTGCTTGGGAAATACAAGTTGGCAACATATAGAGACAGTCCCTACCTAACAGTGGGCTCACAGTCTAGAAGGGGGAGACAGAGAACAAAACCAAACATACTAACAAAATAAAATAAATGGAATAGATATGTACAAGTCAAATAAATAAATAAATAGAGTAATGAATATGTACAAACATATATACATATATACAGGTGCAGTGGGGAAGGGAAGGCTAAAGCACCAGCTGCAGATTGCTGAACGCTTATTGGTGTTACCCCGCCCAAGGTCATAACCAAACAATGGAATGGAGTGGCATCTTTTGCACTCTGTGCCAGTGAATCAATCAATCAATCAATCAATCGTATTTATTGAGTGCTTATTGTGTGCAGAGCACTG
This sequence comes from Tachyglossus aculeatus, assembly GCF_015852505.1. NCBI lineage: Eukaryota > Metazoa > Chordata > Mammalia > Monotremata > Tachyglossidae > Tachyglossus > Tachyglossus aculeatus. Next base: position 105,164,459 of record NC_052066.1, on the reverse strand, counting down.
TATTAAGCGCTTGGGAAGTCCAAGTTGGCAACATATAGAGATGGTCCCTACCCAACAGGGGCTCACAGTCTAGAAGGGGGAGACAGAGCTGGAATCTAGGAGTTCTTGAATTTATGGACAACCTACAATGGTGGCTCCTGTCCTCAGTTGGAAAGGGGACTGCAACAATATAAATTTTAAAGCAACTCACATCCACAAAAAGCCTCAGGGCAGAGACTTCAATTCATTCACTCACATTTATTGAGCGCTCACTGTGTGCAGAACACTGTACTAGGCGCTTGGGAAATACAAGTCGGCAACATGTAGAGACAGTCCCTACCCAACAACGGGCTCACAGTCTAGAAATGTGGGGAGCAAAGCTCTCTCCTGTTTCATAATGAAATGCTGTTCATTTCGTCCAGTGACATGACATGCAAATTTGTGAAGCATTCCATATTTTTGCACATCCGCCAAGCTAGCTCTCTTCCTCCCTTCAAAGCTCTACTGAGAGCTCACCTCCTCCAGGAGGCCTTCCCACACTGAGCTCCCTTTTTCCTCTCCCCCTCCCCATCCCCCCCTGCCATACCTCCTTCCCCTCCCCACAGCACCTGTATATATGTTTGTACAGATTTATTACTCTATTCTACTTGTACATATTTACTACTGTATTTTGCCAATGAAGCAGCATGGCTCAGTGGAAAGAGCCCAGGCTTGGGAGTCAGAGGTCATGGGCTCAAATCCCAGCTCCGCCAATTGTCAGCTGTGTGACTTTGGGCAAGTCACCTCACTTCTCTGGGCCTCAGTTTCCTCATCTGTAAAATGGGGATTAAGACTGTGAGCCCCCCGTGGGACCACCTGATCACCTTGTAACCTCCCCAGCACTTAGAACAGTGCTTTGCACATAGCAACCACTTACTAAATGCCATTATTATTATTACTTCTCTATTATAGGTGAAGAGGCTTACACTTTCAATGCCCCACTTTTCTCCTCCAGTGACCTCCAGAACAGCAGGGGTGTTCAAATTAGCAGCAGGCATTTGGGAGGCAAAGGAAAAGACAACAGCCTCAAGCATTAAAGGAGGCAGGCAGGACAATGGGAATGGGATTCAGAGAAAGGAAATTGAGGTCAGTTACCAGGTGTGCCATGCTAAACCAGATCCTGGGAGGAATTCCAAGTGAAATCTAAGTCCAAGCTTCCTGCCCTTACGGTCCTTGCAGTCTAATGAGAGAAACAAGGAATAACGGGGCCCCAGTGAAGTCAGAGGTCAGGGGTTCAAATCCCCACTCGGCCATTTGTCAGCTGTGTGACTGGGCACGTCACTTAATCAATCAATCAATCAATCAATCGTATTTATTGAGCGCTTACTATGTGCAGAGCACTGTACTAAGCGCTTGGGAAGTACAAATTGGCATCACATAGAGACAGTCCCTACCCAACAGTGGGCTCACAGTCTAAAAGGGGGAGACAGAGAACAGAACCAAACATATCAACAAAATAAAATAAGTAGGATAGAAATGTACAAGTAAAATAAATAAATAAATAAATAAACTTCTCTGGGCCTCAGTTGCCTCATCTGTAAAATGGGGATTAAGACTGTGAGCCCCCCGTGGGGCAACCTGATCACCTTGTAACCTCCCCAGCACTTAGAACAGTGATTTGCACACAGTAAGTGCTTAATAAATGCCATCATTTTTATTTATTATTATTAAGACTAGAAGAGTACTGGGAACTCTCCAGGTGCGACCCTGAGAGGGGGCAAATGATGTACCAACTGTATATAAGGAAATCCTGTATTGTGTAGAGTTGAACTGGCCTTGACTGGTAGAGGAAACGCTGCCTGTCAACCACCGCTCTGGATTAAAGGAATCGCTAGTAGGAATAAACTTGTCTCTGACATATCCTTTTGAATACAACGCAGAGTCTGTGAGGTTTTCTTCAATACAGTCTAATGGGGGAGACAAAGATTGGGAGCCCAATGGAGATTTATCAGCTGGAGGGGTAGGAAATTCCTAAAGGGGTGGGAGAGGGGTGATGAGGTGTAATAATAATAAATAATAATAATAATAATGGCATTTATTAAGTGCTTACTATATGCAAAGCACTGTTCTAAGCACTGGGGAAGTTACAAGGCTTTGTGTAATAATAATAAATAATAATAATGGCATTTATTAGGTGCTTACTATGTGCAAAGCACTGTTCTAAGCGTTGGGGAGGTTACAAGGTGATCAGGTCATCCCAGGGGGTGGGGGGCTCATAGTTTCAATCCCCATTTTACAGATGAGGGAACTGAGGCCCAGAGAAGGAAGTGACTTGCCCAAAGTCACATAGCTGACAATTGGTGGAGCTGGGATTTGAACCCATGACCCCTGACTCCAAAGCCCAGGCTTTTTCCACTGAGCCACACTGCTTCTCTAGTTGTAGAGGCTCCAGGCTGCTCCCAGGAAGGTTGAAACCTACAAGTGAGTTGTTATTTATTTATTAAAATGGGGATGAAGGATGGGGAATGGGGATGTAATAAATGCTATTATTATTATTATGAAGACTGTGAGCCCCACGTGGGACAACCTGATTACCCTGTCTCTACCCCAGTGCTTAGAACAGTGCTTGCACATAGTAAGCACTTAACAAATACCATCATCATCATCATCATCATGGATTGTTGGCATTATTTCCAATAAGCAGTCTTTAGAGTGATGTTCATCGCACCTGCCCTTACATTTCTGAAAGGTGCTAGGGGCAGAAAGAGTCATCATGGGCATAATAATGTTAATAATAATAATGATAATAATGATTGTGGTGTTTGTTAAGCTCTTACTATGTGTCAAACAGTGTACTAAGTGCTGGGGTAGATGTGTGACTGTGGCCAAGTCACTTTACTTCTCTGTGCCTCAGTTACCTCATCAGTAAAATCGGGAGTAAAGACCGTGAGCCCCATTTGGGACACAGACCGTATCCAATCTGATTAGCTTATATCTATCCCAGCGCTTAGAACAGTACTTGGCTCATAGTAAGTGCTTAACAAACATCACTATTATTATTATTTTTATTAGTAGTAGCAGTAGTAAGATAATCGGGTTTCACATAAGGCTCACATTCTAAGTGGGAAGGAGCACAGATATTGAATCCCCATTTTTGCAGAAGAGGGAACTGAAGCACAGAGAAGTTAGGCAACTTGCCCATGGTCACCCAGCAGGTAAGGGGTGGAGCTGGGATGAGAACACAGGTTCTCTAACTCGAAAGTCCGTGCTTTTTCCTCCAGGCCATGCTGATTCCCTCGGGTTTGCTTTCTGGAAAAGCAACTTTCCATTGGAAGCAGCTGATGCTACATCCAGGGAAGGGATTCGCCACAAACAACCTGGTTTCTGAGTCCCAACCCTCGAGGGGTGATGGTGGAACTAAGGGATGAGGGAGCTGGTTACTTGTTAAGCCCTTATTATGTGCCAAGCACTGTTCTAACTGCTGGTGTAGATACGAGTTAATAATGATAGTAATAATAATAATAATTGGCATCTGTTAAGTGCTTACTATGTGCAAAACACTGTTCTAAGCACTGGGGGGAAACAAGGTGATCACGTTGTCCCACGTGGGGCTCACAGTCTTTATCCCCATCTTACAGATGAGGTAACTGAGGCTCAGAGAAGTTGTGACTTGCCCAAGGTCACACAGTAGAAATGTGGCAGAGCTGGGATTAGAACCCCTGACCTCTGACTCCCAAGCCCGGGCTCTTTCCACTGAGCCACACTGCTTCTCTAATCAGATTGGACACAGTCCCTGTCCCACATGGGGCTCACAGTCTCAATTCCTATTTCACAGATGAGGGAACTGAGGCACAGAGAAGTGAAGTGACTTGCCCAGGGCCACAGAGCAGACAAGTGGCAGAGCCCAGGCCCGTGCTCCTTCTGCTGGAGTAAACGCGGGGGTAAGGGGGATGGTGGGGGGAAGAAGAGGAGAGGGCTTTAACCTTGGCTAGCAGGGATTCCTGAGAAAATAAACCAAGCTCTCTTCTTGCCCCCTGGCTGTTTCCCTTTCAAAGTTAAAATAATCACATATGGCTCCGCTTCACTTTTCTAATTTTTCATTTCCATGACCAACTCTGGGGCGTAACAGCCTCACAGAGGCATGTTGTGCGGGCGAGTCCCAGTTCTGGCCCATAAGGAGACATCACCCGCTCGATGCCCTCTCCCTCCCCGGGTCAACCGGCAAGCCAACTGCCCGTCACCGGAGCACAAATCTGGGTAAGCGCATGAAGCGCTCTCTGGGCCCGGTGGATGGGAAACGGAGAAACCGAACGAGGCAAGAGAAGGGCACGTGAAGGGGGAAGAGTCAAATCCAAAGGAACGTCTACAGCAATAAATAAAAAATAATAAACCTCCTGGCTCTGAAAATCTCTTTCCTGATCCCAAGGCCAGCAGGAATGTTCAAGGTCTCTGCGAGCAATTCCCCGCTGAAAAAGTTCTCTGGGAGATGTCCAAATTAATAACCCAAACGCCAGGCATTAGAGCGGAGCGAACCACAATCATGGAAACTGTGGCTGGGATTGTCTTTCTGGGATTGGGAAAGAAATGAGCTAGAGTTCAGGTGATGTCCGCAGGGACCCGGGAAATTCCCCACCCCCACCTCTTTTTCTTCTCTCCCTCTCCTTTTTCCCACTCTCCCTCTCCCACCTCCTTTTTTTTTTCCCTCAGGACCCCAGGGGGACAGAGTTCTACCCTTGGATCAGAGTATCTGAGTTCTGGCCTCGGTGTAAATTTACTATATACATTTAGATTGACTCTCAATTACCCTCTTCGCAGTTTCTCATGTTGTAAAATAGAGTTGACATCAGAACATAATGATTATAATGATGGTATTTGTTAAACCCTTTTTATGTGCCAGGCTCTGTACTAAGCCCTGGGGTGGATGCAAGCAAATTGGGTTGGACATGGTCCCTGTTCCGTGTAGGGCTCACAGTCTCAATCCCTGTTTTATAGATGAGGTAACTGAAGCCCAGAGAAGTGACTTGCCTAAGGTCACACAGCAGACAAGTGGCGGAGCCAGGATTTGAACCCAAGTCCTTCTAACTCCCAGGCCCGTGCTCTATTCATTCATTCAATCGTATTTATTGAGCGCTGTGTGCAGAGCACTGTACTAAGCGCTTGGGAAGTACAAGTTGGCAACATATAGAGACGGTCCCTACCCAACAGTGGGCTCACAGTCACAGTCTCTATCCACTATGCAATGCTGCTTTTCTAACATGAAACCCTGAGACCAACAGAGTTAGGCGGTATGATTCATTCATTCATTCATTGTACTTATTGAGCACTTACTGTGTGCAGAACACTGCACTAAGTGTTTGGAAAGTACAATTCACCAACAAAAAGAGACAATCCCTGCCCACAACGGGCTCACAGTCTAGAAGACAGGCTCGCAGTCTCCTTACCCTCCAGGACTTTACAATCTAGTGGGGGAGACAATCACTAAAATAACTTAGGAGGAAGTTATGAGGAGGAAAGAAAAGGGGACATGGCTGTGTATACTCTTTCTCCATATGTATATGCATGTAGATGTGTACATATGTGTCTATATTTCTATATATGAGTTAGTGCTTAGGTAATAAGGCATGTTGGCATGGCTTAGTGGAAAGTCAGAGGTCGTGGGTTCTAATCCCAGCTCTGCCACTTACCAGCTGTGTCTGACTTTGGGTGACTCACTTAACTTTGACTCACTTTGGGTGAGTCACTTAACTTCTCTGTGCCTCAGTTACCTCATCTGTAAAATGGGGATTAAGGTAGTGAGCCCCACGTGGAACAACCTGATAACCTTTTATCTACCCTAGTGCTTCGAACAGTGCTTGGCACATAGTAAGCGCTTAACAAATTCATTCAATCATATTTATTGAGCATTTACTGTGTGCAGAGCACTGTACTAAGCACTTGGAAAGTACAATTCAGCAACAGATAGAGATGGTCCCTACCCGCCAACGGGCTCACAGTCTAGAAGGGGGAGACAGACAACAAAACAAATAGAATAGACAGGCATCAGTAGCATCAAAATTGATGAATAGAATTATAGATCTCTACACATCATTAATAAAATTAATAGAATAATAAATATGTGCAAATATGTACAAATGCTGTGGGACGGGGGTAGGGCAGAGGGAGGGAGTAGGGGCGATGGGGAGGGGAGGAGGAGCAGAGGAAAAGAGGGGTTCAGTCTGGGAAAGCCTCCTGGAGGAGGTGAGCACTCAGTAGGGCTTTGAAGGGTTGGGCAGATGTGAGGAGGGAGGGCATTCCAGCCCAGAGATGGGATGTGGGCCAGGGATAACAGTGGGACAGGCGAGAATGAGGCCCAGTGAGGAGGTTAGCAGCAGCAGAGGAGGAGAGGGTGCAGGCTGGGCTGGAGAAGGAGAGAAGGGAGGTGAGGTAGAAGGGGGAGAGGGGATGGACAGCTTTGAAGCCAATAGTGAGGAGTTTTCGCTTTATGCGAAGGTTGAGAGGCAACCACTGGAGATTTTTGAGGAGGGGGGTGACATGCCCAGAGCGTTTCTGTAGAAAGATAATCCGGGCAGCAGAGTTAAGTATAGACTGAAGCGGGGAGAGACAGGAGGTTGGGAGGTCAGAAAGGAGCCTAATGCAGTAATCCAGTCGGGATAGGATGAGTGATAACTGGAGATTTTTGAGGAGGGGGGTGACATGCCCAGAGCGTTTCTGTAGAAAGATAATCCAGGCAGCAGAGTGAAGTTTAGACTGAAGCAGGGAGAGACAGAAGGATGGGAGGTCAGAAAGGAGCCTAATGCAGTAATCCAGTCGGGATAGGATGAGTGATTGTACTAATGAGGTAGCGGTTTGGATGGAGAGGAAAGGGTGGATCTTGGTGATGTTGTGAAGGTGAGACTGGCAGGTTTTGGTGACGATTGGATGTGTGGGGTGAATGAGAGAGTGGAGCCAAGGATGACATGAAGGTACTACTATTATTATTATTATTATTATTATTATGTAAGATATGAACATAAGAGCTCCAGTTGGTGCAGAAAGGCTATTGGAGGTGGACATAATCTGGGAAAATTAGAAATTAATCAGGGAAGGCCTCCTGGAGGAAATGTACTTTCAGAAGGGCTTTGAACCAGATTTGAAGAGGGAATGAGTTTCTGGCTGAGGGAAGGACACGAGCAAGAGGTTGGCAGTGGAAAGGTTGAGAAAGAGGTGACTGAACTTTAACAGGGATGAAGAGCGTGACTGCAGTGTTTTGGGAGAAGAGAATACAAGTGGGAGGGAGAGAGTGCTGATTGATTGCCTGAAAGTCAGTGATCAGGGGTTTCTTGGAAAGAATCGGGAGCTGGTTATCCCCATGGATAATCATCTTCGTTGTTAGGGGTGGTACATCAAACAGTCCTGCCTTTCCCTTCTCTATGCCTAACTCTAACCACCAGGACTTGGCAACCTTATCCATTTGGTTCCACCGTAATGTGTGTTTCCAGTGTGACCAGAATGCAATTATGGGGACTGAGGCACATTCTCCAGGCAACACAAGCCTCAGCCAATCAATCATTCGATGGTATTTATTGAGCATTTAAGATTGAACTTATCTTACCGCCAGTTTTTGGAAAATTAATTTCTTTTCAGGTTGCTCAGAGACAGAGTAACCATTTTTCAATGGTAAATAATAATGGCATTTGTTAAGCGCTTACTATGTGCAGAGCACTGTTCTAAGCATTGGGGGGATACAAGGTGATCAAGTTGTCCCACGTGGGGCTCACAGTCTTAATCCCCATTTTACAGATGTGGTAACTGAGGCTCAACAGAGACTCACTGTTGCAGTGTCCCTGGACCCATTTGATGTCAAGTTGCTCTGTAAAAAGAGGTTCAACCACCTAGCAATGCAGGCAGTCAGAGAGTGAACTGGATGCATTAATAATAATTACCGATAATAAATAATTAATTATTAATTAATATTATATATTATTATGGTACTTATTAAGCACTTACTATGTGCGATGCACTGTTCACACTCTACTGAGTACAATACAACAGACTTAGCCAACATGTTTCCTGCCCACAATGAGCCTACGATCTAGAGGGGGAGACAGACATTAAAAGAAATAAAATCTATAGCATATAATTTAAAGATATCTACATAAATGCTGTGGAGTTGAGGGTGGGGTGAATATCAAAGACCCAAGGGTCACAGATCCAAATGCAGATAGGACACAGAAGGGAGAGGGAGCCGGGAAAAAGAGGGCTTAATTAGGGAAGGCCACCTGGAGGAGATGCGATCTCAATATTTTGAAGGTGGGGAGAATGGTGGTGTGGCATATATAATAATAATAATAATAACAATAATAATAATAATAATAATAATGGCATTTATTAAGCACTTTCTATGTGCAAAGCACTATTCTAAGCACTGGGGAGGTTACAAGGTGATCAGGATGTCCCACAGGGGTGCTCACAGCCTTCATCCCCATTTTCCAGATGAGGGAACTAAGGCACAAAGAAGTGAAGCGACTTGCCCAAAGTCACACAGCTGACGATTTGTGGAGCTGGGATTTGAACCCATGACCTCTGACTCCAAAGCCCGGGCTCTTCCCACGGAGCCACGCTGCTTCTCGCCAGCCACGCTGCTTCTCAGCCACGCTGCTATATGGAGCGGGCTAGGTTACACTGTACTAATCACCTGGGAGGGCACAACAGAAGTGAAACATAGGGTTTCTGACCTCAAGGATTTAATAATAATAATTATGGTATTTGTCTGTGAGCCCGCTGTTGGGTAGGAACCGTCTCTATATGTTGCCAACTTGTACTTCCCAAGCACTTAGTACAGTGCTCTGCACACAGTAAGGGCTCAATAAATACGACTGAATGAATGAATGTTAAGTACTTACTCTGTGCCAAGCACTGTTCTTAACACTGGGATAGATACAAGGTAATCAGGTTGGACACGGTCCCTGTTCCATATAGGGCTCACAGTCTTAATCCTCATTTTACAGATGAGATAGCTGAGGTGCAGAGAAGTGAAGTGACTTGGCCAAGGTCATATGGCAGGCCAGTGGCAGAACTAGGATTAGAACCCAGATCCTCTGACTCCCAAGCCCAGGCTCTTGTCACTAGGCCATGCTGCTTCTCTGAGTTTACAATTTAAGTTTCAGCCCGTCCCCTTAGCTTTACGAGATCTTTCTGGAATTTATCTTCATGGCATCTCACCACCCGGAGGAGCTCAGAGTCATCGGCAAAATTGAGATTTGACTGCACACTTCTTCTTCCAGATCATTTTTATGGAAGATTGAAGCAAAACCAAATTTGCACTGCTCCCTAGGGGACCCCACTCCTCCTCCCTCTTGAAAAGCGTTCTTGGGTTCCTAACTCTAAGGCAGACTTCTGGGCCAGAAACTCCCCTTCGCTCCCATGGAAATTCTGTTTTTGATTGGGGGACTGGGGCCACAGGAGGCTTTCTTTCCTGCTAGTCTGTCCTGCACAGATGGAAATATTCTTTCATGGTTCCATATCTGAAACTCAGAAGTTTCAGGCAATGGTAAGCTCAATTGAAAGATTTATTTTTAAGGTATCTGTTACGGGCTTACTGTGTGACAGGCACTAAGCTCTGGGGTAGATACAAGCTAATCAGGACACAGTCCATGTCCCACACGAGGCTCACGGTCTCAGTCCCCATTTTACAGATTAGGGAACGGAGGCACAGAGAAGTGAAGTGACTTGCCTAAGGTCACACAGCAGATGAGAGGCAAGCCAGGATTAGAACCCAGGTTCTTCTAAATCCCAGGCCCATGCTCTTTCCACTAGGCCATACTCTCCTTGGCTTCCATTCTGATGGCATGAGCAACAGATAACGTCATCCCTTTCAAACTTCTGCACTGGATCCCTCTCTCCTGAGCTATGTGCAGGGCCAGCCCATTTTGATTTTACAATACTGAAATCTCATTGCAAAAGGGCAGAGAGTTCCTTCTGCCTTTCATCGCCCAGTGGACAGAAAATGTGGTTCTCCCTGAAGAGATTAATTAATTTGAGACCTTTGAAAGCGTCATGAAGGGCCAAGCCCAAATCAGACAATGTTTTGGGAGCCCTAAGATTCCTCAAGGAAAGAAACTGAAAGCATAGATTGCACCTTGGGGCCTGAGGCATAAGAAGGCAAAATCTATAATTTGATGCAGCACTGAAAGGTGAGGTTTTCATTGCACCAAAGCCTAATATTTCCAAACCTGGTCTACATTGGCTTGTTTTCCGTCAGTCTGTCATATTTCTTGAGTGCTTACTGTGTGCAGAGCACCATACTAAGAACTTGGGAGAGTACAATATAACGTGTTTGGTGACCATTAGGGACATTCACCTTGGAAACTCAGTGAGGCTAGCTCACACTGATGAACTAATCTTACCCCAAGTCTTCAGAAAATTAATTTCTTTTCAGGTTCCTCAGAGACAGAGTAACCATTTAGCAATGGCAAATGCAAAACAGAGACTCACTTTTGCAGTATCCCTGGACCCATTTGATGTCAAGTTGTTCTGTAAGGAGAGATTCAACCATCTAACAAGGCAGGCAGTGGGAGAATGAGTTGGATGCATTATTATTATTATTATTATTATTATTATTATGGTATTTGTTAAGCACTCAATATGTTCTAAGTTCTATTCTAAGCACTGTTCTAAGTACTGGGGTAGATACAAGTTAATCAACTTGGACAGTCCCTGTCCAACATGGGGCTCACACTCTTATTCCCATTTACAATAATAATAATAATAATAATGATGATGGCATTTATTAAGCGCTTACTATGTTCAAAGCACTGTTCTAAGTGCTGGGGATTTACAAGGTGATCAGGCTATCCTACAGGGGGCTCACAGTCTTAATCCCCATTTTACAGATGAGGTAACTGAGGCCCAGAGAAGTGAAGTGACTTGCCCAAAGTCACACAGCTGACAATTGGCGGAGCCGGGATATGAACCCGTGACCTCTGACTCCAAAGCCCGGGCTCTTTCCACTGAGCCACGCTGCTTCATTGGCAAAATGAATAGAGTAGTAAATATGTACAAGTAGAATAAATAGATCAATCAATCAATCAATCAATCAATCAATCGTATTTATTGAGCGCTTACTATGTGCAGAGCACTGTACTAAGCGCTTGGGAAGTACAAATTGGCATCACATAGAGACAGTCCCTACCCAACAGTGGGCTCACAGTCTAAAAGGGGGAGACAGAGAACAGAACCAAACATACCAACAAAATAAAATAAGTAGGATAGAAATGTACAAGTAAAATAAATAAATAAATAGAGTAATAAATATGTACAACCATATATACATATATACAGGTGCTGTGGGGAAGGGAAGGAGGTAAGACGGGGGGATGGAGAGGGGGACGAGGGGGAGAGGAAGAAGGGGCTCAGTCTGGGAAGGCCTCCTGGAGGAGGTGAGCTCTCAGCAGGGCCTTGAAGGGAGGAAGAGAGCTAGCTTGGTGGAGGGGCAGAGGGAGGGCATTCCAGGCCCGGGGGATGACGCGGGTCGGGGGTCGACGGTGGGAGAGGCGAGAACGAGGCCCAGTGAGGAGGTTAGCGGCAGAGGAGCGGAGGGTGCTGTCCCTCCGCTACAATAGAGTAATAAATCTGTACAGCAGACCTTTGGTGGAGCCAGGATTAGAACCCAGGTCCTTCTAACTCCCAGGCCTGTGCTCTACCTACTAAGCCATGCTACTTCTACATTGAAGGGGGGGGGGGGCAGAAGGGGAAACTGAGCCCGTATCGGTTAATTCATTTTGGCAGATGCTGTGGAGAATGGAAGGGGGCTAGACTTGAATGGTAAAACTAGATGGCTGGGTTGCCCGGATTTCCCCCTCGCCCCCCTTCCCTCTTCCCAATTTAGGAGCGGGGGTATTTCCATCCTCTTCTGCACATTCCCTCCTATCCAACCCCCATCCAACACCCACTGAGGCTCAGCTCAGCCTCCCGAATATAGTGGGCAGGGAAAGTTTCTACCAACTCTGTAGTTGTATTATACTCTCCTGTATACTTAGTGCAGTGCTCTGCACTTGTACTTCCCAAGCACTTAGTACACTGCTCTGCACACAATAAGCACTCAATAAATACGACTGAATGAATGAATAGCACTCAGTAAATAATAATAATAATGATGATGGTATTGGTTAAGCGCTTATTAAGTGCCAAGCACTGAATAATAATAATGATGGCATTTGCTAAGTGCTTACTATGTGCCAAGCACTGTTCTAAGCACTGGGGTAGATACAAAGTAATCAGGTAGTCCCACGTGGGGCTCACAGTCTTCATCCCCGTTTTACAGATGAGGTCACTGAGGCACAGAGAAGTTAAGCGATTTATCCAAAGTCACACAGCTGGTAAATGGCAGAGCCGGAATTAGAACCCATGACCTCTGACTCTCAAGACCGGGCTCTTTCCCCCAAGCCACGCTGCTTCTCACCATTGATTGATTGATTCATCATGGCGCAGTAGACTCTGGACCACCGAAACAAGCATCCCTCAAGCCTTTCCCCTTCCCCCATTAGACTGTAAGCTTTTGGAGGGAGAGATATGGTCTCCTACTTTTATCGGAAGCTCCCGAATGCCAGGATAACACTCTGCATATAATGCTCTGAACACCAAAGGTATTTTGAATACAGCAGACTCCCAGTACGGGGCCCTTCATTAAGGGTATACTTATTATAGTGTTCTATATATGGGGAACAGGTATTCACTTCAGCGCTCTACAATCCCGGCTCCGCCACTTGTCAGCTGTGTGACTTTGGGCAAGTCACTTAACTTCTCTGGGCCTCAGTTACTTCATCTGGAAAATGGGGATTAAGACTGTGAGCCCCATGTGGGACAACCTAATTGCCTTGTATCTACCCCAGCGCTTAGAACAGTGCATGGCACATAGTAAGTGCTTAACAAATACCAACGTTATTATTATTATTACAAATAAAGTGCCCAGTGTGATGCTCAACCCACAGCAGGAGACCACTACATTTTCCTCTCCATGTAGTATGTGCTCAGTAAATACTGACGATACAGCAGAAATGAAACAGCACGGTCTAAGGGTCTGAGAGTCAAGAGAAACCGGGTTCCAGGCTCATAATAATAATAATAATGATGGCATTTATTAAGTGCTTACTATGTGTAAAGCACTGTTCTAAGCACTGGGGAGGTTACAAGGTGATCAGGTTGTCCCACGGGGGGCTCACAGTCTTAATCCCCATTTTACAGATGAGGTAACCGAGGCACAGAGAAGTTAAGTGACTTGCCCAAAGTCACACAGCTGACAGTTGGCGGAGCGGGGATCTCCGGCCGTCCCGTTTCTGGCTGTGTAACCTTGGGCAAATCACTCAGTTTCCTATCTGTACAAATGGGGATTCAATCCCTATTCTCCCTCCTACTTAGACGGGGAGCCCCATGTGGAACGGGGACAGTGTCAGACCTATCTTGCATCTACCCCACTGCTCAATATAGTTCTTGGCTCAGTGAAAAGTGCTTAACAAATCCATCCGTTATGATAAGGAGGAGGAGGGTGAGGAGGAGGATGAAGGCCAGGTTTCTTAATTCTGTTGGGATGGCCCACAACCCTATCCGCTTTCCCTATCCCTGATGGACCTCACAGGAGACACAGCTGGGAACCTGTGAGCTCAGCAGAACCTCAGGACTCAATGGCAGCTCGAGAAGCCGGACCATCCCCAAAGCAGCCCACGGCTGGTTCGTTTTCCCGGTTTCCTGCTCTTTAATGGGATGTGGAATAGGCAGGTCTTGCAGAAAGATTCCCAAGCATTCATTCAATCGTACTTATTGAGCATTTACTGTGTGCAGAACACTGTACTAAGTGCTTGGGAGAGTACCATACAATAACAGACACATTCCCTGTCCACAGTGAGCTCACAGTCTAGATGGTGCGACAGACATTAATTATAGATAAATAAATGAATATTTATTAGCATGAAGTGGGGCTGCCCAGCAGGCTGTCCCCACTCTCATTCATTCATTCATTCAATCGCATTTATTGAGTGCTTACTGTGTGCAGAGCACTGTACTAAGCACTTGGGAAGTACAAGTTTGCAACATAAACAATCCCCCCCACTTCCCCCCTACTGCCACACAGGATTTCCCTGGACAGGCTCAGGAAAGGCAAAGTTGTCACAGAAGGAGCAGGAGAGAAGTCTGAGGCAGCCCACAGCCTCCCCATCTTCTGTTCCCATTGACTTTTTTTTTTGATGGCATGTATTAAGTGCTTACTATGTGCAAAGCACTGTTCTAAGCTGGGGAGGTTACAAGGTGATCAGGTTGTCCCACGGGGGGCTCACAGTCTTCATCCCCATTTTACAGATGAGGGAACTGAGGCCTAGAGAAGTGAAGTGACTTGCCCAAAGTCACACAGCTGACAACTGGCAGAGCCGGCATTTGAACCTATGACCTCTGACTCCAAAGCCCGGGCTCTTTCCACTGAGCCACACTGACTTTTGACTGGGGCAAGACTTGCTCGCCAGACCTGCCAGCATTCTCCACCTAAAGTACTGGCAAGCTTGGGCCTCTAGACTGTGAGCCCACTGTTGGGTAGGGACTGTCTCTATAGCACTTAGTACAGTGCTCTGCACACAGTAAGCGCTCAATAAATACGATTGATGATGATGATGGACGGTCGGAGACACGGGCCCTGTCCAAGCTCTGCACTGACCCTCCGGCCTGGGCCTCTCCTCCCTCGCAGACACCCGGGAGGTCTTCCCCGGCCCGGCCCGGTTCCCCCAGACCACACCAGGTGGGCCCGAGGGTGTTACCACAGGCCGTTCGGCTCCGGTCACCGGAATCCTAGGTTTCAGACCTGCTCCTTGGCTCTGCGTTGGACTTGAAGAAACAAGAAACCAAACGCCTCCCTGCTGGACTGGAGTAGTTTCCATGACATAGGCTCGCCCCTAGGACCATTTTTCTGGGAGTTTGGAGCCAAAGTGGCTCTTTCGGAGGTCTGGGAGGGAAAAGCTAGCACGGAAAAGCATTAGCGGCTGCTTCTACAGCAGGACGAACCATGAGCCGGGGCAGCGGGAGGGCGGGAAACGCAGAGAGAATTGAATCAAGAAGACTGGAATGTCTCACAGCCTTTCTTTTTTTACCCCAATGGTATTTGTTAAGTAGTTTTTATGTGCCAGGCGCTGTACTAAGCACTGGGGTAGATACAAGCTAATCAGATTGGATGCAGTCTATGTTCCATGTGAGGGTCACAGTTTTGATCCCTATTTTACAGATCAATCAATCAATCAATCAATCAATCGTATTTATTGAGCGCTTACTATGTGCAGAGCACTGTACTAAGCGCTTGGGAAGTACAAATTGGCAACACATAGAGACAGTCCCTACCCAACAGTGGGCTCACAGTCTAAAAGGGGGAGACAGAGAACAGAACCAAACATACCAACAAAATAAAATAAATAGGATAGAAATGTACAAGTAAAATAAATAAATAAATAAATAGAGTAATAAATATGTACAACCATATATACATATACACAGGTGCTGTGGGGAAGGGAAGGAGGTAAGATGGGGGGGCATGGAGAGGGGAACGAGGGGGAGAGGAAGGAAGGGGCTCAGTCTGGGAAGGCCTCCTGGAGGAGGTGAGCTCTCAGCAGGGCCTTGAAGGGAGGAAGAGAGCTAGCTTGGCGGAGGGGCAGAGGGAGGGCATTCCAGGCCCGGGGGATGACGTGGGCCGGGGGTCGACGGCGGGACAGGCGAGAACGAGGTACGGTGAGGAGATTAGCGGTGGAGGAGCGGAGGTTGCGGGCTGGGCAGTAGAAGGAGAGAAGGGAGGTGAGGTAGGAGGGGGTGAGGTGATGGAGAGCCTTGAAGCCCAGGGTGAGGAGTTTCTGCAGATAATTCTGCAGATAATAGTTTCTACAGATAATTAACTGAGGCACAGAGAAGCCAAGTGACTTACCCAAGGTCACCCAGGAGATGAGTGGTGGAACAGGGATTAGAACCCAGGTTCTCTCACTCTCAGGCTGTGGTCTTTCCACTAGATCTATTCTGCTTCTTCTCTTCTAAAGGAAAAGTCTGCAGGCCCATGTGTCGATCAGTCGATCACATCGGTACTCTCCCAAGCACCTAAAACAATGATCTGCACCTTGTAGGTAAATAATAATAATTGTGGCATTTGTTAAGCACTTACTATGTGCCAGGCACTGTACTAAGTGCTGACGTGGATACAAGCAAATCGGGTTGGACTCAGTCCCTGTTCCGCAAAGGGCTCACGATCTTATTGCCCATTTTACAGATGACGTACAGGTGACGAGGTCACACAGCAAAGTGGCAGAGCTGGGATTTGAACCCATGACTTCATGACTCCCAGTCTCGTGTTCTAAACGCTACATCATGCTATGTGGCTCAGTGGAAAGAGCCCGGGCTTTGGAGTCAGAGGTCGTGGGTTCAAATCCCGACTCCGTCAACTGTCAGCTGTGTGACTTTGGGCAAGACACTTCACTTCTCTGGGCCTCAGTTCCCTCATCTGTAAAATGGGGATTAAGACTGTGAGCCCCACGTGGGACAACCTGATCACCTTGTAACCTCCCCAGCGCTTAGAACAGTGCTTTGCACTTAGTAAGCACTTAATAAATGCTATTATTATTATTATTACTATTATTATTATTATTATTATTATTAGGCTGCTTCCCCACACTACTGACTGTGCATGGTCAGTGATTCAGAACTGTTTCCAGGCCTCACAGGGCATGCCCAGTCTTCAGCTTGGAGAGGACATGCCCACATGAAAAGAGACTACAGGTAAAGATTCGGAGGGTCGGGGGAGGCGAAGGTAAGAGGTAAAACATCAGTTACACTGAAGCGGTCTCTGCCCGGATCCATCCCGGGTGAGATTAATTTGGGAGTGACGGCAGCTCAACTCCCGATATTTCCAAAACGTGCTCTGCAGACCGGGGCCCACAGGCTGCTTCGTCATGGAGGGGGCAGAGAGAGGAACGGAGAGAGGGGCCGGCTCTATTTTCCCTCCTTAATAATCGAAAAGAGCCAAGCTAATTAAATGCAAAATGGTCCGTGACTGCAGCACCGCGGGGAATGTAAAAATATACCCGCCAGGAAGTGCCCAAGCAGTCCAGACGGCCCACCCACGTGTGACCCATGCGCTCCCCGGTTTCTTCTCAGTAGACGCTGGCTTGGGCCCGCATGTCCCAGCAGAAGGCAAGACGTCAGGGGACACTGGCAGAACATTTCCTTTCTCATGTCTTCCCTCCAGGGGAACAGCTTTGAACCACTTTGCACTGGGGATGCGATTCCGGAGGCAGAGCCAAATCGCGGTTGGACAGACTCGGTGCCCGCCAAGCCACGGGCTGGACTGGCGGTTGAGCCAAGACCGTGGCCGGAGCGAGAGACCTGTTCCCCGCCTTCTCTGCAGCAAATCACCTGCCTGCAAATGCTCTGGCTCTGCCACTTGTCTGCTGTGTGACCTTGGGCAAGTCACCTCGCTTCTCTGTGCCTCCGTTGCCTCATCTGGAAATTGGGGATTCAGACTGTGAGCCCTGTCACCAATCTGTTCTCTTAGGCAATCTTAATTATTGAGCGCTTATTACGTTCAGAGCACTGAACCGTGGGGCTGTGCTGGTGGACTGGGGGGTAGGTGAGCAAAGGGAGCAAGTCAGGGTGATGCAGAAGGGAGTGGGAGAAGAAGAAAGTAGCGATTAGTCAGGGAAGGCCTTCTGGAAGAAATGTGCTTACGATACGGCTCTGAAGGTGGGGAGAGTAACTTCCTGTTGTCTATGAGGAGGGAGGGCATTCCAGGCCAGTGGACGGACTTGTCGGCAGCGAGACGGACAAGATGGAGGTACGATGAGAAGATTGGCATCAGTGGAGCGGAGTGTGCGGACTGGGTTGCAGTAAGAGAGTAGTGAGGTGAGGCAAGAGGGGGCAAGGTGATTGGCTGCTTTGTTCACACCCTCCGCTCCCCCTAAGCTCACTTCCTAACTATGCCTCGCTCTTGACTTTCCTGACACTGACCCATCACCCGTTCCTTTCCCCCAGCCTGAAATATCCCCTCCCAGCCAGACCACTGCGTTCCCTATCTTCACAGCCCTAGTAAAAGACCCCCTCATTGTATAAAGTAACTGAGGCACAGAGAAATTAAGTGACTTGCTCAAGATCACAGAGCAGACAAGTGGCAGAGCTAGGATTAGAGACTTCGAGGCCTGTGCTGTTTCCACTAGGCCACGCTATTTCTCGTGTAATAGAATAGAGCTCAATCAATCATATTTATTGAGCGCTTACTGTGTGCAGAGAACTCTATGAAGTGCTCAGGACAGTATAATATAACAATATAATAAGTACATTCTCTGCCCAGAGCGACCTTATAATCTAGAAGGGAGCTTTACAGTCCACAGTGGAACTCTAGAACTGAAATGCCTGTGATTCCTCTATAGGAGTCCCCCAGATTTGGGTCTGCTTGGCTCCTCCCACAACAGGCAAAGTCCTATTAAACCTGTTCATTTTCTCTTTTGAAAAGTGCATCCTGAATCAAATAGGCTCGCCTTTACTTCAGTTAAACCTGGAAACATGTTTTAGGCAAAGGGACCTTTGGCAACCAATCACTTTCAAAAATCAGTGGAAAATGAAGTCACTGAAAATCAATGAAAACCATCCTGCCAAACTCAGAACCGAGATTCCCAGATCCCCTTCGTTCAACCGCCCCCATTACTCTGTCAGCTGGTCGGAGTCTTCTTTTCTTCCCTGGCTGCAGCTTGTCCTGAACGTGACTTTAGGGGACTTTTATGGTTGTACTGACTTCTGATAAGGTCACCCAGAGGAGTTAAAAGGAAATTTCTCAGTGGTGCTGACAGGTTCTGTTGAAGGGAGTAAAGGTCTTTCTATGTACCCTGTCAAACTCCTCTGAGAAGCAGCCTCCTCCCAAACCCTTCTGAACTGTATTCTCTTTCCAATTAGTACCAGCAGTGCTCCTCCAGCATCCCAAAGGATACACCCATAATTCCCCGCAAGAGTAGCATATGCTGAAGCGCATCTCTTGTCACCTCAAAATCCTCCAACGGCTTCCCATTCCTCTTCGCATCAAAGAAAAACTCCTGACCTGGTTTTAAGGCCCTCAATCAACTCTCTTCTTTTTTTCTAATGGTTAAGTGCTTACTGTATGTTAAGAACTGTTTTAAGTGCTGGGGTAGATACAATTTTATCAGGTCGGAAACAGTCCCTGTCGCATATGGGGCTTACAGCCTAAGTAGGAGGGAGAAGAGGTATTGAATCTTCATTTTACAGTTGAGGAAACTGAGGCACAGAAAAGTTAAGTGACTTGCCTAAGGTCAGACAGCAGTCAAGTGGCAGAGCCAAGATTAGAGCGCAGGTCTTTCTGATTCCCAGGCCCATGTTTTACCCCTCAAGCCACGCTGCTTCCTCTTTCTTATATTGTTTCTTCTCCCATTTCATTACAGCTTTCCCTTTTCTTTCCTCTCAAGACAACCTATTTGCTGTGCCTTGTTCTTGTCTCTGCCATTTTCAACCTCTTCTACCCTTCCCCTGGAACAAACATCCCTTATCATTATTATTATTAATAGTAATGATGGTGATGATAATAATGACAATAATCGTTAAGCGCTTACTCTGTGCCAAGCACTGTAGTAAGCACTGGGTAGATCCAAGACACAACTCAGCCAGTCCCTGTTCCACAAGGGCTCACGGTCTATGGAGGAAGAAGAACAGGTAATGAATCCCCATTTTACAGATGAGGAAACTGAGGCCCAGAGAAGTTAAGTGACTTGCCCGAGGTCGCACAGCAGGCAAACAGCAGGCCTGACTACCAGTATAATAATGATAGCATTTAGTAAGTGCTTACTATGCGCAAAGCACTGTTCTAAGCGCTGGGAAGGTTACAAGGTGATCAGGTTGTCCGATGCGGGGGCTCACAGTCTTCATCCCCATTTTCCAGATGAGGGAAGTGAGGCCCAGAGAAGTGAAGTGACTTGCCCAAAGTCACCCAGCTGACAAGTGGTGGGGTCGAGATTTGAAGCCACGACCTCTGACTCCAAAGCCCGGGCTCTTTTCCACTGAGCCACGCCGCTTCTCTGAGCCACATCTGAGCCACAGCTGGAGGCTCCGAGGTCTTTAAGTTCGTTGTGGGCAGGGAACATGTGTATTTATTGTTGCACTGTACTCTTCCAAGTGCTTAGTACAATTCTCCACACACAGTAAGTGCTCAATAAATACCACTGAATGAATGAACAAATGAAGTCTCCACTAATCTGCTCACTGAGGGCAGGGAATAAGTCTGTTATATATTGTTTTATTGTACTCTCCCAAGCACTTAGTACAGTGTTCTGCTCACGGTATGCCCTCAATAAATAGGGCTGGCTGACTGATTGACTGACCTTTCTTTCCTCAGACGTCCCTTTCCCTTGTTCAGCTCCAAGATGCCATGCTCTGTTCCAGGAGGCCCTATTCTCTTCCCCCAAAACACCTCTGAGGTAGGAGAGGATTTCCAGTGAGAGGGAGAGGCTGGGCAAAGTGGGCATCTCTTCCGAGAGGGGCCCACAGCTGCACGCGTATGGGTTTTTCTAGTTCCTTCGGCCGCCTGGGGCCGGAGTCAAACGAGCAGCAGACAGATGAACGATTCCACCTCCTCCAAGCAGGGCCCGTGTGTCAAACACTTCAAAAAGCAGAGCACGAGGCAGTGTGGAGACCGCTGAAATTCTATATTTACAGAAAACTGGCACTGGGTAAATATCAAGCCGTGCTATTTACGTAGCGGCCCTTCCGCGATGCCTTCCACGCTCTAGTAATTATCACCCTTGCGAACCAAAGGATTCCAGAGCCCGGGACAAGGTGGGCAAGCGCCCACAGAGCCGAGGGAGCCCACCAGAGGATGGGGGGAGGGCCACGGCACCCTCCTTGATGCTGTTCCAACCAGGAAGCGGCGTGGCCTAGTGGGAAGACCTGGGAACCAGAGGACCTGGGTTCTAACCCGGCTCTGTCATTTGCCAGCTGGATGACCTTGGGCAACTCACTTCATTTCTCTGTGCCTCCAGTTTTCTCAACTGCAAATGGAGATTCCAGCCCTGTTCTTCCGTCTACTTAGACTGTGAGTCCCCCACGTGGGGCAGGGACTGTATCTGGCCTAATTATCTTGTATCTACCCCAGTGCTTAGAACAGCGCACGGCACATAGTAAGTGCTTAACAAATGCCACAAAGAAGAAGGGTATTCGCAGAGGCAGGAGAGCAGCCAGCCAGCCTGTGCCTTCCAAAGTGGGTACTTGAGCTCAGACGACAGTCCACTTTATCCCCAGGGTCACAGGACATGGGGCACCTCGGGGGAGAGCTGAGAGACAAAAAGGTCTCCAGACCACCCCAGGTTCACGTTACTTCCTGGTCTGGGGGAAGAAGGGAAGGTTTAAGCTCAAGGCCAAGACCTCTGGCTGAATGTTGAAATGGTCTCCCTCCTCTCCTCTAAACCTACTGCTATTTATAGAATCTTAAAGCTGGACTGGACCAACGGCCTTGAGAGAAATCCCACATAGGAAGCCAACCGCTCGATTTTTTCCTGGGATCCAGCAGGGCAGATGAACCAAATTATTGGGAAGATCAGTTGGAGTTTATCCGGGCTCCAGCAGCCTACAAGGTGGTCAAGACTGTAAGTAAGTTCGTAACAGGCAGGGAACATGTCCACTAATTCTGTCATATTATACTCTCCCAAGTGCTTACTACAGCAATGTGGCCTAGTGAGAAGAGCACGGGCCTGGTTTCTCATCTCAGCTCTGCCACTTTCTGCTGTGTGACCTTGGGGAAGTTACTTAACTTCTCTGTGCCTCAGTACCCTCATCTCCAACAAGGGGATTCAATACCTGTGCTCCTCCCTACTTAGACTGTGAGACCCATGTGGGACCTGGGTATCATATACTTATCCCAGCGCTTAGTACTGGCACATAGTACGCCTTTTACAAATATTATTATTATTATTACAGGGCTCTGTACAGAATAAGTGCTAACTAAATACAATTGATTGAAATTTGGGAAGAACATCCATTCCTGGAAAATGTTGGCTCTGCCGGCTTCTAGAGAGGGAGCACCAGGCGAGGTGGAAAAGGAGGACATCGATCACACTGATCTTCCAAACTTTAAAGAAGTCCAGATCAAAGTGAGTTTGAAGTTTGGGCAAAGGTCCGACCACGTTGGTTCTTCTGTTAGCTAAATTTGGGTCAAAGACCCGGGCAAACTGCAGCACCTGCCAGATTGGCATATCTGCCTAATGTCATATTCCTCAAGCCACTGGCACTCACACCGCACTCCACTGGTTTAGAATTTCATTCATTCAATCATATTTATTGAGCGCTTACTGTGTGCAGAGCACTGTACTAAGCGCTTGGGAAGTACAAGTCAGCAACATATAGAGACATTCCCTACCCAACAACGGACTCACAATCTAGAAGGAGCAGCTTGGAGGAGTAGCTTGGCTCAGTGGAAAGAGCAGCGGCTTTGGAGTCCGAGGTCATGTGTTCGAATCCCTGCTCTGCCACATGTCTGTTGTGTGACCTTGGGCAAGTCACTTAACTTCGCTGAACCTTAGTTCCCTCATTTGTAAAATGGGGATTAAGACTGTGAGCCCCACGTGGGACAACCTGATCACCTTGTATCCCCCCCAGCGCTTAGAACAGTGCTTTGCACATAGTAAGCGCTTAACAAATGCCATAGTAATAATAATAATAATAATAATAGAAGGGGGAGACAGATAACAAAACAAAACATGTGGACAGGTGTCAAGTCATCAGAATAAACAGAAATAAAGCTAGATGTACATCATTAACAAAATAAATAGAATAGTCTTCAACTATGCCTTGCCAACGTTCCTTTAGGGCTGGATTTTGGCTTCAGCCTGAACCTACGTTTTGGAGAAGAACCAGTAAAATACCAAATGTCCCGGGAAGTCTCCAGGTGACAGATCTGGCATGCCAGGTGCTAGGACTTCTTGAGATCAGACCCGGCAGGGGAAAATGTTTACCGAGGATAAAACCCGGGAGCTTCGACATTTACCGAGTCGAAAGTCGGGAAGAACGAGCCGTGTAAATACGTTCGACAAATAAGAGGAACACCGGGCCTCCTCAGCAAGCCTTGCAGGCACCCTGTTTCCGTAGGGATATAATTCGCTTCTAAACGTTTGGCCTGTTTATCTTTACTGGTGGGAGGGCAAGGGGTTGACCGCGTCGGACCGATAATGGTGGTGGAGCACCAAAGGATGAAAAGGAGGCAGCTGATGAATTATTTCATTTGGTCTTTTCTGAGAAAGATTTTAAAGGGATTCCCACACCTACGTGTTCCTTTGCAGCACACAGGCTACAGAAACGGCATCACGCTGTTGGTGCCACCTACGACAGCGTTCAGACCAAACTTATAAGCTAGATGTGAATGCATCACCTGGATTGAACGGCATTGAGAGTTCTGAAGGAATTTGGAAAGGAGACCGTCACCTCTATGCAGATGACTTCCAAATCTCAGTGGAAAGAGCGCGGGCTTGGAAGTCAGAGGTCATGGGTTCTAATCCTGGCTCCGCCACTCATCAGCTGTGTGACTTTGGGCATGTCACTTAACTTCTCTGTGCCTCAGTTACCTCATCTGGAAAATGGAGATTAAGACTGTGGGCCCCATGTGGAACAACCTGATTACCTTGTATCTCCCCCAGCGCTTAGAACAGTGCTTGGCACATAGTAAGAACTTAACAAATACTGAAATTATTATTATTATTATTATTAAATCTACCTTTCCAACCTTCACCTCTCTCCTTCTCTGTAGTCTCCTATCTGCTGCCTTCAAGACATCTCCACTTGGTTGTCCCACCTCAAACTTAACATAACAAAAACAGAATTCCTCATCTTCCCACCCAAATCCTGTCCTCGCCATGACTCTCCCGTCACTGTAGACAACAGCACCATCCTCTCTGTCTCACGAGCCCATAACCTTGGAACTATCTTCAACTCCCCTCTCTCAATCAACCCATATATTCAATGTCATCAACCTTCAGAACATCTCTAGAATCAGCCCCTTTTTCTCCATGCAAACTGCCACCACGTTGGTCCAAATGCTTACCATATACCACCTCAAATACAGTATCAGCCTCTTCACTTACCTCCCTCCCTTCTTCATCATCATCATCAATCATATTTATTGAGCACTTACTATGTGCAGAGCACTGTACTAAGTGCTTGGGAAGTACAAATTGGCAACATATAGAGACAGTCCCTACCCAACAGTGGCCTCACAGTCTAAAAGTGGGCTCACAGTCTTCCTTTCCCTTCTCCAGCCCAGGCTTCACTCTGCTGTCCGGCTTATATTTCTAAATATATTGCTCTGCGTACATCTCCACAACAACTCCAAAACCCCCAGTGGTTGCCCATCTATCTCCATATCAAGCAGAAACCCCTCTCCATTGTTTCTAAGGCATTCAGTCAGTTTCTCTCCTCTACTGATCCTCTCTCCTCTTCCATTACAACCCGGCCCACACATTTGGCTCTTCAGACACCAATCTACATCTGTGTCTCGATCTCATATCTCATGCTGTTGACTCACTGTCAGGTCCATCCCTCTCTCTAGAACTCCCTCACCCTTAATATGACAGACCACCACCCCTCCGGTCTTCAAAGCCCTACTAAAATCATATCCCCTTCAGGAAGCCTTCCCTGACTAACCTCTCAACTCCCCAAACTAGTCTTCCTTTCTGCGTCACCTTTGGATTTGATTTCACACACCCTTTCATACTAATCCCACCCCCTTAGCACTTACGATCGTATCTCGATGGTCTGTTGCTTCCCTTATCTGAAATTTATTTGAATGTCTGTCTTCCCAGCTAGATTGTAAGCTCACTGAAGGCAGAGATCCTGTCACCCAACTCTACTGAACTCTGTGGCTCTACACACATAAGCACTCAATAAATACTATTGATTGTTTGGCAGGAAACCGCAGTACTCTGGTCATAGAGGAGCAGCATGGCTTAGTGGAAAGAGCATGGGCTTGGGTGCCAGAGGTCATGGGTTCTAATCCCGACTCGGCCACATGACCGCTGTCTGACCTTGGGCTAGTCACTTAACTTCTCTGAGCCTCAGTTACCTCATCTGTAAAATGGGGATTAAGACTGTGAGCCCCACGTGGGACAACCTGGTCACCTTGTATCCCCGCCAGCGCTTAGAACAGTGCTTTGCACATAGTGAGCGCTTAACAAATGCCATCATCATCATCATCATCATAGTGGGCATGCAGTAGAGAGATCTGCAAGCAGTAGGAGCCCATCGCTGTTCCCTAAACAGCATAGAAGCAGCATGGCTTAATGGAAAAAGCCCAGGCTTGGGAGTCCAAGGTCATGGGTTCTAATCCCCGCTCCACCACTTGTCAGCTGTGTGACTTTGGGCAGGTCACTTCACTTCTCTGTGCCTCAGTTACCTCATCTGTAAAGTGGGGATTAAGACTGTGAGCCCCATATGGGACAACCTGATTGCCTTGTATCCCCCAGCGCTTAGAACAGTGCTATGCACATAGCAAACGCTTAACAAATACCATCTTAAACACATAAGCACTCAGTACAATGCTCTGCACACAAGAGTCACCATGCACATAGGAGATACCTAGGACAATGTGTCTTTTTATTGTTGTATTGTACTCTCCCCAGTGCTTAGCACAGTAAGCGCGCAATAAATACAACTGACTGACTGACTAGCCAGTATAGTAAAGTGATGCTTACCACTATTAATTCTGCTAGTCATTTCCAAGTTTCTCTCCACCAAAAGCTTCCATTCAGAAATCACTTATTTCACAAACTGAGGAAGTACTAGGCATGCCCATCATAAGGAAAACTTTTCCCCTCGAGTCTGTAAGCTCCTTGTGGGCAGGAAACATATCTACCTACTCCACTGTACTGTACTCTCCCAAATGTTTAGGGCAGTGCTCTGCACACAGTAAGCACTCAGTAAATACCATCAATCGATGCCATCCTTCCTGAAACAAAACTACTACCAAAGAATGTGAATCAATGAAATATGGTCAACGGAAAGGCTTTAAGATGACGTCTTGTGTATGAGAGTGTGTCTGCGTGTTTTATGTTCTCTTTAGAGGAGAAGCATGGCCTAGTGAATAGAGCATAGAATTGGGAGTCAAAACACCTGGGTACTAATCTCAGCTCTGCTACTTGCCTGCTCTGTGATTTTGGGTCACTTAGCGCTCTATGCCTCAGTTTCCTCACCTGTAAGATGGGAATTCAATACCCTTTCTCCCTCCCTCTTAGACTGTGAGCTCCATGTCGGAGAGGGACATCGAATTGTATTGTAGACATCCCAACACTAGGTGTAGAGCTCGGCACATAGTATACGCTGAACAAATACCACAATTATTATTACACTCAACCCAACATATCCTCACTCACAAGGGGGTGGTAAAAATCAAATCCAGGTGGTAAGCACTGATTGTGCAGTCTTCTTTTAAAAGGCGAAATGCAGATCACGCAGACACTGAAGAGTGTTTTATTTCTGCTCAGATTTGACCGTCCCTTGAATCCAGTGCTTAGAACAGTGCTTTGTACATAGTAAGTGCTTAATAAA
Source organism: Tachyglossus aculeatus (assembly GCF_015852505.1). NCBI lineage: Eukaryota > Metazoa > Chordata > Mammalia > Monotremata > Tachyglossidae > Tachyglossus > Tachyglossus aculeatus. Next base: position 105,137,930 of record NC_052066.1, on the reverse strand, counting down.
TGTCATTATTATTATTATTACTTACTCAGCCCATCCTGGTTTGAGATTTTTTTTTTTTAATTTGGGGGATTTGATGCTGCTTTTATCGGAAGGAATAACAGGAATCCAGGGTTCCATCCCTTGCAATTAGGCAATCCATTATTGGCAGGAAAACTGAGGTGACTTGGCCCCGGATAGACATCTGAGCAAGCCATGACCGTGGGGATGGTATGAACAACCTGGATCCGGGCAGCTCAGCAAGCCAGCACCAATGCAAAAATTCCTCCGAGTTGGGAAGCAGAGCTTCTTCTCTCTTATTAGAAAACAGATTAATTATAAAGTAATTTCTCTGCCAGGGATGTTTGCTCAGGACATTGATCCTGGCTGATATATCAAGCTCCACCACTTGTCTGCTGTGTGACTTTGGACAAGTCACTTCACTTCTCTATGTCTCAGTTACATCATCTAAAAAAAAAAGGGGATTGAGATTGGGAGCCCCACGTGGGACGGGGCAGAGTTCAACCTGATTTGCTTGTGTCCACCCCAGCACCTAGTGGCTCAGTGGAAAGAGCCCGGGGTTTGGAGTCAGAGGTCATGGGTTCAAATCCCAGCTCCGCCAACTGTCAGCTGGGTGACTCTGGGCAGGTCACTTAACTTCTCTGTGCCTCAGTTACCTCATCTGGAAAATGGGAATTAAGACTGTGAGCCCCCCGTGGGACAACCTGATCACCTTGTAACCTCCCCAGCGCTTAGAACAGTGCTTTGCACATAGTAAGTGCTTAACAAATACCATCATTATTATTATTATTACGGTAAGTACGTAACAAATACCATAATAATAATAATAATAATAATAATAATAATAATGAAATATTGTGACTACTATGGATTTCTCTAACACAGCGCTGGACAGCTCTCATCTGCTTGGGAACACAGAAAACACAGGACGGGGTGCCTTGTTTTCGGGTGAAGTTATCTTAATCAGTATCTACAGAGAGAGACTGGGACACTCTCAGGTTACAGATATGGATAAGTTCAGTAAGCTCTGGAAGTGGCTTTCTGGGAAGCAGTCAATGAAATGCAGAAATTGTGCCTGCTGTGGAAAATAGTTATCAGTGGAAATAAACCCATTTGGGCCTTGGCTGAGCCCACTCGACTAGGGTCTCCGAGGGTCTATGCCCCTGGGATCGTCCAACTCCATGAACCAGGATTGATCCTGGGAAATGTCGGACCTGGGGTCGGTCCCATGAAGAGGGACCAATTGTCGAAAGGAAATGGAATTCATTCAATCAATCAATCGTATTTATTGAGCACTTGCTGTGTGCAGAGCACTGTACTAAGCGCTTGGGAAGTACAAGTTGGCAACAACAGCAGTTGCGAATAGCAGGTTTACCCTTAAACTCCTTTCCCCTGGACCACAACTCCGGAATCATCGGTTTCCCCACTAGAGTATAAACTCTCTGTGGACAGAGAATGCGTCATTGTCTTATTTTCTACCTCTCAAGCACTTGTGTGCAATCTATAAATACCAATCCGCCTTCCACAACTGACCGGGTCTTATTCTAAGGTTCACTAGGATCTCAAAGGTGGGAAGCAGCATGGCATAGTGGATAGAGCATGGGCCCAGGAGTCAAAAGGTCATGGGCTCTAATCCCGTCTCTGCCACTTGTCTCCTGTGTGGCGTGGGGCAAGTCACTTCACTTCTCTGTGCCTGTTACCTCATCTGTAAAATGGGGATTGAAACTGTGAGCCCCACGTGGGACAGGGACTGTGTCCAATCCGATTTGCTTGTGTCCACCCCAGCGCTTAGTACAGTGCCTGGCACATAGTAAGTGCTTAACAAATGCCACCTGGGCATTGACCTTGGCAATAGCCCCAATTCACCCCTGTTTCAAGGGATGATTCCAGTTTGTGGCAAGGGGGAGTTGATTGGAAACTGACTCTAGATGATGGAAGAATTACAGTGTCAATGCGGTGGTTTATGCAATGTTTCAGATTACAGCCCGTCATTCAGGGTCACCCCTGAAAACACATACAGAAATACATAGACGCACAGACGCACACACCGCTCTTCATTTGAAATCCATAGCAGAGAGAAGAGAAATCTTGTCTCTCCCATCATCATCATCATCAATCGTATTTATTGAGCGCTTACTATGTGCAGAGCACTGTACTAAGCGCTTGGGAAGTACAAATTGACAACATATAGAGACAGTCCCTACCCAACAGTGGGCTCACAGTCTAAAAGACCAGTTGCCCATCAGGCAGATAGGCATCTAACTGAGATGGGTTGGCTACCATTCTCTGCTACCATTCAACATTCTCTGCTACTCTCCCATCCTTCCCAGCGGTATCCTCAGAGGAACTCTCCTCCCTCCTCTCAAGTGCTACTCCGGCCACCTGTGCTTCTGACCCCATTCCCTCTCATCTTATGAAATCTCTCGCTCCATCCCTTCTCCCCTCCTTAACTTCCATCTTCAACCGCTCACTCTCCACTGGTTCCTTCCCCTCTGCCTTCAAACATGCCCATGTCTCTCCCATCCTAAAAAAACCCTCTCTTGACCCCACCTCACCTTCTAGTTATCGTCCCATATCCCTCCTACCATTCCTTTCCAAACTTCTTGAACGAGTTGTCTACACTCGCTGCCTAGAATTCCTCAACAACAACTCTCTCCTCGACCCCCTCCAGTCTGGCTTCCGTCCCCTTCATTCCACGGAAACTGCACTCTCAAAGGTCACCAATGACCTCCTGCTTGCCAAATCCAACGGCTCATACTCTGTCCTAATCCTCCTCGACCTCTCAGCTGCCTTTGACACTGTGGACCACCCCCTTCTCCTCAACACGTTATCTGACCTTGGCTTCACAGACTCCGTCCTCTCCTGGTTCTCCTCTTATCTCTCCGGTCGTTCTTTCTCACTCTCTTTTGCAGGCTCCTCCTCCCCCTCCCATCCTCTTACTGTGGGAGTTCCCCAAGGTTCAGTGCTTGGTCCCCTTCTGTTCTCAATCTACACTCACTCCCTTGGTGACCTCATTCGCTCCCACGGCTTCAACTATCACCTCTACGCTGATGACACCCAGATCTACATCTCTGCCCCTGCTCTCTCCCCCTCCCTCCAGGCTCGCATCTCCTCCTGCCTTCAGGACATCTCCATCTGGATGTCCGCCCGCCACCTAAAGCTCAACATGTCGAAGACTGAGCTCCTTGTCTTCCCTCCCAAACCTTGTCCTCTCCCTGACTTTCCCATCTCTGTTGACGGCACTACCATCCTTCCCGTCTCACAAGCCCACAACCTTGGTGTCATCCTCGACTCCGCTCTCTCATTCACCCCTCACATCCAAGCCGTCACCAAAACCTGCCGGTCTCAGCTCCGCGACATTGCCAAGATCCGCCCTTTCCTCTCCATCCAAACCGCTACCCTGCTCATTCAAGCTCTCATCCTATCCCGTCTGGACTACTGCACTAGCCTTCTCTCGGATCTCCCATCCTCGTGTCTCTCTCCACTTCAATCCATACTTCATGCTGCTGCCCGGATTATCTTTGTCCAGAAACGCTCTGGACATATTACTCCCCTCCTCAAAAACCTCCAATGGCTACCGATCAATCTGCGCATCAGGCAGAAACTCCTCACCCTGGGCTTCAAGGCTGTCCATCACCTCGCCCCCTCCTACCTCACCTCCCTTCTCTCCTTCTACTGCCCAGCCCGCACCCTCCGCTCCTCCACCACTAATCTCCTCACTGTACCTCGCTCTCGCCTGTCCCGCCATCGACCCCCGGCCCACGTCCTCCCCCGGCCCCGGAATGCCCTTCCTCTGCCCATCCGCCAAGCTAGCTCTCTTCCTCCCTTCAAGGCCCTGCTGAGAGCTCACCTCCTCCAGGAGGCCTTCCCAGACTGAGCCCCTTCTTTCCTCTCCCCCTCGTCCCCCTCTCCATCCCCGTCTTACCTCCTTCCCTTCCCCACAGCACCTGTATATATGTATATATGGTTGTACATATTTATTACTCTGTTTATTTATTTATTTATTTATTTTACTTGTACATTTCTATCCTACTTATTTTATTTTGTTGGTATGTTTGGTTCTGTTCTCTGTCTCCCCCTTTTAGACTGTGAGCCCACTATCAGGTAGGGACTGTATGTATGTGATGCCAATTTGTACTTCCCAAGCGCTTAGTACAGTGCTCTGCACATAGTAAGCACTCAATAAATACGATTGATTGATTGATTGACTGATTCTGCTTTGGAGTCAGTGGGTGGGATTAGATAATTCAGGATTTGTTCATCCATTGCTGACCACATTGGTCAACCAACACAGCCTCAAACCTTTGCCAACTGGCCACTCAAACATGTCCTCAAACCACAAAAGAAAAACTTATCTTTTGACCCCCGGCTCTGCCATTGCCTGACTTTTCCCCAACCAGGCAGCAAAATAGTGCAAAGGTCTGGTCTGAAAGCCTCCAATTCCTGCTGCCTGAGGACCACCCCCCGTCCTGTCCCGTCCCTACCCCACCGGCAGTTAGGAAATGCTCAGGGTCATAGGATTGGGAAGCCAAAACGCAAGAGGTTGGTCTGGTTCAACTGGGAAATACAGTCAGCCAGAGGCTGAAATTCATGGCCAGCCAAAGTGGGATTGTTTGGTATGAAGTTGATTCATACCAAGGACTTTTCCTCTCTTCTGTGCACCAGAACATCAAACCCGATAATGGAGCTCCTTCCTACTTAGGGTGGCCACTAAAATCTCAGGAATTTTGCAGCGTTTTTGCCCACTACCCATTATATCTTTATCAGTCAAACAACTGTATTTATTGACCACTTCCTTTCATTCATTCAATCGTATTTATTGAGCTCTTACTGTGTGCAGAGCACACTTACTGTGTGGAGACCACAGTACTAAGCGCTTGGTAGAATAAAATATAACAGACCTGGTATGATTATTATGGTATTTATTATTATGGTATTTGTTGAGTGCTTACTGTGTGCCAGGCCCTGTACTAACCTCTGGGGTAGAAACAAGCAAGTTGAGTTGAACACAGTTCCTGTCCTGCAAAGGGCTCAGAGTCTTCATCCCCATTTTACAGATGAGGTAACTGAGGCCCAGAGAAGTGAAGTGACTTGCCCGAGGCCACACAGCAGACAAGTGGCAGAGCCTGGATTAGAACCCATGACCTTCTGATTTCCAAGCCCAGGCTCTATCCACTAAACCATGCTGCTTCCCCTACATTCCCTGCCCCCCATAAGTTTACACTCTAGAGACGAGCTTACAGCATTGAGTCTTTATTTAAACTATATTTAAACTGTGACTATCGAATAATTCCCCAAATGCAAACCAGTCTGAATTTACTTGGTGGAAATTCTGAGACATTCATAAACTGATCAGAAGATGATCACTCTCATGCTAATTAATGGCAGTGCTAGCAGCAGACAGAACGTATAAGTGATGCTAAGTATGGATGTCATAAGGACACACATCCACGAAGAGGTTCACTGTGGGAATCGGCTGAATATTGGATATCAAGTTGCCCGGTGTTGCATTAGGATTGGACACGGACAGACAAGCTAACAATCAGACCATCCAGTTCAAAACTGGATACATGGCCACCCTACTTTGTGAAGAGAAGCAGCATGGCTCTATGGAAAGAGCATGGGCTTCGGAGTCAGAGGTCACGGGTTCAAATCCCGGCTCCGCCAATTGTCAGCTGTGTGACTTTGGGCAAGCCACTTCACTTCTCTGGGCCTCAGTTACCTCATCTGTAAAATGGGGATTAAGACTGTGAGCCCCCCGTGGGACAACCTGATCATTTTCAGTGCTTTGCACATAGTAAGCACTTAATAAATGCCGTCATTACTATTATCATTTTGTAACCTCCCCAGCGCTTAGAACAGCGCTTTGCACATAGTAAGCGCTTAATAAATGCCATCATCATTATTATTATTACTTCAGCCCTTTGCCAGCAGGTCAGTTCCAAGTGAGAAAAAACAAAACCTGGTATTCACTCCTCAGAGTTTCTCCATATATATCGAGGAGCAGTGTGTCCAGTGGATAGACTGTGAGCCCACCTTTTAGACTGTGAGCCCACTATCGGGTAGGGACTGTCTCTATGTGATGCCAATTTGTACTTCCCAAGCGCTTAGTACAGTGCTCTGCACATAGTAAGCGCTCAATAAATACGATTGATTGATTGATTGATAGAGCAGGAGACCGGGATTCAGAAGGACCTGGGTTCTTCTCCCGGCTTGGCCACTGTTCTGCCGTGTGACCTTGGGCAAGTCACTTAGCTTCCCTATGCCTCAGTTATCTCATCTTTGAAATGTAGGACAAGTGGGACATGGACGGAGTCCAAACTGACTAGCTTGTGTCTACCCCAGCACTTAGTAGAGGGCCTGGAACACAGTAAAAGCTTAACAAATACTGTTGGAAAAAACCAATATATTGCTGGGTGGTGGTCTCTCTAATGGTAACGCTGAGCTCGACCCCCTTGCCACCTCTTCCCCGCCCCTGCAGAGAAGCCAGAGAACACTTACACAGAGGACGTGGAGGATCACCGCGCCCTGTCTTCGATCCTCGTTGGTGAAGATGTCCTTGGGGAACTCATGGAGAGCTGGAGGGAAGGAAAAACAGACATGGATCAAGATGACCAGGGATGGGCCGAGCAGGGGTTGAGTGGGGGGTGGTCCTTAATAACAATAATAATAATAATGACATTTGTTAAGCACTTACTATGTGCAAAGCACTGTTCTAAGCGCTGTGGGGGGATACAAGGTGATCAGGCTGTCCCTCGTGGGGCTCACAGTCTTAATCCCCATTTTACAGATGAGGTAACTGAGGCCCAGAGAGGAAGTGACTTGCCCAAAGTCACACAGCTGACAAGTGGTGGAGCTGGGATTAGAACTCACATCCTCTGGCTCCCAAGCCCGGGCTCTTTCCACTGAGCCACGCTGCTTCCTTGAGCTCAGAAGAGTCTCCCCTCCCCATCCATGCGATATGGTCGCATGGCTGGTCATCTCTGTCATCACTTAGGCCCTCCCCGGGTAGGGCTGCAGTAGTATTCGGCCCCCGTGGACCGTGGCTCGGGAGAATGCCTCTCCGACTCCTTTTCCGTTCTCGCTTCTGTAGGAGATTTGCGGCTGCAACCCCACTGGTCATCCCCAGGCTAAGTCCGTCCAGCTCTCCCAGGACTGATTGCATTTCTGAGTGAAGCCCTTAGGTTTTCAGGAAGGGGTTTTTAAACGGGGTAAATTTATAACTGAATAAAATCCATAAATTGTTCCCTTCACTCCGACCTCCAAGCGGAACCAGGAATAATAATAATGATGGCATTTATTTAGTGCCTACTGTGTGCCAAGCACTGTACTAAGTGCTGGGTTAGACACAAGATAATCAAGTCCCCGTCTCACACGGGGCCCATAGTCTAAGTAGGAGGAGAACAGATATTGAATCCCCATTTTACAGGTGAGGAAATTGAGGCCCAGATAAGTTTATTTGCCCAAGGTCGCACAGCAGGCAAGATTAAAACCCAGGCCTTCCAATTCCCAGGTCCGCGCTCTTTCTACTATGCCATGATGCTGCTTCTCACGAACTATGGCCATTTCCCAAACTTGCCAGTCGAAGGGGCCTATTGATTCTGCCGAACCTGCGCTACACTAGACAGCATGATCTCGTACTATTCTTGCAAATCCTACACTCCATCCCCCCATTTTACCTCCTTCCCTTCTCCACAGCACCTGTATATATGTATATATGTTTGTACATATTTATTACTCTATTTATTTCTTTATTTTACTTGTACACATCTATTCTATTTTATTTTGTTACTATGTTTGGTTTTGTTCTCTGTCTCCCCCTTTCAGACTGTGAGCCCACTGTTGGGTAGGGACTGTCTCTCTATATTGCCAACTTGTACTTCCCAAGCACTTAGTACACTGCTCTCCACACAGTAAGTGCTCAATAAATACGATTGATTGATTGATTGATTCCCCACAGCACCTGTATATATGTATATATGTTTGTACATATTTATTACTCTATTTCTTTATTTTACTTGTACATATCTATTCTATTTATTTTACTTTGTTGCTATGTTTGGTTTTGTTCTCTGTCTCCCCCTTTTAGACTGTGAGCCCACTGTTGGGTAGGGACTGTCTCTATATGTTGCCAACTTGTACTTCTCAAGCGCTTAGTACAGTGCTCTGCACACAGAAAGCGCTCAATAAATACGATTGATGATGATGATCCTACAGACCTGGGAACGTATTTCTGAGAACAGGGAATCAATCAATCATATTTATTGGGAGTGTTTGACATAGAGTTGGTAGAACTGTTCCTGCCCATGGGGGATTTACAGTCTTTTTGGCTATGCCCCTGTTGTCTTCCTCTCCATAAAATGGGAGTTCCACTCCAGAGGCTGGGAGGCCCCGATTCTGGGCACGAGGGTCCGTGGAATGGTGCTTCGGCTTTCTGCCCAGGTTCTGCTGTTGTTCTGTGATTGCCAGGGGCAATCGTGCATATCCTGGACCTCCCCTGCCCATGGAAACTTGGCATGCATGTGAGCAAAGAGAAACAGTCTCTTTCCTTCTTTTCCCAGCCCCTCCTTTCCCAGCTGCCATTCACCCGGGGATAAGCCAGTGGAGGCGCTCAGAGTAGCTGCATTAAATCTGCAGTGTGACTAACAGTGTGGCCTGGGAGTGGGAAGGATCTGGATTCTAATCCTGACTCCGCCGCTTGTCTGCTGTGTGACTTTGGGCAAGTCACTTTACATCCCCGTGCCTCAGTTACCTCATCTGTAAAATGGGGAATAAGGCTATGAGTCCACATGGGACTCATAGCCAAGTCAAGCGCTTAGTACAGTGCTCTGCACACAGTAAGCGCTCAATAAATACGACTGAATGAATGTGGGACATGAATGGTGTCCACCCTGATTAGAGAAGCAGTGTGGCTCAGTGGGAAGAGCCCAGGCTTTGGAGTCAGGGGTCATGGGTTCAAATCCCAGCTCAGCCAACTGTCAGCTGTGTGGCTTTGGGCAAATCACTTAACTTCTCTGTGCCTCAGTTACCTCATCTGTAAAATGAAGATTAAGACTGTGAGCCCCCCGTGGGACAGACTGATCACCTTGTAACCTCCCCAGCGCTTAGAACAGTGCTTTGCATATAGTAAGTGCTTAATAAATGTCATCATTATTATAATTATGATTAGCTTGTCTCTATGCCAGTGCTTAGAACAGTGCCTAGCACATAGTAAGCTCTTAACAGCTATCATAAAAGAAATCTGGGATGTGAGCAGCAGGGACAACTGTATTTCCAGAATGTGGAAGATACAAAGATGGGCTTGATCACTCCATGGCATTTACTGAGCGCTTAATTAATTCATTCATTCGTTCATTCAATCGTATTTATTGAGCACTTACTGTATGCAGAGCACTGCACTAAGCGCTTGGGAAGTACAAGTTGGCAACATACAATCAGCTTAATGCACGCAGAGCACTGTACTAAGCACTTGGTACAAGCTAGCTCTCTTCCTCCCTTCAAAGTCCTACTGAGAGCTCACCTCCTCCAGGAGGCCTTCCCACACTGAACCCTCTCCTTCCTCTCCCCCTGCTCTCCCTCCCCATCCCCCCGCCTTGCCTCCTTCCCCTCCCCACAGCACCTGTATATATATATATATGTTTGTACATATTTATTACTCTATTTTACTTGTACATATTTATTCTATTAATTTTATTTTGTTAATATGTTTTGTTTTGTTGTCTGGCTCCCCCTTCTAGACCATGAGCTCGCTGTTGGGTAGCGACCGTCTCTATATGTTGCTAACTTGACTTCCCCAGCGCTTAGTACAGTGCTCTGCACACAGTAAGCGCTCAATAAATACGATTGAATGAATGAATGAACTTGGGGGAATCCAATCCAACAGAGTTGGTAGACGTGCTCCTGGCCTTCAAGGTGTTTACAATCTAGTGGAGGAGACATTAGGTTCGACCAACGTCCATCATCCAAACTACACTCAACCTTCTAGACTGTGAGCCCGCCGTTGGGTAGGGACCGTCTCTATATGTTGCCAAATTGTACTTCCCAAGCACTTAGTACAGTGCTCTGCACACAGTAAGTGCTCAATAAATACGATTGAATGAATGAACGAACCGGCACTCACACGGCATCGTCGAGCAAGAACCCAGATTAGAGTAGCCTCTCTGGGCAACCCGCCAATCCAACTCCAGCACCGCATTAGAACCGGGACATTAGGACTCCTGAATTAAGACAGCGTTGCTTGTTAAAGGGTGTATGGGATCATTCATCCCTCACATCCAAGCAGTCACCAAAACCTGCCGGTCTCAGCTCCGCAACATTGCCAAGATCCGCCCTTTCCTCTCCATCCAAACCGCTACCCTGCTCGTTCAAGCTCTCATCCTATCCCGTCTGGACTCCTGCACCAGCCTTCTCTCTGATCTCCCATCCTCGTGTCTCTCTCCACTTCAATCCATACTTCATGCTGCTGCCCGGATTATCTTTGTCCAGAAACGCTCTGGGCATATTACTCCCCTCCTCAAAAACCTCCAATGGCTACCGATCAATTTGCGCATCAGGCAGAAACTCCTCACCCTGGGCTTCAAGGCTGTCCATCACCTCGCCCCCTCCTACCTCACCTCCCTTCTCTCCTTCTCCAGCCCAGCCCGCCCCCTCCGCTCCTCCACCGCTAATCTCCTCACCGTACCTCGTTCTCGCCTGTCCCGCCATCGACCCCCGGCCCACGTCATCCCCCGGGCCTGGAATACCCTCCCTCTGCCCATCCGCCAAGCTAGCTCTCTTCCTCCCTTCAAGGCCCTGCTGAGAGCTCACCTCCTCCAGGAGGCCTTCCCAGACTGAGCCCCTTCTTTCCGCTCCCCCTCGTCCCCCTCTCCATCCCCCCGTCTTACCTCCTTCCCTTCCCCACAGCACCTGTTTATATGTATATATGGTTGTACATATTTATTACTCTATTTATTTATTTATTTATTTATTTTACTTGTACATTTCTATCCTATTTATTTTATTTTGTTGGTATGTTTGGTTCTGTTCTCTGTCTCCCCCGTTGCCAATTTGTACTTCCCAAGCGCTTAGTACAGTGCTCTGCACATAGTAAGCACTCAATAAATACGATTGATTGATTGATTGCAGGAGGATTAGTGGCTCACTGAGCTTGTGCTTGGTGTTACTTCTATGTGAAGCAGCAAGATCTAACAATAATAATTGTGGTATTTGTTAAGCGCCTACTCTGTGCGGGGCACTGCTCTAAGCTCTGGGGTAGATACAAGATAATCGGGTCGGACACAGTTCCTGTCCCAGATAGGGCTCACCGTCTTAATCCCCATTTTACAGATGAGCACGGGCTTGGGAGTTATGGGAGCAGCGTAGCTCAGTGGAAAGAGCCCAGGCTTGGGAGTCAAAGGTCATGGGTTCTAATCCCGGCTCCACCACTTGTCAGCTGGGTGACTCTGGGCAAGTCACTTCTCTTCACTTCTATTTTGTTAGTATGTTTGGTTTTATTCTCTGTCTCCCCCTTTTATACTGCGAGCCCATTGTTGGGTAGGGACCGTCTCTGTATGTTGCCAACTTGTACTTCCCAAGCGCTTAGTACAGTGCTTGCACACAGTAAGTGCTCAATAAATATGATTGATTGATTGATTGATTCTCTGTCCCTCAGTTCCCTCATCTGTAAAATGGGAAACAAGACTGTGAGCCCCAAGTGGGACAACCTGATAACCTCGTATCTATCCCAGTGCTTAGAACAGTGTTTGGCACATAGTAAGCCCTTAACAAATGCCATCGTTATTATCATTCGAATCCGGCACTGCCACTTGCCTTGGGCAAGTCACTTCACTTCTCTGAGCCTCAGTTCCTTCAGCTGCAAAATGGGGATTCAGTACCTGTTCTCCCTGCTCTTCGACTGGGAACCCCAGGTGGGATCTACCCCAGCACACAGGAAGTGCTTAAATACCACAATTATTTTTGTTATTATGGGGTCAGTTCCAGGGAGGGATGGAGAAAGTTGTTTAAGGGGCAAGGGTGGCCCTGGAAGGGAGAAGGTGGGACTATAAGGGAAGCTATAAATGGAAATCGCAAGTTGCTGAGAAGCTAAAGTAAGCTACCGTTGGTTTAGTCTGTGCTTTCTACCTTTCTTTCTTGGCTGAATTGCTCAAGAAACACAACTGGGTTCAGGCCCTCCCTATCAAGAATGTGTTAGTCTTCTTCAGGAAGCAGTGTTGCCTAGAGGAACGGCCAAAGACCCGGGAATCAGAGGACCTGGGTTCTAATCTGGGCTCCGCCACTTACCTGCTGTGTGACCTTTGGCGAATCACTTAACTTCTATGTGATCCAGTTCCCTCACCTAAAAAATGGGGTTTCAATACCTCTTCTCCCTCCTGCTTAGGCTGGGAGCCCCATGTGGAACCTGATTAGCCAGTATGCCTCAGCGCTTAGTACAATGCTTGACACATATTAAACGCTTAATAAATACCACGTGTTATTATTCCAGTTGTTGTCAAAGCAGCCACTAGAGACCATAACAAATATTTTTCTAATTCTCTGGAGGAGGGATTTTTGTACATTCATTCATTCATTCATTCATTCATTCGTATTTCTTGAGCGCTTACTATGTGCAGAGCACTGTGCTAAGTGCTTGGGAAGTACAAGTTGGCAACATATAGAGACGTACATCAACTGTGGTTATTCTCAGAGATCATTTAGGATCCAGAGCTCGAGGGCTTGGGCCCATTTTTAGAAGCAACTCCAAAATCCAGCTCCTGACCATTCTCGCTTCTCCACACCACGGACACGCCTGAGCCGTCTCTATATATCATTCAAATAATGGGTTTTTCTCACTCGGGAGTCTCAGAGGCAAAATCATTATCATTTTGGATGAAGAAAATCAATGTTGACTCTGCGATAATGCTGTAGGACTTCGGCAAGCCCCACGGTCTAATTAGTTCAGAAACAAGCATCTGTTGGTAGAAGTGAACCATGAAGATACTTCATGCCGAGACCTAATTATTTCAAATAATAGTATGACAGGAAGAAAAATCAGATAGGGGGTGCTTGGTCCCGTAGGTTCAGTCTGAGAGTCATTTGCTCTGGATAATGTGGGACCTAAATACCGAAGCTGGGAAAATGTTTCACTCAGAATCTGGGCTCTTTCTGAATTTTTGCTGGGGAAAATCTGACTAATTGCTTAAGAAAGAGCAGGAGATGACGAACAGTTTTGCAAACACCGACCGGCAATCCAGATCATCAGGGCATCAGCACGACCGAGAGCAACTTTGCCATCCACTCAGTGTGGAATGGAGCACGTGGCTGTGAGATTGTCCATCGGACTGCAAATTCCTTGAGGGTGGAGACCATATGTTTTTACTTCTTTGCATGCTCCCTAGCATTTAGAACCATATTTTGCCCAGAGGAGGGATTCATCACAGTGCTCTGCCCAAAGTAGGTTTTCATTCATTCATTCATTCACTCAATCGTATTTGTTGAGCGCTTACTGTGTGCAGAGCACTGTACTAAGCGCTTGGGAAGTACAAGTTGGCAACATATAGAGACAGTCCCTACCCAACAGTGGGCTCACAGTCTAGAAGGGGATATATGCATATGTGTGTATATATATAGAGAGAGATGGTCCCTACCCAACAGCGGGCTCACAGTCTAGAAGGCGGAGACAGACAACAAAACAAAACATATTAACAAAATAAAATACATAGAATAAATACGTACAAATAAAATAGAGTAATAAATACGCACAAACATATATACATATATACAGGTGCTGTGGGGAGGTGAAGGAGGTAAGGTGGGGGGGATTGGAGCTCAGTCTAAACTAGACCCCTAATTTAATGTTCCATGTGCAGAGCATTCCCAATAAATGCAAACACCCCGTCTCCCTTCTGGGTCGCCTCTGCACTCAGATCTGTACCCTTTAGTCACTTGACATTCACCCCGCACTCAGCCCCACTAGACTTATATCAGTCAGTCAATCGCATTTATTGAGAGCTTAGTGTGTGCAGAGCACTGTACTAAACGTTTGGGAGAGTGCAATGGAAGGATATAACAGGCACATTCCCCGCCCACAATGAGCTTACAGTCTACGTACATATCTATTTATTATTTGTTTAAATTAATTTCTGTCTTCCCCTCTAGGTAGGCAGGCAACAAGTCATCCAACTCCGTTCGACTGTACGCTCTCAAGTGCTTTGTACAGTGTTTTGCACCAAGCAAGTGCTCAGTAAATACGATCGACTGATTAACCGAGTGTCAGCCATGCATCTCTGTTCTCAGATTCTTCGGCGAACGGACATCCTGCTTCGATCCAACATGACAAGGTTTCAAAAGAGTTTGGTCTCCAGTACCTGTGACCATAGAAGCAGCTTCTTGTGGGGGTCTCAGAGAAGGGGGCCTTAGGGCGTGAATGTGCCTTCCAGAGGAGAAGCGGGTTGGGGGTCAGAGGTGAGAGAGGAGGCTTTGCTCATTAAATAAGCAGTGTGGCCAAGCGGAAAAAGGCCGGACCCGGGAATCAGAGGACCTGCGTTCCAAACCCGGCTCTGCCACTTGTCTGCTGTGTGACCTCGGGCAAGTCACTTCACTTTTCTGTACCTCAGTTTCCTCATCTGTTAAATGGGGATTAAGTCTGTGAGTACCTATGTGGGACATGGACTGTGTCCAACCTGATCAGCTTGTAATAATAATAATAATAATAATAATGATGGCATTTGTTATGTGCTTACTCTGTGCAAGCACTGTTCTAAGTGCTTGGGGAGTTTACAAGGTGATCAGGTTGTCCCATGGCAGGACTCACAGTCTTAATCCCCATTTTACAGATGAGGTAACTGAGGCCCAGAGAAGTGAAGTGACTTGCCCAAAGTCACACGGCTGACAATTGGCGGAGCCGGGATTTGAACTCATGACCTCTGACTCCAAAGGCCGGGCTCTTTCCACTGAGCCACGCTGCTTCTCACCATGCTTAGGACAGTGCCCGGCACATAGTAAGTGCTTAACAAATATCATTAAAAAAAATTAAGGGGATGGAGAGGAGGGGGGAGATGGAGAAAGGGGGGAGCAAAGATGGGCTAAGAGAAGAGAGTCAGTCAGCAGGACAACAAGCATTCCCTGAGCTTACTGAAGCCAAGAGCAGCATTAGGTTAGCACCAGCAAGACGAAGGAGGCAGAAGAATCTCAATCATAAAACCCAGAATTTAGTCAGGTGCCAACTCAGAGTCTTGGCGGAGGCTTCGAGTGCTAACGGGAAGGCTAAACTAGTATCCTTTCTGGATTAAATCCAGAGAGGATCAGCTCTCTTCCAAGAGATGGCCCCGAGTTGGAACCCTGGGCAGAGTAAGGGCCTCTCCTTGTGGTTTCTGTCCTCTGTGGCAAATGACTTCATTGACAAACCTTGGATTTGCCACTTTCCAAACTGGGAAACCTCTGGCCCTACAAGCTGGCTTTCCGGGAAATAATGATAATAATAATAATAATAACTGTGATATTTGTTAAGTGCTTTCTATATGCCAAGCACTATTCCAAGCGATATGGTAGATACAAGATAATCGGGTTGGATATAGTCCCTGTCCCACAAAGGGCTCAGTCTTAATCCCCCTTTTGCATATGTATATATGTATACGATTGAATGAATGAATATATGTTTGTATGTATTTATTACTCTATTTTATTTGTACATATTTATTCTATTTATTTTATTTTGTTAATATGTTTTGTTTTGTTCTCTGTCTCCCCCTTCTAGACTGTAAGCCCACTGTTGGGTAGGGACTGTCTCTATATGTTGCCAACTTGTACTTCCCAAGCGCTTAGTACAGTGCTCTGCACACAGTAAGCGCTCAATAAATATGATTGAATGAATGAATGAATATATGTTTGTACGTATTTATAACTATTTATTTATTTTATTTGTACATATTTATTCTATTTATTTTATTTTGTTAATATGTTTTGTTTTGTTCTCTGTCTCCCCCTTCTAGACCGTGAGCCCGCTGTTGGGTAGGGACCGTCTCTATATGTTGCCAACTTGTACTTCCCAAGCACTTGGTACAGTGCTCTGCACACAGTAAGCGCTCAATAAATACGATTGAATGAATGAATGAATGAGGGAACTGAGGCACAGAGAAGTGAAGTGACTTGCCCAAGGTCACACAGCAGACAAGCGGCGGAGCCGGGATTAGAACGCAGGTCCTCTGACTCCTAGGCCCGTGCTCTATTCATTCATTCATTCATTCAATCGTATTTACTGAGCTCTTACTGTGTGCAGAGCACTGTACTAAGCGCTTGGGAAGTACAATCCACTAGGCCATGCTGCTTCTGTTGGCCATGTCTGCAGAGGGCTCTGGGAGTTCCAGATGACAGGGGTAGTTGAAAACCTGTCAGCTGGTCCCCAAAATAAGTCCATTTGCCTCTGTCTTGGGTGGGCCGCAGTCTTGGAAACAAACCTGACCCTAAGCCTCCCTAGCACGGGGTCTCTCCTCTCTCTTTTTAAATGGCATTTGTTAAGCGATTACTATATGTTCTAAGCACTGGGGTAGGTATAAGTTAGGTTGACCACAGTCCCTGTCTTACAAGGGGCTTGCAGTCTAAGTAGGAGAGAGAGCAGGCAGCCCCATCTTACAGTTGCGGAAACTGAGGCACAGAGAAGTTAAGTGAACCCACTGTTGGGTAGGGACTGTCTCTATGTGTTGCCAACTTGTACTTCCCAAGTGCTTAGTACAGTGCTCTGCACACAGTAAGCGCTCAATAAATATGATTGATGATGATGATGATGATGATGAAGTGAATTGCCCAAGACCACAGAGCACACAACTGGGCAGAGCTGGGATTGGAACCCAGGTCCTTCTGATTCCTGGGCCAGTGCTCTATCCATTAGGTTGTTCTTCTTAAGCGATTCATTCATTCAATCGTATTTATTGAGCGTTTACTGTGTGCAGAGCACTGTACTAAGCGCTTGGGAAGTACAAGTTGGCAACATATAGAGACGGTCCCTACCCAACAGCGGGCTCGCAGTCTAGAAGTGATGACCCATGGGGCCCTCAGGAATTCCTCTGTTTTCTCTCATTCATTCAATTGTATTTATTAAGTGCTTACTGTGTGCAGAGCACCGTACTAGGAGCTTGGGAAAGTACAATACAACAATAAACAGTCCCATTCCCTGCTCATAATGAGCTCACATTCTAGAGTGGGGGAGACAGACATCAATAATAATAATAATAATGGCATTTATTAAGCACTTACTACGTGCAAAGCACCATTCTAAGCGCTGGGGAGGTTATAAGGTGATCAGGTTGTCTCATGGGGGGGCTCACAGTCGTAATCCCCATTTTACAGATGAGGTAACTGAGGCCCAGAGAAGTGAAGTGACTTGCCCAAAGTCACACGGCTGACAACTGGCGGAACCGGGATTTGAACCCCTGACCTCTGACTCCAAAGCCCGGGATCTTTCCACTGAGCCACGCTGCTTCTCAAGCAATACATCAATACCAATCCTCTCCTTGGACCCTAGCAGGGGTTCCATTTAATCCCTCCAAACCAGCGTTGGCTTCATGATGCCACAACTTAACACTCCACCGCACCCCTCCGATGGTCACCGAGGTGACAGCCCAGATTAGGAGCCCTTAAGTAGCCTGGGGACCCATTTGGAGACGAGAGCTCCTCAGTGGCCACCCGTCCCTCCCCTCCAATCCCTTTCTCGCCTCCCCCCACGGCTGGCCACACTCCTGACCATGCTCTGGGCCGGCTCACTTGGAGACGGGGCTGGGGGCAGCAAGACCTCGAGGGTCTCACACCCGGGCGGCAACAGAGCTAGGAGTCGGGATTGAAGGAATCCACGCCCGTGGGGAATGCCAAAATAATAATAATGGCATTTGTTAAGCGCTTCCTATGTGCAGAGCACTGTTCTAAGCGCTGGGGGGGATACAATGTGATCATGTTGTCCCACGTTGGGGTCACAGTCTTAATCCCCATTTTTACAGATGAGGGAACTGAAGCTCAGAGAAGTTAAGTGACTTGCCCAAGGTCACACAGCAGACTTGTGGTGGAGCCGGGATTCGAACCCCTGACCTCTAACTCCAAAGCCCCTGCTCTTTCCACTGAGCCATACTGCTTCTCTAATAACAATGGCATTTACTAAGCATTTACTATGTGCAAAGCACTGTTCTAAGCGCTGGGGAGGATACAAAGTGATTAGGTTGTCCCGCGTGGGGCTCACAGACTTAATCCCCATTTTACAGATGAGATAACTGAGGCATAGAGAAGTGAAGTGACTTGCCCAAGTCAACCAGCTGACAATTGGAAGAGCTGGGATTTGAACCCACGACCTCTGACTCCAAAGCCCGGGCTCTTTCCTCCGAGCCACGCAGCTTCACCAAAAGCGACGATGGGGATGGCAACGGAAGCCCGGGATGTAGGGGGAACCTCGCTTTGAGGACAACGAAGGAGATGGGGCCTGTGAGCTTTCACCTAAGCATATGAATCAATCAATCAATTGTATTTATTGAGTGCTTACTGTGTGCAGAGCACTGTACTAAGCGCTTGTGAAGCACAAGTTGGCAACATAACTTGCCATTTGATCAAAAGGAGAGGGACTTATTGGGACTCCCTGCTGGTTGTTTTGGAGGATCTGGAGAGATCTCTTTGGAAGGGAGACTCTTGGGTCTATATTGTCTCTATTGCTGAATTGTACTTTCCAAGCGCTTAGTACAGTGCTCTGCCCACAGTAAGCACTCAATAAATACGATTGAATGAATGAATAAAAAGGGCAGGGGTCCCTAGGCAGGATGATGGATAGCTCATTTTTTTTAAGGGTATTTGGTAAGGTAAGTCTTCTAGACTGTGAGCCCACTGTTGGGTAGGGACTGTCTCTATATGTTGCCAACTTGTACTTCCCAAGCGCTTAGTACAGTGCTCTGCACACAGTAAGCACTCAATAAATACGATTGATTGATTGATTGATTAAGGGGTATTCCCCCTTCTAGACTGTGAGCCCACAGTTGGGTAGGGACTGTCTCTATATGTTGCCAACTTGTACTTCCCAAGCGCATAGTACAGTGCTCTGCGCACAGTAAGCGCTCAATAAATACGGTTGATTGATTAAGCGCTTACTATGACAGCATGGCCTAATAGATAGAAAACGGGCCTGGGAGTCAGAAGAACTTGGGTTCTAATACTGGCTCTGCCACTTGTCTGCTGTGTGACCTTGGGCAAGTCGCTTCACTTCTCTGTGCCTCCGCTTTCTCATCTGTAAAATGGGGATCAAGATTCACGTGGGACAGGGACTGTACAATCTAATCAGTTTGCATCTACCCATCACTTAGAATGGTGCGTGACACAGAGTAAGCGCTTAACAAATGCCATCATCATTTCTATTATTATCATTAATAATAATAATAATGATGATGGCATTTGTTAAGCACTTACTATGTGCCAAGCACTGTTTTAAGCACTGGGGGGGATACAAGGTAATCAGGTTGTCCCACATGGGGCTCACAGTTTTAATCCCCATTTTACCATGCACTTTACTAAGCACTGGGGATGATACCAGCTAATCAGCCCTGGGGCTCACGGTATTAATCTCATTGTGTGAGATTATGAGAAGCAGCGTGGCTCAGTGGGAAAGAGCACAAGCTTTGGAGTCAGAGGTCATGGGTTCAAATCCCGGCTCTGCCAATTAGCTGTGTGACTGTGTGACTTCGGGAAAGTCACTTAACTTCTCTGGGCCTCAGTTACCTCAGCTGTAAAATGGGGATGAAGACTGTGAGCCCCGCCGCCCCCCCCCCCCCCCCCCCCCCCCCGTGGGACAACCTAATCATCTTGTAACCTCTCCAGTGCTTAGAACAGTGCTTTGCACATAGTAAGCGCTTAATAAATGCCATTATTATTATTGTGTAGATGAGGGAACTGAGGCACAGTTAAATAACTTGTCCAAGGAGGATTTTGCTCCAAGAACCTCAGGGGACCCAGTTGCGGGGGGGACATCACAGTGAGACTCGGGAGGCTTCTGAAGGGTGGGGCTCCCTCTCCCCTTTTATCCTCATCCCTTTTCCAGCCCCTTCTTCTTCCACAAAACCGTAACCCACTTCCCGCCTCGGGCCCTTCTCCCTGTGGGCTGCTCTCCCCCAAATGCCAAGGGTAAATCTGTTTCACTTGAAAGCAAAGGCCCCAAGTCAAACTTAATAAAAAGAGCTAGTCTGTAATTTTCCCTCAATAACTACTGGATTCCAGTTCTTCCCCTCATTTGTCCTCCTCCTGCGATCTGAAAGATCTTTCTCCCTCAATCAGCGTTTTCTTTTTGACGGAGAGCTGTGGTGACCGAGCAGAACATAGGCCCAGTTTTCAGCTTCCACCCTGACCACCCACTAGCTCCTCTTGCAGCACAAATTTCCATTCCAGGAAGTGCGAGCAGTGTTCAGGCACATGCATGTACACACACATACACACAACTACACATGTGCAAACAAAGCGCACCCCCACCCCCCCAACACACACACACACGGCCACTTTCTCGCTTTCCTACAGAGAAGCAGCGTGGCTCAGTGGAAACAGCCCGGGCTTTGGAGTCAGAGGTCATGGGTTCAAATCCTGGCTCCGCCACTTGTCAGCTGTGTGACTTTGGGCAAGTCACTTCACTTCTCTGTGTCTCAGTGACCTCATCTGGAAAATGGGGATTAAATCTGTGAGCCCCATGTGGGACAACTTGATTACTTTGTATCTACCTCAGCGCTTAGAACAGTGCTTTGCACATAGCAAGCGCTTAATAAATGCCATCATTATTATTATTCCCAATCGTGAAGGTGGTGCTCAGAAGGGCCCGCAGAAACACACGCACGACACTTTTGAAAGGCCGCTTTTAATCGCTCGGTCACCCCTCGGCCCACGAACTAACCTTTTAGCAGTCAAGGCTTTCAAACTCTCGGACTCAGCGAGGGCAGCGCAACCGTAGCAGAGAGCTGTAATTTATGGTATTTTATGGTGGCCAGTAGCCGGGAAGAAACGGGGGTGATAGAGGCCACCTGCAGCAATCAGAAATGGGAAGGGATCGGGGCCTGAGGACGGGAGAAGTCAAGGGGCCGCATTAACACACAGAAATTAGAGGCGGTGACCGGGCCCCTGACCGGACCATTTCTCAAAGTTTCGTGGGGTCGCATGGATGGCCGCACCGTACGGTGTCCTGCAACGTCCCTCAGAGATGTGGGAAATGACTCCGTGCAGCAGCTCCTGAGGAAACGCATGCCCTTCCTCTCCCGGACTTAAGCCATTAAGGGAATTTTCTTTGTGGCGCCAACCTGCACTCCTCCCTTCCTAGTTGGGAAATATTTATTTCTATATCCGTCTACCCCGAGAGACTGTAAGCTCCTTGGGGGCAGGGAATGTCCACAAGAGAAGCAGCATAGAGAAACAGCGTGGCTCACTGGCAAGAGCCCGGGCTTTGGAGTCAGAGGTCATGGGTTCAAATCCTGGCTCTGCCAATTGTCAGTTGGGTGACTTTGGGCAAGTTCTAATCTCAGCTCCGCCATTTTTCTGCTGTGTGACCTTGGGAAGGTCACTTAACTTCTCGGTGCCTCAGTTACCTCATCTGTAAAAGGGGGATTAAGACTGTGAGCCCCATGTTGGGCAGGGACTTTGTCCACCCTGATTATGTTGTATCTACCCCAGCACTTTGAACAGCACTTGGCACATAGTAAGCGCGTAAGCAATACCACAGTTATTATTATTATTTATCTCCTGGGGGTTGTGAGACTCAGTGGTTCCCAAAATGCCAGGGAAAGGGATGATGGATTAGTTTGATGCCCGGCCTAGTCTCCCTCCCATGGATTGGAAGTTCCATCAACCACTCCCTCCATCCCGCTCCCCAGTGACATAATAACGATGGTATTTGTTAAGTGCTTGCTATGTGCAAAGCACTGTTCTAAGCTCTGGGGGATACAAGGCAATCAGGTTGTCCCATATGGGGCTCACAGTCTTAATCCCCATTTTACAGATGAGGTAACTGAGGCCCAGAGAAGTGAAGTGACTTGCCTGAAGTCACACAGCTGACAGGGGCGGAGCCGGGATTTGAACCCATGACCTCTGACTCCCAAGCCCGGGCTCTTTCCACTGAGCACTACTGCTTCTCACTCCCAGCTCAAAGTTTGTGTGCCAGGAGTTCGTATAACAAACCACCTGTCTCTGTGCAGTGTGCCAGCATGATTCCTCTTCGGGGGAGAGAGATGAGAAGACTTGGCTTATGTTGCCAACCTGTACTTCCCAAGCGCTTAGTACAGTGCTCTGCACACAGTAAGTGCTCAATAAATACGATTGATTGAATGATTGATTGGGTTCTAAATCTGGTTCTGCCATTTGCCTACTGTTTGACAGTGGATGAGTCTCTTAACTTCTCTGTTTCTCAGGTTCTCATTCTGTAAAATATATATATGTATGTATGAATATATGTTTGTACATATTTATTACTCTATTTTATTTGTACATACTTATTTGATTTATTTTATTTTGTTAATATGTTTTGTTGTCTGTCTCTCCCTTCTAGACCGTGAGCCCGCTGTTGGGAAGGGACCGTCTCTATATGTTGCCGACTTGTACTTCCCAAGCGCTTAGTACCGTGCTCTGCACACAGTAAGCACTCAATAAATACAATTGATTGATTGATTGATTGGGTTCTAAATCTGGTTCTGCCATTTGCCTATTCTTTGACAGTGGATGAGTCTCTTTAACTTCTCTGTTTCTCAGGTTCTCATTCTGTAAAGTATATACATGTATGTATGAATACGTGTTTGTACATATTTATTACTCTATTTTATTTGTACATACTTATTCTATTTATTTTATTTTGTTAATATGTTTTGTTGTCTGTCTCTCCCTTCTAGACCGTGAGCCCGCTGTTGGGTAGGGACCGTCTCTATATGTTGCCGACTTGTACTTTCCAAGCGCTTAGTACCGTGCTCTGCACACAGTAAGCGCTCAATAAATACGACTGATTGATTGATTGATTGGGTTCTAAATCTGGTTCTGCCATTTGCCTACTGTTTGACAGTGGATGAGTCTCTTAACTTCTCTGTTTCTCAGTTTCTCATTCTGTAAAGTATATATATGTATGTATGAATATATGTTTGTACATATTTATTACTCTATTTTATTTGTACATACTTATTCTATTTATTTTATTTTGTTAATATGTTTTGTTATCTGTCTCTCCCTTCTAGACTGTGAGCCCGCTGTTGGGTAGGGACCGTCTCTATATGTTGCCCACTTGTACTTCCCAAGCGCTTAGTACCGTGCTCTGCACACAGTAAGCGCTCAATAAATACGATTGATTGAATGATTGATTGGGTTCTAAATCTGGTTCTGCCATTTGCCTACTGTTTGACAGTGGATGAGTCTCTTAACTTCTCTGTTTCTCAGTTTCTCATTCTGTAAAGTATATATATGTATGTATGAATATATGTTTGTACATATTTATTACTCTATTTTATTTGTACATACTTATTCTATTTATTTTATTTTGTTAATATGTTTTGTTGTCTGTCTCTCCCTTCTAGACTGTGAGCCTGCTGTTGGGTAGGGACCGTCTCTATATGTTGCCGACTTGTACTTTCCAAGCGCTTAGTACCATGCTCTGCACACAGTAAGTGCTCAATAAATATGATTGATTGATTGATTGATTGGGTTCTAAATCTGGTTCTGCCATTTGCCTACTGTTTGACAGTGGATGTGTCTCAACTTCTCTGTTTCTCAGTTTCTCATTCTGTAAAGTGTATATATGTATGTATGTATATATGTTTGTACATATTTATTACTCTATTTTATTTGTACATACTTATTCTATTTATTTTATTTTATTTTGTTAATATGTTTTGTTGTCTGTCTCTCCCTTCTAGACCGTGAGCCCGCTGTTGGGTAGGGACCGTCTCTATATGTTGCCCACTTGTACTTCCCAAGTGCTTAGTACAGTGCTCTGCACACAGTAAGCACTCAATAAATACGATTGATTGATTGGGTTCTAAATCTGGTTCTGCCACTTGCCTACTGTTTGACAGTGGATGAGTCTCTTAACTTCTCTGTTTCTCAGTTTCTCATTCTGTAAAGTATATATATGCATGTATGAATATATGTTTGTACATATTTATTACTCTATTTTATTTGTACATACTTATTCTATTTATTTTATTTTGTTAATATGTTTTGTTGCCTGTCTCTCCCTTCTAGACCGTGAGCCCACTGTTGGGTAGGGACCGTCTCTATAAGTTGCCAACTTGTACTTCCCAAGAGCTTAGTACCGTGCTCTGCACACAGTAAGCGCTCAATAAATACGATTGATTGATTGAGTTCTAAATCTGGTTCTGCCATTTGCCTACTGTTTGACAGTGGATGAGTCTCTTAACTTCTCTGTTTCTCAGTTTCTCATTCTGTAAAGTATATATATGTATGTATGAATATATGTTTGTACATATTTATTACTCTATTTTATTTGTACATACTTATTCTATTTATTTTATTTTGTTAATATGTTTTGTTGCCTGTCTCTCCCTTCTAGACCGTGAGCCCGCTGTTGGGTAGGGACCGTCTCTATATGTTGCCAACTTGTACTTCCCAAGCCCTTAGTACCGTGCTCTGCACACAGTGAATGCTCAATAAATACGATTGATTGATTGATTGATTGGGTTCTAAATCTGGTTCTGCCATTTGCCTATTCTTTGACAGTGGATGAGTCTAACTTCTCTGTTTCTCAGTTTCTCATTCTGTAAAGTATATATATGTATGTATGAATATACGTTTGTACATACTCATTACTCTATTTTATTTGTACATACTTATTCTATTTATTTTATTTTGTTAATCTGTTTTGTTGTCTGTCTCTCCCTTCTAGACCGTGAGCCCACTGTTGGGTAGGGACCGTCTCTATACGTTGCCGACTTGTACTTCCCAAGTGCTTAGTACAGTGCTCTGCACACAGTAAGAGCTCAATAAATACGATTGAATGAATGAATGAGAGGGCATTCACAGGACAGGAGGAGGGAGCACCGATTCTACACACCCCTTAATATCTTTCCAGCTTCCACCACTTCCTCTCCCGGGCTGTCACCTCCGAGCTTCCCTCCACGGTTCTGTGGGGGTGATGGGAGATCTCACGCAGCATGACCAAGTGGAGACAAAGCCGCCCGAGGCACCTAAGAGCTGTTTCCACATCGGTGTCTCTGCCTGGGATCTGGATGCCAGAGTTACGTCCAAACTGAGACTGCTTTCAGTGGTGGTCGGGATCGCCTTTTGCGCAGGAAGATGGGAGCATCCCGGGCCTCAGTTTGGCACGATCCTCCAACAGGGTTCCAAGAGGGATCCCCAGAGACAAATCCCAGCAACATCCCAGGGAGCGGCGCTCTACGCTGGGATTGGGAGGCCTGGCACATAGGGCCGGTGGGGCACTTCCCCCACTCTAGGCTTTAAGCTCGTTGAGGGCAGGGAATGTGTCTGTTTACTGTTGTACTGTACGCTCCCAAGCGCTTAGTACAGTGCTCTGCTCACAGTAAGCACTCAATAAATTTGATTGAATGAATGAATGAAGGTTTGGACCTGCGGTGTGATCTTTTCGATCATGGTTACCTAGGGATACCGCCTGTTTTCCTGAGCAAGTTGGTGGCAACAGAAATGTTACTAGTATTATTACTATTACTACTACTGATAATAAAACCATCATCAATTGTATTTATTGAGCGCTTACTGTGTGCAGAGCACTGTACTAAGCACTTGGGAAGTACAAGTTGGTAAAACCCTTACTATATGCCAAGCACTGTCCTGAACTCTGGGGTAGATACAATAATAATAATAATAATAATAATAATTAATAATAATAATAATAATAATAATAATAATGGCATTTGTTAAGCACTTACTATGTGCAAAGCACTGTTCTAAGCACTGGGGGGGTACAAGGTGATCAGGTTGTCCCACGCGGGGTTCACAATCTTAATCCCCATTTTCCAGATGAGGTAACTGAGGCTCAGAGAAGTTAAGTGACTTGCCCAAGGTCACACAGCAAACATGTGGCAGAGGCGGAATTCGAACCCATGACCATGATCTGAATACCAGGTATTCAGATCAGACACAGTCCCTGCCCCAACCGGGGTTCCCAATCTAAATAAGAGAGAAACCAGGTATTGAATCCCCATTTTACAGATGAAGAAACCGGGGCCCAGAGAAGTAAAGTGACTTGACCAGGATCATACAGCAGTCAAGTGGCAGAGCTGGGAGTAGAACCCAGGGCCTCTGACTCTTAGGCCAAGCTCTTTCCACTAGACCACACTGCTTCTCTAAGGATTTGCCAGGTCCCCACCTGTGAGCTTTCAGGACGACAGCGGAACTCGGAAAATGACCCATAAAGTCATTCATTCATTCAATCGTATTTATTGAGCGCTTACTGTGTGCAGAGCACTGTACTAAGCACTTGGGAAGTACAAGTTGGCAACAAGTCACACCCGCCTTGTGTCTCTGCCTGGAGATATTCCCGGCGCCTCTCCAAGGGAGACACAAACACCTTGCTAAAATCAAAAGAACCAGCATTTAACCTTTCCTCCGCCTTTGTCAGCCCGGGTCTGGCCTGCAATGTCTGCTTACAAAATAGTCATTTAGTAGATTCAGTGACAGCCCAGCACAGAGAAGCAGCGTGGCTCAGTGGAAAGATCGCGGGCTTGGGAGGCAGAAGTCATGGGTTCGAATCCCCACTCAGCTGTGTGACTTTGGGCAAGTCACTTCACTTCTCTGGGGCTCAGTTACCTCACCCGTACAATGGGAGCTAAGACTGTGAGCCCCACGTGGGACAACCTGATCACCTTATTTCCCCCCCAGCGCTTAGAATAGTGCTTTGCACATAGTGAGTGCTTTATAAATGCCATCATTATTATTATTATTATTATAGTAAGTGCTTAACAAATGCCATCATTATCATTATTATCTCCCCCTAGATCCCCGCTTCCTTCACTCTTCTTCTGTTGTTCACCGTTACCGACATTTATTAAGCATCCACTAGATTGTCCTTCCCTTTTTTAAAAAAAATGGTATCTGTTAAGCACTTACTATGTGCTAGGCACTGTAGTAAGCATTGGGTTAGATGCAAGCTAATCAGGTTGGACGCAGTCCATGTCCACTTGGGGCCTCTCGGTATTCATCCCCATTTTACAGATGAGGTAACTAAGGCCCAGATAAGGAAAGTGACACGCCCATGGTCTCATAGCAGAGAAGTTGGAGGAGCTAGGATTAGAACTCAGGTCATTCATTCATTCATTCAATCGTATTTATTGAGCGCTTACTGTGTGCAGAGCACTGGACTAAGTGCTTGGGAAGTCCAAGTTGGCAACATATAGAGACGGTCCCTACCCGACAGCGGGCTCACAGTCTAGAAGGGGGAGACAGACAACAAGACATATTAACAAAATAAAATAAATAGAATAAATATGTACAAGTAAAATGAATAGAGCAACATGTACAAACATATATATATATATACACACATATATATATAGACACACACACACATATATATACACATATATACACACACACACCCATATATACACACATATACACACACACACACATATATATATATATATCGATTGAAGACACATTTCTGCGCGGCTTTGGGAAACTTGGGTTGTGGCCTTAGTTCAGGAACCAGTCCCTCGTTTCCTATGAGAAAATGGGTTTGGATTTATGAAATTTCAACCTGAGAGAGTTTCCAGTCCCCCGCGGGCAGCACAGATTAACATGCAGATGTGATACACCGGGGAGAGCTCCTGAAAGTTCGTACGAGACTCTTCAGTTTGGTGTAAACATCTCCTAATGTAATTTGAAGGGGACCCAAAATTCCTGGCAATACTTTTCTCAACTTTTCAAGTACGATGCGTTTCCGGATCTGGTTTGGAGCTTGAGAATCGATAAGCGGAAAGGTGGGATCGACCTCTTCTTTGACCTGTTTTTTTGAGGATTTTTCGGTCGGAACGTAGTCCCCTTTATAAAACTCCCTTAGTAAACCTTAGTCTATCATTATTTATTCCGTGTTTTTTACGTGCCAAACACTGTGGTAAAGGCTGGGGTAAATACTTCTGTCTCCCAGGCCTGAGCTTTATCCACTAGGCCTCACTGTTTTTCCAACAGTGAGGCCTGTTGGAGAACAGAGAAGCAGCGTGGCTCAGTGGAAAGAACACGGGCTTTGGAGTCAGAGGTCATGGGTTCGAATCCCGGTTCAAATCCCGGCTCCGCCATTTGTCATGTGTGTGACTTTGGGCAAGTCACTTCACTTCTCTGTGGCTCAGTTCCCTCATCTGTAAAATGGGGATGAAGACTGTGAGCCCCACGTGGGACCACCTCATCACCTTGTATTCCCCTCAGCACTTAGAACAGTGCTTCGCACATAGTAAGCGCTTAATAAATGTCATTAAAAAAACAGAGCCAGATATACCTCACTGTTGTCATAATTATCAACATTATCATCAATTTAATAATAATTATGGTATCTGTTAAGAATTTACTGTGTGCAGACATTGTACTAAGCGCTGGGGTAGATACAAGGTGATCAGGTTGTCCCAAATGGGGCTCACAGTCTTCATCCCCATTTGACAGATGAGGGAGCTGAGGCCCAGAAAAGTGAAGTCACTTGCCCAAGGTCACACAGCAGACAGGTGGCAAAACCAGGATTAGAACCCATAACCTTCTGACTCCCAAGTCCATGTCCTACCCACTTCGCCGCATGAGTACTTACTATGTGCAGAGAACTGTATTAAGCACTTGGGAGACTACAACAGAATTAGCAGACATATTCCTGGCCCATAATTCATTCAATCGTATTTACTGAGCACTTACTGTGTGTAGGGCACTGTACTGAGTGCTTGGGAAGTACAAGTCGGCAACATATATTTATTATATATTATAATTATTATACTATTGTATCATATATCATATTACTATATAATAAAATATATAATAATATAATATATTATGATATAATATAATTATAATATAACATGTATTAACATATATTTCCTCTGCTCCTCCTTCCCTCCCCATTGTCCTGACTCCCTCCCTCTGCTCTACCCCCCTCCCCGACCCACAGCGCTTGCATATAGCTATGTACATATTTATTATCCTATTTATTTTATTAATGATGTGCATATATCTATAATTGTATTTATTTTGATGCTACTGATGCCTGTCTCCTCGTTTTGTTTTGTGGTCCATCTCCCCCTTCTAGACTGTGAGCCCGTTGTTGGGTAGGGACCGTCTCTATACGTTGCCGACTTGTACTTCCCAAGCGCTTAGTACAGTGCTCAGCACGCAGTAAGCGCTCAATAAATATGATTGAATGAATGAATATAGAGACGGTCCCTACCCAACAATGGGCTCACAGCCTAGTTTAGAGGGGGACAGATCAGTATCCCCAGAAGATGAATTACTGAGGTCCCACCACTCCTCAGAGGACATAATACAGGCTCATCTTGGCTAGGGGCTTGGAGATAAGCGGTGAGTAATAGAGGGAGGAGACAGGAGGATCGCTCAATCAATTGCATTTTTTGCAAGCTTGCAGTTTGCAGAACGCTCTACTAAGCGCTCGGGAGAGTACGGTAGAACAGAGTTCGTCAACATGTTCCCTTCCCAGTAGGAACTTACAGTCCAGAGGGGGAGACCGAGGTTAAATAAATTAACGATGTGTACCGGAGGGCTGTGAGGCCGAGGGTGTGGATGGGTGACACGGATGGGAGGGGAAGTAGAGGAAATGAGGGAAGGCTTCTTGGAGGAGAAACATCCGATTGGTTGACACACTGGAAGAGAAGCAGCGTGGCTCAGTGGAAAGAGTGTGGGCTTGAGAGTCAGAGGTCATGGGTTCTAATCCTGGCTCCACCACTTATCAGCTGTGTGACTTTGGGCAAACCACTTCAATCAATCGTATTTATTGAGCACTTACTGTGTGCAGAGCACTGTACTAAGTGCTTGTACTTCACTTCTCTGTGCTTCAGTTACCTCATCAGGAAAATGAGGATTAGGACTGTGAGCCCCATATGGGACAACCTGATTACCTTGTATCTCCCCCAGCGCTTAGAACAGTGCTTGGCACATAGTAAATGCTTAACAAATACCTCCATTATCACTGGGCTACAATGGGCCACAATCCGCCACAACAGAAACATATCAGTCATCCCTGAACGCCCCTACTCTCTCTCGTGGTGGGGAAAAGCCAGAGAGAGGAGTGTTAAGGGACTGTTGGGTAGGGACTGTCTCTATATGTTGCAAATTTGTACTTCCCAAGCGCTTAGTACAGTGCTCTGCACATAGTAAGCGCTCAATAAATACGATTGATGATGATGATGAGAGGAAAACTGCCTTCAGTTTTTGGCCTTGGGGCTGTTGTTGAGACCCAAGGCAGAAGAGTCACTTGGGGCCCCTTAGTGACTGATCTAGAACCCAATCAAACACTTTCATTTCACTTTGCTCCGCCCATAACTCTAAGAAGGGAGAATGGTTTTACTAGTTAGAGAGATTTTTGTAGCCTTAAGTTGGAGCCATAGAGCATGAGCCAGAAGACCTGGGTTCTAATCCTGCCTTTACCACTTGCTTTCTGTGGGACTTTGGGCAAGTCACTTAACTGTCACTCCATTTCCTCAACTGTAAAACAGGGATTCAATCCCTGTCTCCGATGGTGGCACCAGAATGCTTGGAAGGACTCCTGGACTGTATATATGTATATATGTTTGTACATATTTATTACTCTATTTATTTATTTATTTTACTTGTACAAAGCTATTCTATTTATTTTATTTTGTTAGTATGTTTGGTTTTGTTCTCTGTCTCCCCCTTTTAGACTGTGAGCCCACTGTTGGGTAGGGACTGTCTCTATATGTTGCCAATTTGTACTTCCCAAGCGCTTAGTACAGTGCTCTGCACATAGTAACCGCTCAATAAATACGATTGATGATGATGATGATGATGATGGACTGATAGTCCTCCTCAGCCCTCACGCTCACGGTTAAGGGCGGACTATCCAACATTCCTCGCTTCCTCATTCCAAACATTCCCTCTTGTGACCCAGCAGGGACCTCTCTTCCATGGATTGTTCAAACCCCCACTGGAACCTATTGACATTTCCAGCTTCCTTTGGAATGGATTCCATATGTTTTCCACTCTCTTTGGAGAAGGTGAAGCAAGGAGAGTGAGAAAAGCAGGGTGGCTTAGTGGCTAGAGCACAGGCTGGGGAGTTAGAGGACGTGGGTTCTAATCCCCACTCTGCCACTTGTCTGCTGTGTGACCTTGGGCAAGTCACTTCACTTCTCTATGCCTCAGTTCCCTCATCTGTAAAATGGGGATTAAGACTGGGAGCCCCACGTGGGAAAACCTGATTACTTTGTAACTATCCCAGCGCTTAGAACAGTGCTTGGCATTTAGTTAGTGCTTACTAAACCCCATTATTATTATTATTATTATTACTACCAATAATAAGATGAAGAGTAGAAGAGGAGGACAATGGGAGAAATAATAATAATAGCATTTATTAAGCGCTTACTATGTGCAAAGCACTATTGTAAGAGAAGATAAAATAGGAGGAGAAGAAGCAGCATGGCTCAGTGGAAAGAGCGCGGGCTCTGGAGTCAGAGGTCGTGGGTTCAAATCCCAGCTCTGCCACTTGTCAGCTGTGTGACTTTGGGCAAGTCACTTAACCTCTCTGTGCCTCAGTTCCCTCATCTGCAAAAGGGGGATTAAGACTGTGTCCCTGTGGGACAACCTGATCACCTTGTAACCTCCTCAGGGCTTAGAACAGTGCTTTGCACATAGTAAGCGCTTAATAAATGCCATCATTATTATTAAGAAGCTGCGGCGGCTCCAGAATTGTTATTGATCAAAGGTATTTATTGAACATTTACTGTACATAGAGCACTCTACTAGGTGCATGAGAGAATATAATGTAGTTGGCAGACGAGACAGCTCGAGGAGTTTGCGATCTAGTGATCTACTCGGGGCGATCCTCCTTAAAAATGCCACGGTTTCAGGTCAAAAATCAAAATTCTCCAGGGACGCACCTTTTCCCCAAAGTTACCTTACTCCGTGTAGATATGGACATCTTGTGTTTGGTAACAGTCGAGTTTCCTGCCCTTGGAAAGCTGCCGTGGACCCTGTGACTTGGACAGATACACACGAACTCATCAACTGGGATCTTAGCAACCAGGCAGACCCAGAGTGTGGCAACTTGGCTAAGAGCCCAGGGCCAACGACTGTCAGAAGCCTTGAGTTTGGACATCCTTAAAAGATATGACTCTGGCTTAAAATAGATATAGGTGAATCTCTGTTTCCAAATGGCCACAATATCTAAAATCTGGAGATGCATCATATGCTAACTGATTTAGCCTGAGATTCGTAAGCCCTACCCATCATTACAAGCCCCTCTAGACTGTAAGCTCGCTGGCAAGCAGGGAAATGTGCCTGCTTATTGTCATTTTATATTCTCCCAAGCGCTTAATACAGTGCTCTGCACACAGTAAGTACTATACAAATACAATTTACTATTACTACTAACGGTTTGCTCTGTTTGCCGAGATGGGAGCAGGGAGGAAGCTCCTGGTACACAGGGCATGTGTCTGTTTACTGTCACATTGTATTCTCCCAAGCGTTTAGTACAGTGCTCTGCACACAGTAAGCACTCAACAAATACGATTTACTACTACTTCTAAGGGTTTGCTCTGTTTGGCAACATGGGAGCAGGGAGGAAGCTCGTGGTTCACAGGGACTGTGTCTGTTAATAATAATAATAACAATAATAATAATAATGATCACATTTGTTAAGCACTTACTATATGCAAAGCACTGCTCTAAGTGCTGGGGTAGATACAAAGTAATCAGGGTGTGCCACGTAGGGCTCACAGGCTTCATCCCGATTTTACAGATGAGGTAACTGAGGCCCAGAGAACTGAAGTGACTTGCCCAATGTCACACAGCGGACAATTGGCAGAGCCAGGATTAGGACCCACGACCTCTGACTCCCAAGGCCAGGTTCTTTCCACTGAGCCATGTTGCTTCACTACATTATTGTTGTAATGGGTAGGGACCGTCTGTATACGTTGCCAACATGTACTTCCCAAGCGCTTAGTACAGTGCTCTGCACACAGTAAGTGCTCGATAAATACGATTGAGTGAATGAATGAATGAATGTACTCTCCCAAGCACTTAGTACACTGCTCTGCACACAGCAAGCGCTCAATAAATATGACTGACCTACTGACTGAAAGAAGGGGGGGTCAGGAATCTTGCCCCCTCGGATGACTCTCAAAAAGAACCCTGACCTTGGTGATTCACCTGACCTCTGGATAAGAACGCTCCACATCCCCCCTGGAGTCCCTCGGGCTTATTTGGAGACAAATATAATTATTATTCCAAGAGGGGCTCCAGAATTTCAGATTCTATAGCGCAGCCCAAATAAATACGAGAAGCCTGCCAAATCTGCCAACATAAATCTCCCCGGTCTCCCGGGTAACAAGAAGGAGGGGCGAGAAGAGCGGGGAAGCTATTTTTAGTCTGAAGTTGGAAGCAGCAGGTCCCGTGGAATCCAGCCCCCATTCCCAAGCCTCGGAGAGCGAGAGAGAAAGCGAGAGAGGCGGGCCGCGGGCCTGCTCTGCGCAAGCTGCTTTTTATTCCACTCAGCGCCCTTCCCCCGGGGAAACCCAGGGCCTTCTCCTCAACCGCTTCTGATGGATCCTTATTTCCAAGGAGACTGGATTTGGAAGCCTCGCTCCTTTGAGGAACTGATTCAATGCTTGAAAATTGACTAAGATTAAGGCCCCCCATCCTCCCGCCTCTCCTCAAAGAGCTCAAAACATTCGCCCCAGTTCCCTTCCAAATTCCCACCACACCTCTGTGGGCTGGTGGGCTGCGGGGAGGGGCAGGGGGCTAGCTTCCTGACGGAAACGATTGTCTCAGAATCAGCAGGATGAGGCCGTGACCAGGCGGAGATAATAATAATAATAATAATAATAATAATAATAATAATAATGACAATGGTATCTGTTAAGCGCTTACTATGTGCCATGAATAATAATAATAATGATGGCATTTGTTAAGTGCTTACCATGTGCAAAGGACTGTTCTAAGCGCTGGAGGGGATACAAAGTGATCAGGTTGTCCCACATGGGGCTCACAGTTTTAATCCCCATGTTACAGATGAGGTAACTGAGGCCCAGAGAAGTGAAGTGACTTGTCCAAAATCACACAGCTGACAAGTGGCAGGGCTGGGATTAGAACCCATGACCTCTGGCTCCCAAGCCCGGGCTCTTTCCACTGAGCCACGCTGCTTCTCTAACTGAACATGAACTGTTCTAAGTGCTGGGGGAGATACAAGGTAATCAGATTGTCCCACGTGGGGCCCACAGTCTTAATCCCTATGTTACAGATGAGGTAACTGAGGCCCAGAGAAGTGAAGTGACTTGCCCAAAATCACACAGCTGACCAGGGGCAGAGCTGGGATTAGAACCCATGACCTCTGGCTCCCAAGCCCAGGCTCTTTCCACTGAGCCACGCTGCTTCTCTAACTGAATATGAACTGTTCTAAGTGCTGGGGGAGATACAAGGTAATCAGATTGTCCCACGTGGGGCCCACAGTCTTAATCCCCATTTTACAGATGAGGTAACTGAGGCCCAGAGAAGTGAAGTGACTCACCCAAAGTCACCCAGCTGACAAGTGGTGGAGCCAGGATTAGAATCCACGACTTCTGACTCCCAAGCCCGGGCTCTTTCCACTGATCCACGCTGCTTCTCGATATTATCTTGTGCTTCAGGAGTCTGATGCCGGGGATTCATTCATTCATTCATATTTATTGAGCGCTTACTGTGTGCAGAGCACTTTACTAAGCGCTTGGGAAGTACAAGTCGGCAACAGATAGAGATGGTGTCGAGGGGAAGGATTGTCAGGCAGGTTTCTCAACCAGGTGGCGGCACCAGATACCAGCCATTCTTTGTCACACAGTCCTGGACCAGGCGGCCGGAAGACGATGGGAAGCTGCGTGGCCTAAGGGAAAGAGCACTTGTGATTTGGGGGACCTGGGTTCTAATCCTGACTCTGCCACATGTCTATTGTGTGACCTTAGGCAAGTCAGTAATAATAATAATAACTGCAGCATTTGTAAAGCACTTAAAGTGTGACAGGCACTGTCCTAAGCATTGGGGTGGATACAAGCAAATCGGGTTGGACACAGTCACTTCCCATCTGGGGCTCAGTCTCAATCCCCATTTTATGGATGAGGTAACTGAGGCACAGAGAAGTGAAGGGACTTGCCCAAGGTCCCACAGCAGACAAGTGGCAGAGCCGGGATTAGAACCCAGGTCCTTCTAACTCCCGGGCCTGTGATCTATCTAGAATGCTATGCTGCTTCTCTAACTAGTCTGGGCCTCAGTTAACTCATCTGTAAAATGGGGATTAAATCCTACACCCCTCAAACTCATTGTGGGCAGGGAATGTGTCTGTTTATTGTTGTATGGTACTCTCCCAAATGCTTAGTACAGTGCTCTGCATTCATTCATTCAGTCGTATTTATTGAGCGCTTACTGTGTGCAGAGCACTGTACTAAGCGCTTGGGAAGTACAAGTTGGCAACATATAGAGACGGTCCCTACCCAACAGCGGGCTTACAGTCTAGTAAGCGCTCCATAAATGATTGAATGAATGAATGAATGAATGCTTAGACTATGAGCTCCAGGTGGGACAGGGATTAGGTCCATCCTGATTGTCTTTTATCTACTCCTGTGCTTGGTACAGTGCCTGGCACATAGTAAGCGCTTAACAAATACCATTAAACAAAAAGATGGGGTACTTTTTGCAACCTAATAGGTTTGTTCTGGGGACCAGGAATTCCATCTGATCTCGGGAAAGCTCACCGATCCCTGACCCATGATCTGCTTCTGGCCTGGAAGGCCTTCCCTCCTCAAATCCGACAGACAACTCTCTCCCCCTTCAAAGCCTTATTGAAGGCACCATCTCCTCCAAGAGGCCTTCCCAGACTAAGCCCCACTTTTCCTCATCTCCCACTCTTCTGCAGCACCCTAATTTGCTCCCTTTGCTCTCTCCCCCCACCCCTGCCAGGACCCCACAACACGTACGTATATATCTGTAATTTTGTTTATTTGTATTGATGTCTGTCTTCCCCCTCCAGTCATTCAATCGTATTTATTGAGCGCTTACTCTGTGCAAAGCACTGTACTCAGCTCTTAGAAAGTACTATTCAGCAACAAATAGAGACAATCCCTGCCCACAACAGGCTCACAGTCTGGGCAGGGATTGTCACCCTTTATTGTTGCATTGTACTTTCCCAAGGGAATAGTACAAAGATCTGCACACAGTAAGCCCTTAATAAATATGATTGAGTGAATGAAGGAATGAAAGAAAAAGAATCTTCTTGCTCCTCAAGCATAGAGATTCTTTGTAAACAACTTTTCCGGGAAATCCGGCTCCCCTGAGACACCAGACGGAAACTCAGAATCAGTACGAGCACTGGATACTTGTGGGGAGCACTGTAGTGGACATCTAGCATATGCAGAGTGCTATCCAGTGCTTAGCACATAGTAAGTGCTTAACAAATACCATAATCATCATCATCATCATCATTGCCAACAACATCTCTAGGCTTCTTACAGGAAGAAACCAAGTGTTGGTGGCACCCTTGGACACCCTCCCTAATTGTTAAAGATGGATCATGCAATATCTCTAACTCTGTCTTCCCCATCCCTGGTTTTCCTTCTAGGGTCTCAAGAGGGACTGTTCGTCAATCAATCAATCAATCGTATTTACTGAGCGCTTACTGTGTGCAGAGCACTGTACTAAGCGCTTGGGAAGTACAAGTTGGCAACATATAGAGACGGTCCCTACCCAACAGTGGGCTCACAGTCTAGAATCAATCAATCAATCAATCAGCATTATAGCAAGTGCTTCTGTTTATAGATTTCTCCTCTCATCTGTAAGCTCACTGTGGGCAGGGACCATGTCTACCAACTCTGTTGTGTTGTAATAATAATAATAATAATAATAATGGTATTTCTTAAATGCTTACTATGTGCCAGGCACTGTACTAAGCAGTGGGGTGGTTACAAGCAAATTGAATTGGACACAGTCCCATGAGGGGCTCACAGTCTCAATCCTCATTTTACAGATGAGGTCACTGAGGCACAGAGAAGTGAAGGAAGGGGAGAGGAGGAAAGCAAAGATAAAGCTGGAGCCCCTCCCTCCTCCTTGCGGACTTAAGCAGAACTCTGTTTGTACAGATTTACTACTCTATTTATTTTACTTATACATATTTACTATTCTATTTATTTTATTCTGTTAATATGTTTTGTTTTGTTGTCTGTCTCCCCCGTCTTGACTGTGAGCCCGCTGTTGGGTAGGGACCGTCTCTATCTGTTGCCAACTTGTACTTCCCAAGCGCTTAGTACAGTGCTCTGCACACAGTAAGCGCTCAATAAATATGATTGAATGAATGAATGGAGTGCCATAATAATGGTATTTCTTAAATGCTTACTATGTGCCAGGTACTGTACTAAGCACTGGGGTGGTTACAAGCAAATTGAATTAGACACAGTCCCATGAGGGGCTCACAGTCTCAATCTTCATTTTACAGATGAGGTCACTGAGGCACAGAGAAGTGAAGTGACTGCCCAAGGTCACACAGCGGAGAAGTGGAGGAGCCAGGATTAGAACGCATGACTTTCTGACGCCCGGGCCTAGGCTCCATCCTCTACACCATGCTGTTTCCCAAGCACGTAGAAAAGTGCTCTGCCCACGGTAAATGCTCAGTAAATACCACTGAGTGTGACTGACTGATTCCACTTAATAAAGACCACAGGCCCCAGCTCGCCTTGGCAGGGGATTTCCGAGAACAGGTCCTTGGGGAGTCAGCCTGCCTGCACCCAGTTCATCACCAGAATGTTTACCCCACCCGTAAACGTGAATATTTACCATGCCGTGAAATCACAGCTCCAGAATGCCTTGCCACCCCCTTCACAAGCTGCCCCAAACCCATCCACAGACTCAGTGCCTGATCCTGCTCTTCCGGGCCCCGAATCAGACCATCCTATCCTCAGACCCTAGCTATATTTATTTATGCATATCTCCTCCAAGAAGTCTTCCCTGCCTAACCGTTTATTTCATCTTCTCCCATTCCGTTCTGTGTCTCCCTACTCAGTGCCTGATCCTGCTCTTCCAGGCCCCGAATCAGACCACCCTATCCTCAGACCTTAGCTACATTTATTTATGCATATCTCCTCCAAGAGGTCTTCCCTGACCAACCCTTCATTTCCTCTTCTCCCACTCTCTTCTGTGTCCCCCTGACTTGCTCCTTTTATTTATCCCCACCTCATTCATTCATTCAATCTTCTAGACTGTGAGCCCGCTGTTGGGTAGGGACCGTCTCTATATGTTGCCAACTTGTACTTCCCAAGCGCTTAGTACAGTGCTCTGCACACAGTAAGCGCTCAATAAATACGATTGAATGAATGAATGTTTATTGAGCACTTACTGTGTGCAAAGCCGCCTACAGCACTTATGTACATATCAAGCGCTTAGTACAGTGCTCTGCACACAGTAAGCACTCAATAAATACGATTGAATGAATGAATCTGTAATTTATTTATTTATATTAATGTCTGTCTCCCCTTCTAGATGGTAAGCTCGTTGTCAGCAGGGAATGTGTCTGTTTATTGCTATATTGTACTCTCCCAAAAGCTTAGTACAGGGCTCTGCACACAGTAAGCACTCAATAAATACAACTGAATTGAACTGAATTACTTGTCTATTTGTACATCCAATTACTGTGGTGACATTTATGTCACCAAGATATATTTGTACTCCTTCCTTGCTTATTCCTGTCCATCCTCTTCTGCCCTCTCCTTGAAAATATTTTTTGGCTGTTGCTTTCATTAGATTGTAAACTCCTTGAGGGGAGGAAACGACTACCATGATGGTGATTATCAAGTGCTTTCTGGGAGCCGAGCCCCATGCTAAGCACAGGGTAGATATAAGATAATTCACTAAGACAGACGGATAAACTGACGTTGCTTCTATTTCATTTTCACAAGCCCTTAATACGGTGCTTAACTCTCATTAAGCACTCAATAAATTCCACTGAAGGACTTATTGATTGTTCACCCAACCACCCTGCTCCTCTTGGCAACTCGGCTAAATCAGAACAATTCCCTGGGACCAGGCAGGGTCAGGGCAGTGCTAACCTGGGGAAAATGGAAGATTTTATAACCCATTGAGTCCCCAGTATTTCAAGGGAGGGGGGTCAAAATGCTTGACCCCAAACTTCCAACCCCTAAACCCTACGACTCAGAGCCTAACCAGTTCTGTCACTCCTCTTTCTTCTCCAGTGTTCCCTGCTCTAACGACGGCTCGAGAGAGGCGGAGGAATAACGAGAAGCAGCATAGGATAGTGGTTAGATCATGGACCTGGGGTTCTGAAGGGACCCCGCCTGAAACAGCCACTTGTCAGCTATGTGATGTGGGCAAGTGGAAGTGGACAAGTCACTTAACGTCTCTGGGCCTCAGTTACCTCATCTGTAAAATGGGGATTAAGGCTGTGAGCCCCACGTGGGACAGCCTGATAACCATGTATCTACCCCAGCACTTAGAACAGTACTCGGCACATAGTAAGTGCTTAACAAATACCATCATTATTATTATTATTATTACTGTGAGGCCCATATGGGATAGGGACTGTGTTCGTCCTGATCATCTTGTTTCTACGCCGGTGCTTAGTACACTATTTATTTATATTAATGTCTGTCTCTCCTTTTAGACTGTGAGCGATTATCTTGTTACTACCCCAGTGCTTAGTACAGTATTTATATTAATGTCTGTCTCTCCCTCTAGACTGTAAGTCCCATGTGGTCAGAAAATGGGTCTACCAATTTGGTTAGACTGTTCTATCTCAAGAGCTTAGTACACTGCTCTGCCCATAATAAGCGCTTAGGACAGTGCTCTGCACACAGTAAGCGCTCAATAAATACGATTGATGATGATGCTT
Organism: Tachyglossus aculeatus; assembly: GCF_015852505.1. Lineage (NCBI taxonomy): Eukaryota > Metazoa > Chordata > Mammalia > Monotremata > Tachyglossidae > Tachyglossus > Tachyglossus aculeatus. The sequence goes on along the minus strand of NC_052066.1, from coordinate 105,097,912 downwards.
GGCACATAGTAAGTGCTTAACAAATACCATCATTATTAATAAATACTATTGACTGAGCAACTCATTGATGGATGGCAGTGCTTGATGTATATTAAGCACTTCACAAACAACACATAATTATAATTATTTTCATTATTAGGACACCTGTGGCCCTTTAAACAATCCAAAATGAGGGTAATTAACCTTGTCGAGATGATCAGCGTGCTGAATTCATCCAGCGGAGTTCTTCCTTCAGCCCACCTGGAATGGGGCCAGCCAATTAGCACTCTGCATCCAATAATAATAATGATGA